>NW_008794155.1:3527723-3561595 GCF_000699145.1 Aptenodytes forsteri | reverse complement strand
GCAGCCCGCGCCTGGCTCCTCCCCGGCGGGTGTCACCGCGCACCCGGGCTCCGGGCGGCCGCCTCGGACCGCTCTTTGTCTGCAGCGCCGGGGCATGGGAACTGCACTTGCCCGAAGTGCCCGCGGGGGCGTTGCTCCTCACGGGGGCATTTGCCACCCTCCGACTGATGTGTTCGTACAAGCGGGTTTTTGAATTTCCCCTCAAGAAAACCCTTTGAAGTGTGTTGTGGGGCCCCGTGTTGCCGTGGGCACCCCGGGCGAGCTCCGGGTGAAGTCACCGGTCCAGGAATCGCGACGGGGGAGGAAGAGGGGAGGTCCTGCGTACCCTTCAAAATATAGTCAACTCAGTCCTCAGAGCTGTCTCTCATCCCTGCTGAGGAGAGAGCGCACTGGGAGAGGCAGGAAGCAAGGGGATGGTCCTTAGTGAGGGATGAGAGGTTCTGCAGACCTTTCGGGGCTGCAAGGTGAGTGGGCTGCAGGTTGCCCCCTGAACTCCTCTGGCGTCTGCGGCTTTGGGTGAGAAGACATCTGATGAGGAGCTGCAGGTGCTTCGTCAGCATGTCTGAGATATGATGACGGTTCACTGTTCCAACACGCTTTGGAACATTACAAGAAATGTGTTAAGGAAACAATAGAAATCAGGAAGAAAAAACATTGTCAAAAGAGTGGTGCTGCCAACTTCATTTAAAACCATGGATTTGCATGCTCAATGTCTTGTCATCTAAAAATAGCAAAGAGTGAGCTCTTCATTTGCCTACTAATATCAGGAATGCTGCTTGTCTTTCTCCTTAATCTCAAACTTGGTAAATTAGTTTTTTAAATGTGAAGGGTGAATATCTTTAGTAATGATGTTTTCAGCAGCTGGATAATCAAAAAAAAAAGAGAAAAACCTGAAATTGTATGTGTAGGATAAAAATAGCGATCATAAAATAGGTTTGCAAGGGAAAACCAACCCAAATATAAAGAAAAATAAAACAGAATCATGGATTTCCTTTACAGTTGTCTCTAGGGTCTCAGTACTGTTGATATTCATGCAGGTAAACTAATTTGCAGAAAAGATTTTGATTAGAATAGTGTGTCATCATGTCCCCCCCCCAATTTCACAACTCACACCATAGTGAGTAACTGTATTGGGAACAATTGAGTCAGTTATATAGATTTACTCTTTACAGTTGGCATTTAGAGTGGAAAGAAGAATAAGGGAGAAGGGCATGCTTTAGGTAATAACAATATGCTCAGATTACCCTGGTAGCCTCAAGGGATGAATAAAATGAAAGTTTGACAAAAGCTTTATTCTTAAATGCCCCTATTACCAGTTTGCATGCTCCAAGTTAGCCACCAGTTTTAGATGCAAAGGTTATTTCCAGGTATTTGACAAGAGTCACTCTCTGACTCTTCCCCTAAAAGCTCTAGAACTCCTTCTCATGCACTACAGGGAGTACGAGTTTGGTTATGGTTAATAACACTGATTATCTTTCTTTTTGTTAAAAACATGACCTATAATGTGATTACGTACTTTAACTACATCGTAATTTGATAGTAATTAATGTTTTGTTAGCAGGTCTGGAATATCGCATACAAGTTGCATTAAAAGCAAACTTTAATTGGTTATAACTCAGGAATTAGCAGTCTTCAGAAAACTCAGTATCGACTTTGAGTTTATATCCAGAAAAATTTGAGAGGGGTACCATGCTAGAATTCTATAGAAATAAAAAAATCTTCTACTGAATCCCCATTTTTAGATACTAATCCTAGCCTTACGTTACCGTAATTCTTCTCTGCTGAACTTCTTTAAAAACAAGTGTGACAAAATTATAATTATTGCTATCCGTTCCTTATTTTCCATAGAACCTGTGATGTGTTCAGTACTTTCTAGACATACAAATAGGAAAACACATGCCCCAAGTAATCTGCAGCCCAACGTTAGATGACCAGGCAGGTAAATGAGCGGATGAGGGATTTTTATATATGGATGAGTAGGATCATGTCTATATAATCGCCTTTCACTTTTTCACTTATGGAGGATGCCCAGCTCATGGCACCAGCAATTGGTGTGCAGTTTCCAGCAAGGGTATGCTGCTTGAAAAGCTCTCCAGCCTACTGAACTTGCAAACATGTGAACCAGATTTTCAGAAATATGCATATTGAACAGGTGGTAAACAACTAATCGGGACATGGAGCTGCATATAGGGGAGATGAACTTTTAGGAGAAATTGGATCCTACCTTGCCAGAATTTCATACGGGCGACAGATGTATTTTTATGGAGAACATATTCTCATCTCAGAGGGGCATAGAAGATTAAACACTGCTCCTTCTCTGTGTATGCAGTGCAGGACATTAAAATATGCTTGCAGTGCAGGTGGCTTGTGGCAATGGTTGCAGATGAGGAAAAAAAATATATATGTACATGAACTCTAGAGCTATTTGACAAGTTTGAGAGTTGGTTGGTTATTTATTGGGCTGGATAGCACGGAGTGCATTGACATGTGGGGTATGGATGCACAGAACTGCAAGTGTAATTACAGCCCAAGTAGGCAAGTGTTATCACACCTCCGTTTTACTGTGCAGATAGACCCGTAACAGCAAAGCGTATTACGTGAAAATTGATTTCGTTAATTAATGGGATATGGGACAGTGACTCAGTTATTTGTGTTCATAGATAACATAACAAATTTGGAACCGAGGAATGATCTAGTTCCATGGGTTAGCCCTGAAGCATGGTAGTGCTGAGTGGTGGGAAATTTGGGGATTGATACCCTATCTGATGAGATGTCACTGAAATGTGTTTGGATGAAGGTCCTCTAAAACTATCATTCACACTGCTATTTTGTTATCTACGATCTCTTTTGTTTCTCCTATCAGAAAATCCATGTGAAAACTTCCTTTGTTGCACGGGAACCATCGAGGGCAAGTTAATGATTTCCAAAGTGATAAAAGCAGGGAGCTGTTTCTGCAGAGCATGTAATTCAGAGTTAGCTACAAATCTTCTTAAGATGGAGCTAACAAATAGCAATTTCCAAGCTTATGTTTTGCATTGCATGTTTTTCTGGTCACAGAATTACTGTGAAAATCAGACCTTTCCTAACCCATGTAATACATATTTTTGTTACTGAAAACATGCCCTCTGAGATTCAAAATCCTACGTGTTCTTACGCTGTTATGCTAACAATACAATTCCTCAGGTTGTGAATCATTAACCTATTTTTTTGTCTTCTAAAAAGAGACATAAGTGCTGGTCATGTAAGAGCAAAATAGTTTCTAATAAACCTTTCTAATGGGAAAAATACCCTTTTGATTCAGTATCCACAGAAGTAGAAAAATAAATTGCATTTTATTTAACTATGTTAAATGATTTCCTTAATCTGAAGGCTTCACGAGTGTCTTTCTTTAACAAAGTAAACTTCTAGCTAATAAAAGTCTGATGACACCATTGTCTGTGGGTGGCACCTAACACAAAGGAGATATGATCCCTGGTTTGTGTAATATATGAATACCACTGCAGTGTATTAATTACAATGGTATATTAATAAACTATTCCTTATTTTTTAGCATTAATGGAGCTATCCTTTCAGGACACATAGATGATTGTGTCTTAAAAATACATAACCAGCGATATGGCTGAAATTACTGTACTACATAGTAAGGAGTGAATAATTTTCAAATATTTTCAAATTATTTTCTCTGTACATGTCAATTCCTGTACAGGAAGGCTTCTGAAAGTGGGGGAAGGGTCTTCTGAAAAAATAACAGAAAATGTGCTCAGGATTTGCAAGACATTAGCTCTGAGCAGTGGATTTTTCTGTTCTAAAAAATACTCCAGGGAACTGGTGGTTTGGACTTGCTTGCCACTAGATGAAAAGTGGTTTCCTCATAAAACTCAAATGTTTATTACCATAGACTGGATTGACTTCGTGACAAATGGGTCTTCCAGTGGCCCGAAGTTGTATACATACAGAGAGGAAAAGGATATACTCTGCCTTTTCCATCTGATCTTTCTGTTGAAGTGGGAAAGGTATCAATCTTACGCCTGTTAGAATGGTTACAAGTGGTTTGCTGGAGTTGGGTTTCAGTTAATGGCTTTCTTTGCTCTTGGTTCTCAAAGCTCCCTGTCTCGGTTTCTTTCTGCCTGCGCTGCAGTGGAACAAGTCTACCAACTGTTACCCTAGTCCTGGAAGGAGAGTGTCTGCCCACCTTATGGGCAGGGCGCCACCTAAATTTACTGATTTGAAAGCAGAAAGACAAAATAAAATCTGCAAAGGAGCAGGACGTATCTTTCAATTGGTAGCACGTTACATTACCACAGGAATAAGTCCCTGTATGAAAGGAATGATACTTGAATATCAGAACAAAATTAAAGGAAAAGCCTTACATCAGTATAAGGCAACAAAAATGTTATCAACACTGGTGTAAAAGACAGATTTCTTTACGGTTCCTTGCTTTTAACAGGGAGAATTTGTTTTGTTTCCTTCAAGTATTGCCACAAGGCCAAGATGTCTAAAGTCAGCACAGAAAAGTCAGCAGGAAAAAAAAAGTGCTGTCCTCTACAAGGCATCATAGTCACCCTTGTGTTTTAATCCCACCTCCATCTGTGGCCTGCAGCAAATCACTTAACCCTTCTGACTGGGTTCACCCAACTGTAAAATGGGGATAACAATACCTACTTACCTACCTCAGAGGAGAGTTGTAGGGATTAATTGGTTGATGTTTGCAAGGCACTTTGAAGACAGAAAGTGCTTATTTTAGAGCCTGTTGAAATTATTGGTGACACTGATCAGCTAAAATTCAAAGGGGACCAAACTCATTAAGGTTCTGATCTTCTTCCTCCATTTGGCTATGTTTATGGGTTAGCAAATCTCACTGCATGCAGACAGTTTATTGTTTGTTTGGAAGCAGAGTAGACTAAAAAGATGCTTTGAACAACTTTGTTAATCCTTTTAACAAACATGTCTTCATTTGCATATCACTGAAGCTGACGGTTTTATCTTTGATGATTATATAGCAGAACACTTCTGGAGACATGTTGAAGTGGGTTTTTTTTCAGAATTGCAGTCAGATCAGAATTATGAAAACAAACTAAAACCTACCTAATTATATCACAAGTAATTTCTTTACTATAACCAGGTAGGATTTTGGCTTTCATAGTGTTCAGACAGATTTCTGTTTAGCTATGAGATGTGTTTCTCATGATGTTCTTTTATGCTGTAAAATTCCATTAGAAACTTGCTCGCAGTTCAGTTTGGATTACAGAAGGACAGGATTTGCTTCTGTGGACCCATGCTAAGAGCATGCTATATTCCCGTCTTAAGAGCATATGGATAAAATTAGAAAATCTAGTTCAGATATTCACGTGTACATGTATGCAGTTTCACAATTTCGTGCTTTCTTAGTACACAGCTTTAGAGATACAGTTATATCTGGGACTGTGCATTGCTTCTCCTACCACTGCAAACAGAACATAGCTACTTGGAGACTAGTAGACTGAACAGGGCCCTGAGCGACCTGGTCTAGCTTTGAATCCGGAGGTTCCTTCCAACCTGAATTATTCTATGACTCAGAATAGGTCCATCAGACCATGTCTTCATACCTCTGCTACTAGCCGTGCCCAGAGTTACCTGGATCAAAATACATCCACTTACATTTGCGTACATTAAGCCTGTTAGCTCTACACAATGGAAATAGCATTTTGATGTTGCGTTTCTGCCCTGACGGTTTTTGATCAATCTTTTGTTGAAATGGTGTCTGTGGAACTGTGTGCTTGGGATGTAGCAAAGTATGCTAGCATGTGCCATGTTTTCTTTATCATTTTCACACATTTCTTCTAATTCCTGTCTTTGGATGCAGTAGTAGGTATTGATTTTTCACATGTTGTGAGCTTCTGAGCTTGCTGAAATAATTTCTTTAGCTCATTTGCCCACTTGTTTTGTGTCTAAAAAATGGGACTGAACGCAGAGTAGGAGCAACAACTCTTCCTGTTTAGCTCAGCTGAGCAGTTTGAAGCTCACAAATGTTTTCGTTTATAGCAACAGCTTTGAAGTAAAGTCTGTACGTGTGGGTGCTGAACCTCAGCTTGGATACTTTTTTTTGAATCTGCATGCCAGGGATTGCTCCTGTCTCTGCTTCCTCTCAAAATTGGTGACTGAATCTGTTGTTCAGCAAGTAGGGAGGTCGCCCAAATTCAGTGATGTGCATTCCCATCGTTTCTTTCTTTTGGATCTTGCCTCCCACTATTTCCCTGAAAATTCACTTTAGAATTCCAAAGATTTTTTTACTGCTGGAAGCCAGGTTTGCCATTCGCCATTGAGATACGGCCTTTTTTCTATCAGGAGGTGCAGGAGTAAGACTGGGTTTACATTTTTGAGTCAGGGCTTCCTACTTAGGTAATATAATTGACAGCCTTTACTCAGTAACTGTCCATCAGTTTGATATCTATTGAAAACATGACCCAAGATTTCTAAAACAACCAAAAAATCTCTGTTAAATGTTGCCAAATTTTCAGTGCTGCAGTCAAGCCCTCTATATACAGTGCTTGCTTAAATACCATGAGTAAATACACTTATACAGCCTGCTGTGTCCATTTATTTATAGTCAGGTATAAGGATGTAGACAGAGAGCTGTAGGAGTATTTATGGCAGGTACGTTCCTTTCTCTGTTCATTAATTGCCAGCGAAATGAGCGTGATATTACACACTTATTATTTTGAGCTGATTAGTTATGAATAGTGAAATTTGCTCTTGCTGTTTTGAAAATTTTGTAGGTAGGATTTGGGGCCTAATCTTTGTAAATAATCACTGAGGTCACACGGTATGATTTCTTCTCAGTCATTAGGTGACCAAGCTCTATGAAAGCAGGCGAACTGCTTGAAGAAGTAATTGGGATGTTGAACCTCTGTTTCTGATTTAATGGGGAGGTAAATCCAATTTTCAGGGTATCTCTTACTGCTTAAAGAGTGCTCCAGGCACATGATATAAAGAGCTAATCTCTTACAACTGAACTTGCTAAACTTTCATCTTGCTGGTTCAAATTCATTTTTTAGAGAGTGGAACAGGCAACTTTGGGAAAACCTTTATGCTGAACCGGGCATCATCCACATAATTTCCATAATGGCTGGAACGAAGACTTTACAAACATCATGGCATGTGCTCTGGCTGATTTGACAGAGAAGTGGCAGCGTGCTAATGCCTGATCCAGATCAGATCTATACAGTTGGGTGATTCAGCAACAGTCTGTTATGAGGAACCATGGAGCCCTCACCCCTACAGAGAAGGTGAGGCAGAATCCTTAAGGAGCATAAAGAATAGATGAGCATCCTAGAAAATAAAGGGCATTAAAAAACCCTTCCTGCCTTTTCCTTTTTCACAAAAAGGAGAACTGCATTTGGCTTGTACCTGGACCTTAACGTGAAATAGCCATGTTCCTCCCTGCCAGGAGAGAGGAACTTACCATCCAAACTCAGTTCAACTCTCTTTTTTCACTGTCTCACCAGATTATTGCACACATAGGAGAAGCATCTGGAAAATTAGTTGTCACGAATGTTTGTTCATGTGTGCATCTTTGTTCACGCTTCAGTATACCTAGTTATGCATCAGCATACATTTAAAAAAAATCTTCCCCAAACGTACATATAAACAGAGAACAGGTGAGTAAGTGTCAGTGAAGAAGTAAGAAAAAATGCCATTCAGGCAAACTGTCGTCTGTGTTTAGCTGTATCATTACCCTCCAAGGTGTAGCTGAACAGAAGTACAGGGAGTGTAGAAGCTTCAATACTTAGCAGTGATGGTTCCAATTCAGCTTAATTTACACTTCAAGCTTTTTCCATTAAAAATTGTAGCTTACGATCCTGTCCCTTCATTCATGAATTCAGTGCAACTCAACAGGGGAATAAAGACTTCAGTCTTGAAATACTCACTTTATAAATGACTTTGTTATTCTAGGAATTTGCCATTATTTTAAGCAGATGGTTCTACATTTCTGAGGTTATTTTTCAGCACTGAGTGAATATTGTGAAAAACATACAAGAGGGGAATTCTAAAAATATTTCTAGGTTACAGTCTGTGTTCAGGACAGTCTGTACTAAGTGCTATTTTATCTTTTTTTTTAACATATAAAAACAGGAAGAAGCCTTGCTACTTCTGAGGACCCTGATAAATGTTTCTACCTGTCTTTTTCTAGAAAGATCTCTTCAGGTGCCAAGAAAGGGTCACTGTAACCATGGATACTTATACTCCATTTTCCCCTTGGGTTTCTGTGAAAAACTTGGTAGGATGCCCAGTTTAAACCGCATTTTGTGTTAGGTAATCATAGGCTCAGTCTGTTCTTGGGTATTGTGGTTTTAAGTTTTCAACGGTTGCTCTGTGGTTTGAAAGCTGTGTTTTTTATTCCCTCTTCGTTTTAAGCAAAGAAGATGTTAAAGCAAAGTTGCTCGATAACAATTATTCCACCAAAATAAAGTCTTTTGGGAAGGATTGATTGTTGTGTGGTTGAAAACTGAAACCAAACTAAGAAACCACTTTACTCTAGCATCACGTTCAATGCAAAATATGTAACATTTTACTGAATTTGGAAAGAGACTATTCAATTCCTAGGATTTGTCAAAATGCACTTAGGAATTAGAAAAGACTTGATCTGTTTTTAACATGTATCTTACAAGTCAGTCTTAGAAAGATTTCTAAGTGGATTTCTACTTTTAGTGAAAAGTGGAATACTTATTTTCCATGAAGTAGCCTGTCAATCCTCTTCTGCTGCTTTGATATAGGTCTACAAAGGATCTAAGTCTATTTGAAGGAGCAGTGTAATTCAGCTGAGGGGAGAAACTAATCATAGATTTTTCTCACCTTTCAAAAACATTGGAGGTGTTGAATAAGTGGACAAACGTGAAGGTACCTAATATGAGTGAGTGTGAATGAGTATATAGAAATAGAAACTGTCCTACTGGATGTGGAAGCAAAGCTCAAGAAGTGCCATGTGATCAGACCAGAAGAACCATATCAGCTCCACCAAATTCTGAAAGAACTAAGTTAAATGAGAAGTCTTGAAACAGTTTTTAATAAATCTGTCAAAACCAGGACAAAGTCATGTGACTATTGAATGGCAAATGCACGGCCTGTGTTAAAAAGAATAACATGGGCTACTATTGCTTTAGTTGTCTTATTAGCATGCAAAGCTTTAGAACAGCCTCTGGTGGGAAGACTATTTAAAAGTGTGGAAGTAAATGAAAAATAGAGCAAAGAGGAAGTTGAATTTATAAAGGTGTATTGTAGTAGGACTACTTAATAGCTTTCATTGATAATTAATTTTCTAGGCAAAGGAAATAGAGTAGATTCCACTTATCTGGACTTTAGTAAAGCATTTCATGTGATGCTATTTGAGTGTTGACGAGCTCAGTTTGTTAAGCTGGACTCTGGGAATTAATAGAATATATCTAATATGAATGAGGAAGTTTATAAGGGAAATAACAATGATGACACCGAAAGGGAAATAGTAGGCTGCAGGAAGGCAATCAGTAGAGCTCTTCATTGTTGGAACCAGTTACACTTACTATTTTGCATTAGCTTTGGGACAAAAAGTAGTAAGCTACTGAAATTCACTACCAGTGGAAAATGAGGTGTCACTGTTGAAACTGGGATCTCCTCAGACATGACAGAAGGGAGAAAAGCATAAATATATTAGCCAGTTGAAATATATTAGCCAGTTGCAGGATGAGCCTGAATTTCTCATATACAGCTGAGAAAGAGGTCCTTGCTTATTGAATGTATCAAGTAGGGTATACTGAAGGGAGAAAGAAGTACTATTGCTGCCATATAGAGCACTGGAAAGGTGTCTTCTGAAATATTTTTTACAATTCTCAACAACAAAAATGAATTCAAATGGAATAGGTGCAGAGAAGGGTGATCGGGTTGAAGTGTGGAATGGAGAGCTGCTTCTGCGAGAGGAGACTGAAAGAGGTTCTTTTCCTTAGTTCACAAAATGAATGTTGAAAGGGACAATGAAGCAGGATAGTAGACATCTGAAAAGGAAAAGAAATATTTGGACCAGTATTAGCACACAAATGACTGGAGGTAATATCATGGTGAATACACATTGTAAAAATATGAAAAAGTTTTTAACTGTCAGAGGAACAAGCTTTACGAACAGTTTCCCAATAAAAGAGAATTTTAGGCAATTGACTGTTTTGACAGATTTGTTGGGACTTGTTGACCCTAGTTCAGTCCCATTATCCCAGGTTCTGATCTGAAATTCTTTGATAGCTGCAAAGTCTGTGGAAGTTAAAATATCACATACCTGATGATCACAGGATCTAAGCATTTGTGTAACTTTTATACTATGCATTTTTGTTGAATTCAAAAGAGTTTATGTCCCTTTCTTTAGGATTTCAGGTGCTATTAGGGTAGCAAGATCAATTTTATGTGAGATGGCAATAGCTGCTTAGAAAGTACCCTTCTGGTGCCTAAAGACAAAGTAGTATTAAGTAGTTCATAAAATCCTGATTTTGCTCTAAGAGAGAAGCAATTTTCAGCCACAAATATCAGCTTTTAGTGTCCAAGCCATGAATCTATGCCAGAGCTGGTGAGTATGTCTCTGTTGACCAATACAGCAACTGTACTGCTTGTATCAAGTGTAAGTATTTGTACCTTGAAAATATGGATCTTAGAGTAGCATGTAACATCAGTCATGTTCTGTACTGCTGTTTATCACAAAAACACAATCAAAATCATTAATTCAGTAGTTCCTGACTGACTGTGTAAGAACCACTGTTGTAGAGCAGATTCAAGAATGGCCAGTCATAGTGTAAGTCTTTGAATAACAGTCAAACACAAACAATTCAAATCTTATGAACAAAGAGACAGAAGAGCCTTTTCATCATCTGTCTGTGGAAGGTGGTTTCCTATAAGAAAGGTAGCAATCAAAGGCAAGAAGAGGCAAGTAAAAGCAAAATGTAAACATACAGAGCCAGAATCTAGGGGTTAGGAGGAGGTCAGTGCCTGACACGGCAAAAGCTAAGTTTAATTGTGTTCTTAGACTCCGATTTTAAATTCGTACCCCACTGAGAGAAAGGCTGCAGTCTAAATGGCAAATACTTTGGGTGCATTATGTTAGATATTAGGGACTACAACCACAATCACAAATCCATTGGAAAGCAGGTTTTGTTAATTATTGGAATGGTAGCTTGGATGCTACCAGAATATGTCTTTTAATATTAAATGCTCTGTAGAATTTGAATGTGCATTTGTGTCTGTTCTTATAAATCGGATGTACACAATGAAACAGAAGTAATGTAATAAAGAACAACAGGTTGTCTCTACTCCTAGGTAATGTCTGGTTGATTGCAAAGCAAAACTCGTGCAACTTCTTACACTCCAATCAGGGACAGATGGACAAGAAATGGCAGTGTGTGTTTAACTAGCCTCATGCCCATTCTTTGTTCTAAAGTCCCTGAAAAGACTCTTAGCTCTGGGTAACAAAACACTGGTAAGTCTGCCTGTGATTCTTTGTAATATTCAGTACATGGAAACCACTTTCCATGCAGGTAAATTCCTTCTCAGAGAGATAGCTTGTGAGCAGGGCCCACAGAATAAAACTAAAAAAGCAGTTAACTTAGTGGTAAAAGATAAAAGGGAAACATGTAAAAATAAGACTGTATATACAATGCTTGTACGTGTAATAATGAAATAAAGTCTTACGTACAATCATCCCAGAACAGCTTGCCCAACAGAAAATATCATACATGAAATAACAGAAGGATCAATATCTGCTCAATAATTTACTTGCAAGTGCTAGTAACAGAAATGTAATCTCCCTAGGAGCCAGTCTAACTTATGCATCTGGCTTTTCAAAAAAGCGATGATGTGGTGAATTATGAAAGGAGCATGGGGCTGAGCACAACCTGGATCCTGGGGTTGTTCTCAAGGTGGAAAGATCACCTTGAAGTTAACAGCTTTTTATTTGTGTATTGAGGGCTGCTTTGGAAATGGAAAGATCACCTTGAAGTTAACAGCTTTTTATTTGTGGGGCTGCTTTGGGAAAAGTTAGGTTAAGAAGTGAGGGGAGCGAGGAGTAGCAAAGAAGGAAAGACGACCAATAAGTTCAGAAAAAGCAAAGAAATAGGAACAGAGATGGTAGGGTCATTGAGGGACATGAGCATGAAAAGATGGTGACAGATGAAGTTGATAGTCCCTCTTTTTTATTTTCGGTTGTCACAAAACCATAGAAAAGCAACCTTATCCTGGTGGATAGGAAGAGGTGAAGCTTTCTCAGTCAAGGAGCAGGCCTGTTTGAATTGCTGCAGGCTGAGCAGAATGACAAATGAAAATGCAGAGGAAAGTGGGGGCCTTAGGGGAAATTTGTCCTAGCTCAGTAAGGACAGGGATAGTACCAGATTCACAGAGACTTATTATGCAAGGAAAAAAGACAAGGGAAAACAGAGAAAATAATGGACTTACTTAAACTTTATTTCTGTGAGAAATATTTTAAATACAAATAGACAGACGCAACGTTCTTTAATAATACATGTTGGTGCATTTGTGCTTGTGTCTACTCTAAAAAGAAAGGAATGCAATGCTTGTGAAAGTGTAAGACTGGAGGCTTTCAAGACAGGAAAACCTGTTTTATTCCTAGCGCAAGCAGAGCACAACGAGTAGAAGTCAAATATGGATCACGTTATAATTTCCATCTCTTGTTGTTAAATAGCAAATCTCTTTATCTGTTTGTCCACCGTGTTGTTATTAAAACATTTTAAATGTATTATTATCTCTATCAAATAGCAATTTTCTTTCTACTACTATTAAACAGGAAACCTTTGTGGATTATTCCTCTGATTTCTTGCATGCATACGCAGGTACACATACAAACGTACACACATTCTCTGCCCTTTGAACTGTGAAATGGTGTGGAGGGAACAACTCTCTTTTTAACTCTAACAGTGGACAACCTGTAGCATATTCCCCACTGAACCACATGACAAAGATCCTCCGAGGACCAAAATAATCAGCACAACAGCTCACCAACATAACATTTTATCTGTTCTGATTACAGGAATTCCATAGATGGAGGGCTTTATTTTTTGTAGAGTAGTGCTATAATAGCCCCGAGGGTCCCACCAGTCTCATTCCTAACCATGAGGACCTACCTACAAAATAAAAAGAGTTTATTTAGTTCTTTCCCTGCAGTAGTCAACAGGGTGTCATTTAGGTCGAAGTGTAAGATGGGGCCACTTGTCCTTAGGAAGTGGTGCTATAATAGCCCCGAGGGTCCCACCAGTCTCATTCCTAACCATGAGGACCTACCTACAAAATAAAAAGAGTTTATTTAGTTCTTTCCCTGCAGTAGTCAACAGGGTGTCATTTAGGTCGAAGTGTAAGATGGGGCCACTTGTCCATTAGGAAGTGGAATGAAACCACTAATTCATTTTATGTAGACTACAAAACAGCTGCCAGACAGTAATAATTTTCAGTCAGTGCTGACCTGGGATAGATTTAACAAGTGACCTAGAAATGAAAAGCTCGGTAGGCAACTGCAAATCCCCTGAGTTATTTGAAAAGGCATGCTTCTAAAAGATTTAAAAATGTATAATTTAGTAAGGGACAGACAGTATGTTTTAATTAATATGCTTGTATTTTTCTAGGTTGGATTTTCTTTTCCAGCTTACTTGATACTGTCATTTATATCAGTAAAGAATGGGTGTAAAACACTACTTCGTAAGAATAGTTATGTTTTGTATCAACTTTGCATGAATTTGAATGAACTCATGAACAGGAAAGTGATACAGAATCAAACTCTTGGAGTGTGTATTTATGAAAATGTGTGAAAATGCTAAGAGTAAATGCAGTGCATTTTGAAATCAGCAAAATATTTCTTTGGTTGTCCCTGTCAGGGGAGGTACCCAGGACTGGGTAATGAGACTGTTTCAGGGCAAGGGCATGGGCAAAAAAGACGGACGCATGAATAACAAACATGAATAACGGGGGTAAATCATGAAATAATGAACAGCCCAGAGAAAACAGAGGAGGAGCTTATTGTCTTCTAATTTTACAAGACTAAAATAAGGGGACAGTCAATGAACTTAAAATAGTGGTGACCTATTGCTCCTTTGGCTGAGGAAGCCACACAGCTGGTGTGCCGGAGTACCAGTAGCAGAGGGAGGTCACTGGCCAGACGTGTTTTGTGCGCTGCTACAATTTTGAGATCACTGAAGCTAAAAATGTACAGAGATTCCAGAAAGGAGAAGATGCTTATATAAATATTGTATATATCCAGAGCTGTTACAATCAGTAATATCTGCTTCCATAATAATAACATTCAGGCAGAAAAGGGATAGATGACTATTCACTTTTTTTTTCTGGTAGGATTAATTTTCTGATGTTTTAGTTCCCTAAATTGGTTCATTGCGGAATTGGAGCCCATAGAAGGGAAGTGGTGGGATTATATTGCTAGGACCAATACTGACATTAGTGGGACGAGCCGTTAGATCTTCTTAGCAGCAATGTGAAAAGGCATTTTTAGAGATCCGTGGAAAATATAGTGGCTGGCATGGGGGGAAAAGCAAAACATTTGTCAACTGGGGGGAGGGAGGGGGGGCGGGAGTTGCTTTTTTTACTGCTGGCCACTGTTGAATGAAGGATACTGCGTAATATGCACTAGGGTCTAATGCAGTGTGGAAATTCCCATATTTCTATTGACATAAACCACAACATTTTCATCTACCTCGAGAGGAACTACACTCCAATCCTTGCTACATAGAACTTGTCAGGTGGGACTCCAGGGTTTTATTAATGGCTCTACCTTTCGTGTGCTGGATGACTCCAGGCAAGCCATTTAACTGCCACTGCATCAGCTTAATGCTTTTTTAAAAAAAGATAACAGTGTGTGTTCTTGAATCCAAGAAAACCTTGAATATTAGATGATCTCATATCATATGGGTCGGGTTAGGAAATATGCATGATAAGTTAATGTTTCTTAAGTTAGGTGGTTGTTTTTCAAAAAAACCCTACTTTTGTTTTGATCTGTTGATAAAGGTGACCTCAAATTACCTTACGTTGACTGTGACAATGCTGTGCCTAAGAATGGAGGAGAAACTGTTAGCGTGGCCTGCTTGGCATTCTGTCACAGATGCAAAGTTGCCTAATATTACCGCACGTTTACTACAAGGCATTACTCCCCAAAGGCTGACCATGCACACCTTTCACCTCTACTAAATCAAGGTGATCTGTTGTCTTCTTCCATGTCTGTCATGGTACTATCTACTCATTTTCTGAAACTGTAATGTGTACAAAATATTTTTCTTTTACTTCCAGCCAGCAAGAAACTTTTAGCCATATTATTTTGGGCTGTTTGATGGAAATATTGAGTTTTGCAGTTTTCCCCATAGATGCTGAGGTTGTTGACCTCTATTGAAAGAGTTTGTGGGATAGCTGCTGAGCCATTTCTGTCTTCTGCACACCTAAATTTTGCTCTTGATGTTGACAGTTTCATAGTTCCAGTAGGATAGAGCTGTCATCAAGGGAAGTTGAGATCACACAGCATGAAATGGTCCCTCATTTAAAAGACACTGAAGGAGAGTTTTGGACACGGAGAACAAATAATTTAACCTAACTGAATGCCCCCGATGAGAGGAATGAAGAGGACTGAACATGCAGATGATGATGATCTTCCAGTGGTTTGCACTGGTTTGAAGATTTAATGAAATATGCTTCCCAACATTGATCGCACATGTAGGCACAGAAAATTGGACTCCTCGGATCATTAGTCTGTGAATTTCTATAGTAAAGTTCTAATGAATTGGTGAAGAACAATTCTTTTAATGATCAAGGTAGAAAAGGTTTTACTAGCCATGAATTCATAGATAGGACATACTACACCTTTTACTTAGCTTTGTATTTTGGTTTTAGTATAGAATCTCTGCAATCCAAATAGAAATGTCTTTATCTGGGGTTAGAAGGAATGTTTGCCTGGACTAAGTTAACAAGCTAGGGGGGAATAAATTTGTAGCTTAGGCAGAAACTCCCTTTTTTGCATTATACATCCAAACTGAATGACTTCAGTATTAATAGTGCCCATCTACAGTTGTCTGCGAAGGGAATTACCTATCAGTTGGTTAGGGAAAAATTCTGAGGCTCCTCGTTAAAAGGAAACATGAGATATTCCCTCAAAAATATAAATGAATTAAAAAATAATGAAGACCAATAAACAGAGCAGGGCTTTGCAGAGTGAGGATTTTCAGCTGGCATAAGTTGACACAGAAATTTAGTAATGTATGTCAGTCATCCAGGGTAACTGCTATGTGTAAATTTAACACTTACTTCCCAGAAGCAGTGAGCAATCAGGGAAAGCAGTAAGAAATCTTGACTTCTAATTCACTGACCTGAAAACTGTAACTGGTTCTGATATATTTGTGATTAGTTAAGTACAGGGTAACAAAATACTTTAAATAAATATTGAGTATCAAATAATGTTCAGACCTTTAGGTATTTATGGTGATGTTTAGAATGCTTAATGAGTACTAGATGCAGAAGAGATTATATTTAAACAGAGGGTACATGATCTTGGGAAACTTTCAGTGCATGAATTAATATCCTCTGTAAAACTCCATTTTACAGTTTATGGTAAATTTTCTTGACATGAATAGCAATGAATTCAGAATACAGTTTAATGAACTGGACCGTGGGTTAGCATCTCTTCTCCTAAACCCTGAAAATTAAGAAACATCAAAACAATGACTTCTGATAATCCCCTCAAATAAGGCTTAAATTCCTGAAGTGATTCCTTTGCTGAAGTAGCTGCTTTGTGTAACAATGAGCTTTATACAAAGACTCCCTAGGGCAGGAAGATAGGCAGGATGCAGGCTTGAAAGTTTGCTGGCCCAGTCAAGATTTTTTATAGCCTTGGGCTACACAGCACCAGCAATTTGGGGAACTGTTTAACTGACTTTTATTTATACAATGTTCCTCTCTCTGTGTTTAACTGAAAGCTCTTGGCTATACCAGTTGGCATCACTGTAGCGCTTCTAAAATAACTAGAAAGCTGAAATCAGTGAATCGGTGTTGCAGGTACAAGTATGGGCGAACAGAATGAACACAAAGACGTGAAATTGAGTTTTTGAGTGATCTAGAAAGCTGAAATCAGTGAATCGGTGTTCAGGTACAAGTATGGGCGAACAGAATGAAAACAAAGACGTGAAATC
This sequence comes from Aptenodytes forsteri, assembly GCF_000699145.1. Taxonomy (NCBI): domain Eukaryota; kingdom Metazoa; phylum Chordata; class Aves; order Sphenisciformes; family Spheniscidae; genus Aptenodytes; species Aptenodytes forsteri. The sequence continues at coordinate 3,544,421 of NW_008794155.1, read as the reverse complement.
GAGTTTTTGAGTAAGTTTCCTTTTCCTCTTGCTATAGTTGGCATGATTTCTCTGCAAAGCAGTATCCACTTACCGCTGATTATTCAACACTGCAGCTCCACAATAAAACCCCCTGTTCATCCCCTTGTTCCTCCCCCTCAGTCCTCCATCCTGAAAAATCCCCTCCAACTTAACATTTCATTCTGAAAGCAGAAGGAACTACACGTTAGACCAAAATGTTTTCTAAACGTCCAGTAATTAGTAAATACATCTATATTGTTAAATGGATTTTTAGGGAGAACTGGGACCCACCGAAGTTTTCTTTTGCTTGTGATATTCCCGTGTTTGTATCTCTCAGAAGTCTGTAAGAACACGCTAGAGTGTGACGTTTATAAGCATCTTTTGTAACGGAGAGTTACTTTATTTGAAAGCTCACACCACATGTGACCAGTGACCATTTTATGAACACTCTGCAACTTGAATACAGCAAATGACCGGCCAGGAGGAATGGCTCATATAGAATCATAGAATATTCATTCTATGAAACACTCTGCAACTTGAATACAGCAAATGACTGGCCAGGAGGAATGGCTCATATCTTACGTTTCTAACTTAAGAGATTGTAACTCAAATTGGAAATGAGACAGCAAAGTTAAAATGGAAAAAAAAAAGAGTAACATCTTACAAGAACATAGATAACATTGGATTTTATAAACATACAAACTAATAATTCTGATCTTTAACATAACTTTAATCTGTTGCTTGCTAAAAGGAGGTCTGTTGCATTCTTGAGAGTGGAGATTTGAAAGGCAGAGAAAGCTGCAGTGAGCAGGTTCTACTTTCCTACCCTTAACAATTGCAGACCCACAGGCCTTGCTCATCTCTGAAAATAAAGCCTTAACACGGTATGACAGGAGAGTAGAAAACGCCATCAACCTGCCACAGACGGCACCCCGGTTTCTGTGGTTCATGGTGAGTATCTTTTGTTCATTGATATAATCAAAAAGTGGTTGGTGACATCAATTGATCCCAAACCTCCTGTGCACTACTCTGGTACTTTTTCTAGTTCTTACCTCAAGGCTTTCCTGTGTTTGGTTTTGACTTTGTATGAAAACTGAATGGGATTTACCCCTTGAGCTGAGTATTTCTTGGTGTAATTTCTGTTAAAAATATTCATGTTTTTTTTTCCCTGAACAATAGCAGAAACAAATTTCATACAATCAATCCTCTGTCAGAGAAATCTTTGTTAAAATAACATTTCCTCTTTCCAAAAAGCTGTGCTTTTTGCCTGTGTTTTTCAAAGGCATAAGAGGCATCTAGTCAAAACCAATCTGCTTCCTTACGGGAACACATCCAGCTCAGTCTTCTCACTGTGTAATGCCTTCCTGCCACACTCTTACCTAGGAATGCTTTGAACCACATTACACGTCTGTATGGTCACAGCAGATATTTTGAGCTCTGTCCTCTTCTTTACTTTCATGGAGACTACAGAAGAGGTGAATGGTTTAATTGATCCATTTGCTTGGGTTCCTGCAGAATTTCAGTGATGAATATATATTGCAAAGCTAACTAGAATAATAACCAGTGCTTTCATTAACTTTGCTTGCAACCTGAGTGGATTGGTACTTTAGTTGGAGTTCCTTCAGTGTGGTTGTAAGCAGCATACACAATCTCACACAAACCACCTGCTTTCGTATCTGTGAGATACGTCCTCAGAAATCTTAACATTGTACATAAGCAGATGGCGTGTGAATAAGAGCACAGCAGTTCAAGCAGTTTTTATGGAGTGAGTGCTCTCCTTTAAGCTACTAGATTGCTTAGAAGGAAGTAACTCAGGTCCAGAGAACTTGAATTACATGACAATGCACACTTCAAAACAGATTTGGTGAGAGTACTTGCACAGCAAAGTATACAACTAATGCAAGCTCCACAAGCAAATCTTTCTTTTTTACTCTCATTTAAAAAAGAAGAAATTAAATTCAAGAGGTGACACTGATCCTTACATACTGAAAACTTTTGTAAAATTTTGAGTTTTACAAAAACATCTGTATACCTACCAAAGCCTTCAGTTTGCAGCAAATGCTTGGGGGTTTAGGACCAATGCTACGGTTTTCTATTCTGTTTCTTTTCTTGTGAAGTCATTACCATATATTTTTTAAATGCTTACGATAACTCAGCTTGTCTCTGTGGTGGATATAGTATAGCTTTTTGAACCGTAAGTTTTCCTTTTTCTGACTTGGTAATGTTGACTTTACACCCTTCATTTTTGAACCTACACAAGGCTTTTTTACCTTTAACATTACATTTAGCATACCGTCTAGGAAGTATGGTCTTCATGTGTACAATGCTTTAAGCTACGCTGTGTTTTTAAGGCGTTTGTTCTACGAGCTATAGTATTCATGATTGCATCATTTATTGCATGCTTTATAGCAATTATTGCATTAACAATCAGAATAGCTAGTAGCTCCAGCGCGACAACAAGAATAGTGATGCATTAATAGTGAATGAAATATATAGTTTTTGTATCAAGAAAATTTTAAATAGCTAACTGTATAGCTGTTTCAGCTACAGGCAGCAAATGGGATGGTGTACAATAATTATCGAAGCAGGTAAGAGATTTCAGATATTGCAGGCCTAACATGTAAGAACTCTGAATAAGAACCTACATTCCAGCAACATTTTCTATTGCAAGATTTCCAAGATTTTGATGAGAGCTCAGAACAAAAGCTGCTCTGTTCCTCCTGGGGTTTACGTCAACTAGTTGTCTTATTATTCCTGATACTTTGCCAATCATATTGTACGCCTTGAGAAAGGGATGAAAAAGCAGCTTTTCTTCTTTAAAGAGATTTAAACTTCAAAATCTTATTACTGTGACTGTTAATTGCAGGAGGGACAGGCTGAAATGCCAGCTATAGAGCACAGTAGAGGTACTGCTGACAACATTTTTACAAGGTTCCACATAATGGCATTTCTGTATGATGACCTTAAGGTTATAGATGTTCCCATAAATTTTAGATAATTTTTTTTTTATGGATAGGAGTGGAGTACAATGGATGGGAGGATGGGATTAGAAACAAATTCAGTATGACAAGCAATCTTTATTTTCTAGATTTCTTCCATTTTCTGGCATTTTGTAAATTTTGAGTGCTTAGCTTTACAAACTTACAATTATTTTTAACACATTTTTGATGCAAATATATTTAATTTGGTTGTTTGCAACAGCCTTAAACATTAAAGCAGTGCCAAGAGGTACAGCCTTCCATGCGTTAACTGTGCTTAAAGAGAGTACCCCTAGGGGACTAAAGTCCAGGGAACCGCAGCTGGTTTTTTTTAGGGGAATGTGCTTTTATACTTGTATCTGTGGAATAGCTTTGTCTTAATAGAAATGCATTATTTGTATTTGCATTGTATTGTGCTTATGAATATCCTGTAACACAAGTTTCACAGTGCTACAGAATAATTTAGTTTGGAAACCTGTTTCCAGCTCTTGATCTACATTTTGACTTTCATTTCTAAACTAGTCCTGCAGTCTTTTTGCCAGGACATTTCCCCAGAACATTTTCCCACAGAGCAACTGGGATTGTGTCCACAGATGCACAATTACAAACAGTCCTTAAATTGCTAATGCACTGAGCCGAATAGGCTACCGAGAAAAGCAGCAAGATTCCCTGGTAGCCAAATGGCCTGTACGCTGCACATCGAACACATTTATTTCTTGTCTTAGAAGTCATGGGTGGAACACATGTTTTGAAATGTTTGTCAAACAAAACAATAATCCTCTAGCTTAATGGTAAAGAAGAGGTGCAAGTGCCTTTCAAAAGTCTCCTTCACTAGTAGCTTTGCTTCTGTTTTCTGGGCTACTGGCGTGATTGAGAAATCTTGATCTATCTATAGGCCTTTGTTTGAGTTTTCCACAGGTTAAATTTCTCAGGATCTTGCCAGGTTATTTCATTAGGGACTTAGTATTTTCTTGAAAGGTATTTTTTGCAGTTATTAACTAATTTTCACTTAATCAAGCCTTCTATTTAAAGAGCCTTTTGGGGAATAAAACTCCACTGATTTCTTCCATTTTAAAAATCAGATTTTAAGCCACTTTTGATAGCTTTACTAAGGCAAAATTGCCACTGAACATGCTCAACACGATGTGAGTAGTTCTGGATTCAAGTATATTTTCTTAACTAAAGGCTTCAGAATTGCATTTATGATTATCATTAATGCTACCAGTCTTGATTGTCCTATGAGGTCACATTTTATAACAAAAAATGATATTTCAAAAGCTCAAATCCATGCATACCATGGTCTGAACCAGCACCAACTGAAGTGGAGAAGCTTTCAGTGATTTTGATCTGATGTGCGAAACTTCTTCTCAAATTTTCTGCATATGGGCATTTAGAATTGTTAATATTAGTATTATATTATCCGAGACATGCTTGAAATTTTGGCATTTTTCAGTGAGAAAACTATCAAATATAACAAATGAACTTTCACTTAGTTTATGTCAATTTTTCAAATTTGATTACTAGTACTGTCCAGAGTCAGAAATGAAACTGAAAGCTGGCTTGTGGGAGAAACAGTCATGTGGAGTCAAACCTCTTTTTCCCAGGACCTAAACCAAAAACATGCTTAAGTGCTGAACTATGAAGATGGTTTTCCCCAAGAAAAGTTCTATGGATAGCAGGAGGTGAGACAGATCCACAGACCACTAACAGAGCTGCAAATATAGCCTTGGCCAAAGATACCATTGCATCTACGTGCTGACTTATGACAGTGTTTTCAATAGCAGTTGCTTATTTAATACATATTCTCTCTTTATACATACACTTACAGCTTCTTTTTTCTGTAGAGACTATGCTCTTTTATAATACACGTTTTCTATGTAACATATAGCAAGATCCCTCTTAATTAAGGAGGAGAGATTCTGATAACTATACAAAATAGATTGTTTTACTCTCTGATATACCAAATACCCATAAGGATCAACAAAAATTAAACAAATCTCAGTGCGGTGCCCCGCCAGTAGTCACAAGGCTGATGTTTTCATAGCTCATGGCAAAATCACGTATGTAAGACCACGGAAGTATTAACAGAATTTTAAGGATAACTGAAGTCTTGATATTATACTTTTCAAATCTTTACACTGTTACATAAAATACTAGAAGCAAGCAAAGAAATTGGTTTATTACTGCAATAAATTAACCTAAAAGAAAGACTTGGAAGCCGTGGGTCTGAATCACAATGTTGGTATTAATGATACAGGAAGGCAGTGTTCCTTGCAAGTTTCTAAAATATGAAATGTCATGCTTGCTCTGTATTTCATAAATGGGAGATAAATGGAACTACATAGCATGAAATATGAGGGACTAACAGAATCTGGTACAAGCACTTTGTAAAATTATAAAGGTTAAAAAATATTATCACAGTAGAGAAGATTCATCATAATTAAATCTAGGGAAAATGAGGTATTTGCAGAGTTTATTTCATTACGTTAACCTTTTTATCATACACTGCTTAAAATGTGTTGTTGGGGACTGGCAGAGGGCATGTCGCAGCAAACAAGTTCAAACGGAAAGGTTTTCCTTAGAGACCTTATTCAGTGGAGAAAAAGTCTATTAATGGTATTGAACTCTTATGTAGCATTTTATTTGTATATATCCAAATGCTCTGAGAAGAAAACCATTATCTCTGTTTTACAGATTATGAGATGGAGGCACAGAGGTTTACCTAACAGTGTCATATTGAAGATTATGAAGTCAGGAACAGAACTGAGGGGAAACTCTAGATCTCTTTAACTCCCTCTCAGGACAAGACCAAAGGTACCTATTCATATATTTTTAAGTGGCTACGTTAACTATCATATGTGACTCTCTCCAAAAATAAATTCAGTTATCTCTTGATTGCATAGCAATGAATCTTTTCTGTTGTAAATTTTGACAGCATTAATTATATTGGTGCAATTAACTACGGGCAATTTTACTTAAGCAAAAAGCCAGGTTACAACTCCATTGCATTTGATAGGAGTCTTTAGGGGACTGCTGGTATGGGGTCAAGTAAACCTCCTCCTCCTATTTTTGTTATTATTATAGTTACTCTTTGTTTGGGTAGTGTCTGCAATGTTCTGGGCAATTTCCCAACATAAAAGAAGGCAATATTTCCTTCCCTAAGAGGTTACATGATTAAAAAAACAGAGAAAAAGATAAAGAGTAGAAAAGGTCAGATTAGAAACCATTAGTGTTTCAGCATCTTGTCACATTTAGTGGGTTTACTGAGTCACTGAGTAATCTCCAAGAACCCCAGTCTGGCCATAATCAACCTAAAAGAACGCTCATCCCATTTTTAATAATTTAACCTGTTTGTGTGCAGATGACTGTTGCCCATTCTTAAGAAAGTAATCTTTTTTGCCCCAGCTGTTGATTTGGGAGCGTACCATGCAAAACCTAATGTTTAAATAGGGTTTAAACAGATAGTGTTTCACTGATGGTGAACCACTATCTGCTGCTCCGTGCGTAGAACTTCTACAATCTATACATCCTGGGTGATTTTTTTAATGTGTGAATGGGGGCTAATGTATTAAAAATACACATCAGTGCACAGAGGTAAAGCTACACATACAAGCAATTGTTAATAATCCAGTTAATAATAACACTACAAAAGAATAACACATTAAGAAGTCAAATATTAGAGATTAGTAATGGGGCAGATTGTCTAAGGCTTTTAAGTCCTCAATTCAAATCGAGTTTAGGTCTGTATTAACCAAATGTTACTGTTTGATGGTTTTCCACAAGTCCTATATTAAAGACATTTACTTGCCTTAATTTGTATGCCCATATCATGAAGATTATGACTGCAATAAGAATAACACATTAAGAAGTCAAATATTAGAGATTAGTAATGGGGCAGATTGTCTAAGGCTTTTAAGTCCTCAATTCAAATCGAGTTTAGGTCTGTATTAACCAAATGTTACTGTTTGATGGTTTTCCACAAGTCCTATATTAAAGACATTTACTTGCCTTAATTTGTATGCCCATACCATGAAGATTATGACTGCAATAAAAATCTTGTTTTAGCAGACTTCATAGATGCCCTTAATTTACTGTTGACTGCATGTGGAGACTTGGAAACTCTTAATAACTCTTTTTGGGGGATTCCACCTGCATATAGACCCTCATCAGATGGGTTACCATCCTCAAAAGCACTATATTTAGATTAAAAAAAAAGTATGTTTATGAAATGCAAGCATCAGAACAGGGCCAAAAAGTACAGCGATTACACTTCTGAGCTTGATGGTTTTTGGAAATTCAGAACTCATCCATGTGTTTTGGTATTACTAATTAATATATTTTTATCTAGGATGATGTTAATTATCCATATTACCTGTCTGTTCTCTAATGTAAACGATAAACCTCTTTATAATGGCATAAGTTAATTAGAGCAACCTATTTTTTCCACATTATTCTATTGCTGTATCTTTAGCTGCCACAAAAGATACACTTTCTCTTGTTACAACACACATTAGATGAGAGAGAAAACCAGAAGCAGCAAGAAATAAACATCAGAAAGGAACAGTATGCTTATTGTCATAATACCGCACAGATAAAATCTAACAAACACGGAAGACTGGAAAAGGGGAAAGAAGATCTTCCTAATTGCTTTACAAGCAGGGTTAGCAAAAAATACCTGATAAAAAAATTACAAATTAAAAACTCCAATGCCAGGTTAAAAATGCATAAAAATTTTAAAAAATCAAATTAAGAAAAACAGTAAAGAAAAATGAAAAGGAAAATGACAACATTTTAATGATGATTTTTTCCTTGGATTATGTTTCTCATGTGAGCTAAGTATTTGTAGATTTGAAATACGTTTCTCAAAATGAGTGTTCTGCTGTAATTTGTTTCATTTTAACTGTTCACTTCTTGTACGTTAGGATCTGTGTAGACTAGGGGGTTTTCTAAACTGGAATAAAAATTGTTCTTTTAAAATACTGTAATTGCCTGTAACAGACCACCAGTTTTTTTGTATTGTCTCACTTCTTGCTCAGTTATTAATACATTCTTTTTTTCAATTCGCTTTCTGTCTAATGCTGAGGTTTCACAGACAATTTATGCGAGGGTTAACCGTAGATTGTCACTGAAAGGGGTGTTTTCAACTCTTTAGAAACTGGCTGAAAACTAGGTATTTTCAGTGTTAGTTTTCAGTAGGATCAGTGAGCTGATCTTGTTTATCCTTTGGCTGTATGATCTCTAGAGCCCACACAAGGGAAGTGGTGGGAACACGCAGCTGGAGATAAAAGGAAGTTGGATTGCCCTGTTCAGGAGCAGCGCAGTCTTAGATCAGCTTAAATTGACTGTGAAATCTCACTTTTAGTAGAGGGGGAAAACTGCTGATTTACAGAGCAAGAACATTTGCACTAATGTCTGATTTCTGTCTTACATGGGTTTAAATTTACAGTAACTTTATTGAAGTGAGTAGACTTAAAATAGTAGGGAAGTGCTAGGAATATTTTTAAAATTAGGAAAATTGTTATACCCATCAAAAGAAGCAAGTTAATTTGTTCAGTGATATATTAAACAGCTTTTTGATTCCTTTCATTTCAGCCTTTACAGGCTTCCCGTTTATGCCCAGGTCCTGATGGGGCTGTGGGACCTGCCCGGGCTGACTTCTCCCTTAATGCACTTACTTAAAAAATCAAAAAACAAACACGGAAATGTGCGTAGCAACTTTCCCAATGCCAGCCTGTAGATCTATCAAGACGGATCTTCTCATAATGGTTATGTCTGTCCTCTGCTGACTCTTCTTTGCCATAGAAATTTGTTATTGGAGGTGAACATTACTGTCTGTTTCAGTAGATAGGTCTTACCGACTTACTGTCAGGTCACAGGGGGCACTAATAGTCCTTAATGGCCCTTACCAGCCTCCAAGGGACCTCTGCCACCCCACCCATGGCACAGGACCCCACTTCAGCCCCCCCCCAGGGCCGTCAGTCCTTGCACCGGTGATGCTGTAAGCTGCCTGCCTCCAGCCCCGCCACAGCCCTGCCCTGCCTGGCCGTGGGCACCGCCGAGCCAGGTCCACTCGTGGGCTGCTGTCCCAGCCTGACCTTGGTCCTTGCCTCCACCACACACTTGTCTGGTGCTCTGGGATGTCCCCAGCTGCCCCGCAGCCTGTCCCGCTCCCTCATGGGGATGGTGAGGCAGGCCCTGGCTGGTGCTTCTAAGTAGTTTTAACTGTTGTAAAGCAGGCAGCGGTTTCAGCTATTCAACTGTATCGTAAATCAATATCGATCACAGAAAAAAATGAATATTCTGCCGGTTGTCCCTTGTTTTTTAATTTTGCCATCTCACGCTTCTTCTGGGGAGATCAGTTTTCCTAGTGATTTTGCATGAAACTAAATGTATATTTATTACATTTATTACATGTGCCCCAAATTACCATTGGCCAATCAGTAACTATCTGATACAACTATTTCTAGCAGAAAAGAAATTAAATTGATAAGTGGGCAATTTCTGTGGTCAGTAAAGTTTAATATTTAATGAAATTATTGAAATGTTCTTACATTGGTATTGGTTTTCTTATTAAATGTTACCATTGGAAGCATAATTTATGCTATTTTGACTGGGTTTCTCTTTACACCCAAAATATATTTGTACGCTTTATCTTAGAAAATATTTTGCCCAACATGGATATCTCACATAGATGTCTAGCTTGAGTAGTTTGAGATTTCTTTTTGTTGTTAAATGGGGGAAAATTGTCTGTCTGTCACTCATCTTCGAAACAGAAGCAACACTTGAGTGAGAGCTTCCCTGTCACCTTCTTGTGTCTCCCTTTGTTTATCTGACACCGTTGTGAGACATTTGGAACCCTCCAGCTCAATATAAAACATTTGCTTGGCAGGTTGGGCCTCCTCTTCCTTTGATGGATACAGCACATGTGAAGAAGAGTTGTTGGACACATCTCATCTTGTCCTGTATTCCTGGGGAGCTTAGCTCTTCTGATTTAACAACTTAGAAAAATTCTTCTCCCTGTCCTTGAAAAAGAGCAGCTCCAAACTCTGTGTACTGAAAGCATTTCAGTCTCAAATCAGAGCAAAATAACATGCTGCTGCTGCTGTCTAAGCATTGTTGTTAAATACTCAGTACTTCACATTTCTGCTCATTCTCCCTGTTTTCTGAGTGGTCTTTGCTGGGATTTGAAGCCAGCTGTGAAGTGTGCTTTGTGCTGTACATACGCCCAGGAATGGTCTCTTCCATCTCAGATACAACAGCCGAAGCAAGAACTTTGCTGTTTTCTGTAGTCAACAGAGATTAGTTTTTGAAAGTTTACACAACTTCATTATGGGGAAGGATACGGAGAGAAATAAAATAAGGAAGAACTTTTGAGGTCAAAAACTTCAAAAAATTCAGCATATATGAATATATGCACTTGGGTGTTTATTCATTTTATGTAAGGGAAAAAGTTGGACAAAGCTGCTCAACTCATTAAAAATGGCATCAGATTTTATTTTCATCATGATTTATACAGACGCACACCTAAAACTTGAACTGTTGTTGTTCAGTGCATGGAAAAGTACCTGTTCCCATTATTTTGAGTAGGCAAATCTATAGCTGGCCTCTTGCAAATCACTCTTTTCTACTATAAAGATTTACATTTTGCCTGAGACTATTCTTCAAGCTACATGTAGCAGAACTGCTGTGATCCTCGTTCATGGGGAGCAGCATTTTGAGAGGCTGGGGAACATCTCAGTAAAACGCACTAAGAGCTTGTTTGCACATCTGCTAGTTATTGAATGGCTCCATTTGGTCAAGTGATGGACAGGCATGTTTTTATAGTTTGAAGATGCTGGGTTCAAATCATGCTGGCTAGTGGAAAAAAACATGTGATTTTCCTTAAGAATCTCAAAAGGGGCTGCCTACCCTGTTAGCACTGTCCCGCCCGGGAAGGGTGCTCGATCACAGAAGTGCAACTGCAGCAGGACTGAGGTGAGAGCTTACAGGAGTTTGCAGATACCAGGACGTGGGTGTTGAGGTCAAAAGACTGGGCGCAGGTGAAATTTTCTTGCCACTGAGTGGCCCAAGGCCTACAGCAAGAAGTAACTGCACACACTGAACTCGCTGTTGAGATGGGATTTGTTTTGATAGTTTGTACATTAGATAGCAAAATAATATTCATTGCTTTTTTGAAATATCACAAAAGCTGACAGCCACCAATGGTCTAAAGGAAGTGTAGGTAAATACATGGGCATGTATATGGATAAATAATAAACCATACTGTATGTGCATGCTTGAGGACAGATAGTAAATCATTCTACATGATGTAACTGTCTGTATGTGGTATCTTAGTGTGTATGTATATGTGCAAAAGCCTGCCCTTAACTATATAATAATACTGAATTATATCTAAGCCATCCTGCTAGTGCATGAGAGGAAATCAAATATTTATATTTGTATAGAGTACTGTATGCAAGGACCGCAAACCTCTAAGACAACTTTATCACCAAACAGATCTGGAATCTACTATCTGTGTACCTATCAGTACTGAACCAAGACTCTTTGCAGTGTGATGTTGATACAACGTTCACCTTTGAGTTATATGTCCTATGCGCTTAGTGCGTACGATCCCTAGAATTACAAAATCACGATTAAAAAATGCTGAAAATACTAGAATATAATTAGAATTCCTAATTTATCTAGCAAAAAGCTTTTTTTTCCTGAAATGATGTTTAGTAACCTACCCTCACATTTAAACACAGGATGATAATTATTTTCCCTTCCTAAACACTTCTAATCTCTTTATGCCAAATCAGGTAAGGTACAGAACATTCTGTATTCATTCTCACTGATCTAATCTGTACACAGACAAGGCATATTTGACTGATTCTGTAAACCTTCACTATGAAGAGGAAAGATGAGTCTGAGGAGAAGAATGAGCAAATTGAAATTGCAAATTCAGGAAACAGTATTGCAACTTAAATTACTTGAGTGAGGAAACAAATTGAAGCTGTGTCACAATTTAGGTTGCAAAATGTAAAAACACCAAGCGTAAGTAAAAATAAACCTGTCATTAAATCCATTTATCCATTTTGACAATTCTTTTCCTTTTTTCCCCCAAGATTGTAGACTTTTTTACCTTAAGTGGAATCGTGTAGAAGAAAGGTTTAAAGCAATGTAAATATATCAGAAAATTTTTACAGAAACCATAGAAACTCTACTAATCACATTAATTGAAGAATACAAAGGTAGCATTTAGTTAGGATAAACTAAGTTGCACTGAGTACTTTATTGAGATATTTTCCAGCATATTCATTTGCCTTAATACTGTGCAACAGATGTAGCGATAGTCCGGGAGAACAAAATTCTGTCCCTAGATCTTCAATCTGTTTCACATTTTAAGTTCAGGCTGAGCACTTGGAGCTTTAAAATGATTGCTAGTCTTTGACTATCCAACTTAAGAGCACCGTGTTTGGTTTTCAGAGATTTTCACATCTGTATTTTCACTACAGATCAATGTACACGCAGGTACAAGTTTATCTCACACTTCAAACTGGCTCACTACTGCCTTGTGGTTCTCCACCATGCTATTGCATCACGGAGCAATGCGGTTCGGTAGTTGTCCTAGCAAAATTAATAGTAAATGGTGGCAGTAAAATTGCCTTTGAAGAATAGGTCCATCACCTTAAGATTAGTACACAAAGTTTCAGAGTGCAAAATGCTAGATTATCTTCAAAGTGCAAACCCTATCCTATGGGCCTCTTAATTTTGCATTTACAAAATATTGATGACAAAGGGAACTTCATTCGTTACTATTGTAGTTTTTGCATTTCCTCGAAGTGCTTTGACATCTATTGTGAATAAAATTGTTAATAATGATGGTGGCATGTGATAATGGCCTCTGTGTAATCCAGTAACTATTAGCAGAAAGAAAGCTTTTGGAAAGCTTCTGGATTCATGTGGTTTGCAGTATTGGTAGCTGTCAGGTGAATTAACAGTACTTTTCTAGGGTTTCAAATGTTAACCCCTTTTTTTTTATACAGAAATTGCCAAAACTAAGATGAAAAGAGGTATTCAATAAAAAGGAAACTTTTTTAAAATTCCTGTATTTTATTTCAGTCTTTCCTGTTTAAGTTTTCCTTTTCTCTTATGTTGCAATTTAAAAGAATTTATCCACATGCTTAAATAGAAAGGAACTCAACAAGACATATTGTGTATGTATGTGCTGAAGCCCCCTTGGCTTCAGTAGGTCATTAGTGCATGTGTAAGCTGAGCATTGGCTTGGTTCAGAATTTTAGAAAGATTGCCACTCTTTTAACAGGGTATGATTTTTTTTGAGATTCATCGCAATAAAGAAGGCAAGGGAATAAACATGAGAAGTTGGAAAGCAAAAAGGCAAACAAGATGAAAAAGGAACTTCAGAGAAAAAGTCCTCTGAGCAAGATTTTGGAAAATACCGATGTTGTTTGTGTGGTAAAATAAAGTATTAGATCAGCTGTGATCTACTGCGGACGTTTGACAAAGCAAATCTTACCTTCTCAGAAAATGTTGTGTCTGCAGACTACAGTGCCTTTAGTTCTGCAGAGAAAAAGTATTTTATATAGGATATATAGGGCGCAGTCAATATTAACCTTTTTTTCACTATAGACATAACGGAGATAATAGTTATTCTTGGAGAGAGAGAGGCAGAAATTACCTTTCAAGTTTTTTGAGTGCAAGGCTATGGGACAGATCAGAGCAAATGGAAGTTGGTTACAGAGCACAAGGATGCAGAGGAGTCATAAAACGAAGCTGGAATACTCAGCTGGTGGTTAGGCACGTTACCTTGGCAGGAGTCTAGGGATGAATTATATTCCCAGAGAAATTAAATGTGGATGAAATTAAATGAAAAACTTCCATTATTTCCCGCAGAGTGGAATTAGGAAAATTTGAGCGTAACTGCTGCAACCCTGGTGCAGAATCAAGCTCCTGCTTTTGGGGATCTGTGTAGCTCTAGATCATGGCTCTGGCAACCACCAGCTGTAAATCTCTCAGGACTCCATTTGCTTCAGCGGCGTTATTCCTGATTTGCAGAGCTAGCACCCATGTTCGGTGTTAGGCTTTCCCGGAAGGTAGCAGCAATAGGCCAAGTACAGCTGCTGGGGAAATCGTTGGGGAGCTCTGATGCAAGCAGGATGTGACATGGTTCTGGATGTGGGATGTAAAGGCTTGCTATGAGCTCGTGGAAGACTCTAGAGATCAAAAGTGCTGAGAAGCAGGTCCCTAGGGAAGTGCTTTACAAGAGAGTGTCAGAGGACCAGAAAAAAGTGCCCGACGGAGCAGGGACTCTAGCAGTATCCTGGGAGGGATACTGAGAGGGAACTAAGATCGAGGTTTAGGAAACCAAAGAATAACGATAATCAAAATCCAGGGCTTTTGAATGGACTAGTTAACAGAACCTTGGGGAGTTAGGCATCCTGTTAGAGTCAGTGTTCAGTTTATAGCGTACATACAGTGTTTATGAAAATGTATGCGGATGGCTTAGCTCTTTGGAACACTGCTGGTAGTTTATCAACGATTCTGTTTTTCTATAAACATTTATATTATCAGTTCTTCTACATTTTATGCCTCACAATGACATTTGGCTTTGCCAAATGTATCTCAGAGGAACTTTATTATTTTTGTATTGTTTGTGGTATGAGCATGAACTTTGACTTCCTGCCTTCCAATTTAGTTTGGTGTCTAGCTTTTTGCCGTCTGGGTCACTCATGTTACAGCTGGAGCTTCCTGTTTTCAAACCCGTATCAGCCAACCATGTAAACCTGAGGGTCAGCTCGTTCAGAAATGATGCATGATTCCAGTCACTTGTTTGCTGAAATAAATTAGATTTACGTAATGAAAGCTGTCAGGTGCTGTATCACTCTTCTGCACTAGTCAAAGTACTTCCTTATTTACAATTCTTGTTTCTTGATGCGCAACTCAGCCACTTAAAAATACTTACATTATTTCACTTAGAGGACAACTGAAAACTTCTTTCAGACAAAACTCCTGTTGAATTTTGTGAGCCTGATACAAAGAGTCTTTAATAATGAAAGTTTCATTTGGAGGCAAAGGGTATTCTGTGTGTAAAATCTTGGGTGAAATAGTAATCATTTGGGTCTAATTGCATACTCTGTATCTGCAAGTAAGGATGTCCATCTGCGCATGTGTATCTGGAAGAGGAAGGGAGAGTGGAGGGACATCCCTGGGTCCACACTATCCTGAAATCTAGGGCTTCCAAGGGAGATTTTATTAGAAAATAGGAAATGCTGCGTCCTGACTCTAAAAAAGAAACTCCATAGTTTCTGTAAGGATGACTCTGATGGGCCAGTGTGAGCTCCCCAGATCCATTTCTGCAAGAGTGGCAATGCCAGGTCAGATGGCATTTTAGAGAAAGGGTCCCCACAGGGGGTCGTCTGGGGATTTGTTCACTTTGTCCATTCTGGGCGTTGTGGAAGGCAAGGCACTTTGCCTCTCTGTCAGCTGTGAGAGCTAGATTTTCTCAAAGTAGCTTTCTGATGCGATTATTTCTAAAATAACAGCAGCATTGCCAACTGCAAGCGTAAGCTGCTCCTCTCTCGCCCGTAAGTCAGCCTTCAAAGCATCATGAGATTTGCTTAAATCATGAGAATTTGAAGCTGCCATGCTTACCAAGTTCTTTTTATTTGACTTCTTGTTTTTGTGTCTTCAGGATACACCCAAGTCACACTGGCAAGCCTTCCTCCAGAAAGGTCACATGCTGACCCAGAATTAAATCAGCTGAGGCCTGAAGGAAAACATGAAGTGATGTGTTAGGTGCAATAAAATCCTGAAAGTTAGCAACACTGTAGCAGATGGAATGCAATCAAAACTGGCTTGCTCTTCCTTTTCTGATTCAGCATGAATTTGGAATAACTTTTGTGAAATCTGAAGAGTGTTTATTTTGCAGCAAAAGAAAATACCTATTAATCTATTTTGTGTTGCTTGACTCCCAGAAAAGATGATTACTAATTTAAAAAGAAAAAGCATTTGGAACATTTAGGTGTTGTTTTTATTTACAATTAAGGAACCTTTGCAGAGCTCTAACAATGTAAAATGGCCCTTAAGTGCATTGAAATTACATTTAAGTTACAGCAATGTAATAAGAATAATTTCCACTGAATTTTCTGTCCATTTAGGGGTTCTGATCACAGCTAAGGAGCTGTATATGTTTGGCAAACAGGCCAACTATTTTGCCTGAGCAAAATGTGTATACCTTCTTCATAGCTGAGGTATTCATTGCCAATACAAAGTATCTCCTAATCAGTGTACTTTTCTCTCGTTTTTTAAAAATGAATTTATCTGATAGATAATAATATGATGTGAGTTTCACCTCAGACAAATTCAGATTTTCAAAGCAAATGTTGCACTGATAGTGTGAGTAGTACTAATGGAAATAACTAGTCACAGATGACCATGAGGGGAATCAGAAAATTAACATTTTCTTTTACTTCATATTAATTTTATATGATTGAGAGCTTTGTGCATCTTTGAGTTGGCCATTGTCAGCCCCAAATCTGAGTTTTATATTTTTATATTCGTAACTTTTAAATTCCCACAGCTTTCCTATGAGTTCATTTTGTTTGTGTGAACTTATAAGAAACTATAAAGTTGAACTTTATCTTGTAACTTTTAAAAGAGTTTGTTGGCGGCAGGTGTAGGATATCGCCATGTTAGAGTTCTCCAGGAGTGGAAGTGGTGG
>NW_008794155.1:3490859-3527431 GCF_000699145.1 Aptenodytes forsteri | reverse complement strand
GGGGGGGGGGGGGGGGGGGGGGGGGGGGGGGGTGTTCTAGAGGGACTCGGGTATTACGCTCATCCCTGGAGGCCCTTCCCGCTGTGCATGAAGCCAGGTGCATTGTGTCTATTATGCAAGGCTCATTTTCTCTCTCAGCGTGTTCCCTGGGAGAAAGCGTGCACAGAGTGAATTCATCTGGCAAGCTTTTAATGTGCAAACATATACATATATCCATAAACACACACACGCACACAGAGAAATGCAGACACACATAGGTATGCACAGTGATCTTTCTTTGTTTTAGAGAAAAGAAAGTCAGACAAGTGCAACATAAACATGGAGAAGAGAGCACGTTTTCCTTCTTGGGGGAATTCATTCTGGAGGCCTGTGTCAGCAATTCAGAGTATTCTTACTCTAGTGCAGGTGAATGAGCGTCCTCATTATAATCAAGTTCTGAGGTTGCTAAGCAATGAAGTTGTCAACCACAGTCTTTACCCTAAAGGTGTATAAAATAATTTATACATCTTGCTAGCAAACTGGGGAGCACCATATGATTGAAATAAATAATCTTGAACTTTATTCACCATTCTACTGGATGTCAAGGTAGGACATGTTTAATACATTCAAGACAGTCTGTGTTTCAGAGAACATGTGTTGCTATATTTTGAACTGTTAGCATTTCCTGAGGGTCAGCACCTTCATACTCCATGTACTGCGTTGTTATAATCTAGTTGGTAGGTGACAAAGAGCAGCCTCTCGGGTCTGATCCTAGAAGAAGATCACATAGCGCGTAACTATATTTAGTGCACCGGAGGCGTTCTTTTTAGCTGTGGGTTTTCTGTGTCTGTACTTGAGTGGTGCAGTCTAGAGTCTCTGCACTACCAGTGTGCAGGAAGCAATTTCACAACCGATGGAAACCAAGGTGAAGTTGCACACCAAGCACCATGCAGAGAGCAATACTTACAATCTGGATGCAAGGTACCTCCTCAAGAGGAAAGTGCATCTTCTCTGAGGATGGTCCCCCACCAGTTTTCTTTCTGCATGTGGGATTTTGTTAGTAACAGGAACATCACGGTGGTGATAGGATTGATGAATTCAGGGCCAACTACAGTCCAGCTTATAGGTAGGTACCGAAGTGTTCCTAGGTCTTTGCCTTTGGACGGCTTTTTAAGGAGAATTTACTAAATGCTTGTCAGGGTCAAAGGTGAGGGTCTGACAGAATCAAGGTGATAAGAGCTAGACTGGCCAAAACATCTGTTTATTTTTAGTGGATAGGGCTTGGTGAGACTTGCATTCTGTTATGGGATACACGTCACGATTGTATCCCATAACAGAAATTGTTCTCAGATGGGGAAGTCTGTAACCCCTCCTTGATCACCTGGCACTATTGCCATGTAAGGCATTAAACAGCGATAGAGGTGTTACCAGCATAGCATTCAAATGGTTACCTAGGCTGACACCACTGATGAACAAATTAGGAG
Source organism: Aptenodytes forsteri (assembly GCF_000699145.1). NCBI lineage: Eukaryota > Metazoa > Chordata > Aves > Sphenisciformes > Spheniscidae > Aptenodytes > Aptenodytes forsteri. The sequence goes on along the minus strand of NW_008794155.1, from coordinate 3,525,968 downwards.
TCCCTCATCTATTCTGTTGTCACATATATATTTTTCTTCAAAGGTATTCAGCAGCATTCATACTAGGAATAGCGTTTAATTTAAATTAGCACTATAATTGATTAACTACATAAAGTATACCTTAGTTCTCTAGACTGCTGCTGAATTTGCGTTGATGGTGAAGTAGCATTGGCTTCCCTATCTTCTGTTTATTTTGGTATTAAAGTGGTCTCCCACGCAAGTTAAGTTTCAGCCCTTACCTAATTAAAGCTCAAATTTATTAACTCAGACAAGGTGTTCAAGAAATTGGCACCTTCAAGCTCCAGTGGTAATTTCCTAATGCTCCCACCTTACTACAGTAGAAATTATATATGCTGTTAAATTTCCCTTCAGGAATCCTCAGTAACCTGTATGAGCTCCCTAACTCTGCCATGAAGTTTCATTTGTATCTGTGGTGATTGTTTGAAACACTGAGTCTTGCTTGTAATTCAGCTAGATGAGGCTTCTCCTGTGTTGTTATTTTATCTAATAGTGATGCAGCTTCTCCATGTACCGAGTCAATAAAAGCATGAGCTCCAGTGCCTGCAGGAAATGTTCTGTGGTTAAATATTTTTTTTTGTTTGTTTCTGTCTTCAGAGATTACATGTGATAACAAAGATTTTTAAAAAACCTTTTCCTTATTTCTTGGATAACCACAAGAAAGAAAAGGGACAGATATCTGAAGGGGATAAGCAATTAAAAGAGCAGTACTAGTCGGCACCCAGTTCTGGATATTGATTTAACCCCACTTTAAGTCCAGCACTTGACTACAGAAAGCCTGCTGCTGGCTGAATTTCTACTTAAGACAGATTCTCTGCAAACTTCCTCATATTCTGTTCATGTGAGGAGGGAAAACAGCTGGAACTTGTGTGGTTTACTGCGTAGACAAGTCCTGTGTGCTGGAGCCAGGGAGTATCCTGGTTTTAATCTGGGCTCAAGACTCTGACTCATTATGTGACTCTCAGAAAATCATTTGACCTTCTTGATCTTCTGCCAGCTCAGATGGAAAATTAGGTAAAAAGCAAAGACTGCAGTGGAAATTTGTTTCTGTAACGGAACTGGATAGATGAAATGAAATGAGTAAACGTACAGGTGTTTCTCAGCAGTTAACACTATTGATAGCAATGGGAGCCATCGCAGGATTTAAACAAAAGACAGAAAACAGCAAATGTTTGGCATTTCTTCTGGCTGAGCATAGTCGTTCATAATGTGTAGCTTCTCACTGGAAACAACCCATTACAGATATGTTAAAATAAAGCAGTTCAATGTGCTGCGATTACTAAGGTGCCATCCACGAGGAACGTGACTTTGATAGTCACAATCATTTTTTCTGCTCTTATATTTCTCCTTGGTCCTTGGCTTTGGCATGGCATCTGATAGCACTCACTTCCACTTGGCCTGCCTAGAGGAGCCCTAGAAGTTCATAAACCGCTATGGAAGATTCCACACAAGGGGTGGAAAGGGTCCTCGCTCTCAGAATCGCAGGGTCTTATTCCTACTTCTACCACTATCTCACACTGGGCCTCTGGTTTTATCTTACCCGTCTGTAAAATGTTTGCAGTGAGACATTCTCTAATATATTGAAATTAGCGGTACTTGGAAATCCTAAGATCAAATACCCAATTAAAAAAAAAAGATTTTTTTTTTGCTTTGAAAAGAAATTTGGTTACTTGTAAAAGCAGATTTTTTTTTTGCTTTGAAAAGAAATTTAGTTACTTGTAAAAGTGTGACGAAAGCAATGGCTGTGCTAATGTTCAGATCGGGTTTTTAGTGCCTTCAGGAGGGAAGATCAGAGAAAGACATGGCACAATTAAAAAGAGATGGGAATAAAGTCCATGGTATAGCCTGAGCAGGAACTGAAAACAGATAAAAAGAACAGTTTTACGTTATATTCCTTCTCCACCCATGTTCCCAAAGCTCCTTTAAAAAGTGACATTCTGGAAAAAATTGTTACAGTTCTGGTTACATCACAGGCCACTTGATCAAGCTTGTTGTGATGTCACCACAGCCGCAAAGTTATTTCAAGTCGTATTGCTCCCGTTGCTTTTATAATTCCTCATTATGTGCAACTGTTACATTAAAAACTGTAAACACCAACTGTAGGTTTGTTCGACCTTCCACTAGGAATTCAAGAGTGACTGACTTAGTCCCGGTTGTAGTTTTATTGCATTGTTTTATTTTTATTACCATGCTATGGAAAACATGTTCATATTACTGAAATCCATCTGAGAGAGATCTTATTACCTGAAAAAATGTTTTTTTGATCTTCATACATCAAAGGTAATCCTTTTCAAGTCTACAATTGGTTTAGGGCGCGCCGAGGGCCAGCCATGTGAATGCCACTTTTATACTTGTTCTCTAAGAATGGCTATGTCAGAAGACCCCCTCTTCCTCAGTGCCCTTTAGTTTACAGGATTTTTGTTTTTCTCTTGAAAAATGTATAACTATATATTAATTATATTTCTTTTCCACTGGTGCAAAGCAGACTCCAGCCATCAATGCCTTAAAGCATTAACTGGGAGTAAGGAAATTTTATTTGCGTTGTTATTAATTCTGAGACATTTTCCCTATTTAGCATTAAAGAATTATTTTCTCATGTATTTTTTCCAATTAGCATGTGAGCCTGAAATTATTTTGAGGTTTTTTTGCTCTGAACATCTATTCTGTCTGGTGGACTTCAGCCTGATGCAAACTACCTACAGTACAGGCGAGATAAAATCTGAACCTCGAGCTAAATCCTACCCTACCTAAACTCCCGTCTTTGAAATAGAAGTAAAACTTTCATCTGAGCTGCTGAGAGGAGTGTTTGAAAACAGGCTTGAGATCTGAATTGCATGGCCTGATCCTGTCTTGCTGCTTTGAATTGTCCTATAGTTACACTGAAGTTATTTTGATTAGGGTAGTAAAGGAAACTGTTTCTGATTCAGTCTGATTCATCATGCCCAGACTTCTTTCTCATGACTGATTAAACAAAACACCATTTATTGTGTGTGCCGGTTACTATGGTAACCAGAAACACTGAGCATCAATGAAACTGATTAGAAATTGTGATTCTTTATATTCAGAAACATCTCTTTTGTGTGGAGACTTCCTTATAAGTTTCAATTCGTGAGTTAGCTTTGGAAAAGCAATCTCCAAATTTGCTCCCACAAATATGTATGGCCATAGGTGCACACCAGTGATTTGTGGGTGCAAATTAGCATTTTCAGAAGAAGCAAACAAAGGCAAATCATTTGCTGAAGATGTGGATCTGGGAAGCCTGAGTTCTTTCCCAGATTCAAACACAAACATCTTGTTTGCTTTCGGACCTTGTCTCATAAAGAATTTTTTTTAAAAGGCCCGTACTTTTGGGCGCTTCTGTTTTCAGGCACAATAGGTACCTTAAGCCTGTTTTTTTCAGATATTCTGTATATCTGTGATTTTAGTTGTCGTCTGTGAGAAACTTTAGTTGTTTCCCACTCTAAAAATCATGTCTTAAAGCAAGGCAATATAGCATAAATACTTTGTTTTCATGTAATAGCCCACTGTGCGGAACATTCTTTCACTTCCCTTTTCTGGACCATTGATGAGATTTTCTTAAAATAAGAAGGAAGTTGTTGTCTTCTTCTACCAATAGGTTCCAATTGCTGGGTTGTTTAGTGCTGCCTTTTTCAAACAAGTAACACACGAACTGATCAGACCATTTTTATTTATGAATGAAGATTATACGTAATGGATGTCATTTGACACGAAGATTATAGCAGGATGAATCTAACTTGAAAAATGGATTTAGCTTGACCTGAATCAATTGTGTGGAAAAGAGCAGCAGCTTTGATCTTGCCTCATGTAACAGTATTCAGTGAATTTTACTATTCCTGTAAGTGCACCTGCTTAGGCCTTGGAAGAGGATGCTACACGTATGCAGAAGTTGTCTTTGCACTTACTCTTTTACCTGTGAAAGGATATCTCCCTGTTTGTTATCCATGTCCGGAGTGAGATTCCAGTATTTTTCCCTCTGTTTACATGAATGCTTCAGGGACAGGCGTTAGCTCCTAATGTCTTAGCCCTTATAAACTCCTAGTAGACAAGTTCAGAGATCTTAAACATGAAAGTAGTCTGGCTAGACTGTGATGGAGAGACGCTTAACGTTGCCAAAGCCTGAAACATTAATGTGGTGGGTTCAGTATGAGGTATCTGAGATTTCCTACCCCCCACAAGGAGACCCGAAATGAGCCAGCATGAAGAATGAATTTACGAATTCCCTACAGAATATGATTTGTCCTGGCCATGGGAAGGTCACTGGTAGGGCAGTGTAGGTAGGATTAGAGATACAGACTTGGCTTGATGATTTATTTTTAGTTTGAAACTCATATCGCTTTTCTGTTATAGTGCTCAGTTGCAGTCCATGACAGATGGGAAGAATCCACAGCCATTTGAACTGCTTATAATATTTCAGCATTTACCACTGAAACCCTGTAGTTCATTGTGTGTTATTTTAGAGCGAAGTGATTAAAACAAAAAAATAACATAAATCAAATTTTCTTTCTCTCTTTCTTTCTTCTCTCTCTCCCCCTCCCCCTTCTCTCTCTCTTTCTCTCTCTCCCCCTTTTTTTCTTCTTTGGAAGGGCTCCAAGAGATACATTAGGAAATCTAATGCCAAACGCCAACAAAGACTGAACTACTGCCAGGATAAGACTTTTAAATTTTTTTTGTTAGAACACAAAAAGGGGATACAAACTAAAGACTTTTTCTATTTTACTGGATTACAGATAAAGTGCTGACTACCCAGTCATCTCAATCAGACATTAGGCTTTTTGAAATAATTCCACTTGACTTTAATAATTGTGTAACAGCTTTTTATCCAAAGCTTTGTTTAAAATAAAGCTTGGGTGTTTGACACCCAGACATGTTTGTTCCAATCAACTTATAATAAAAGTGTTTAGTACGCCTTAACTGCAGATGCCCATGAACTTTAAAAGGTGCTGAAGGATTGCTAAACACACACCGAGACTCGAGGAAGTGATTTTATTTTATTTTATTTGAGAAAATGATCCAAAATGTGGCAGAGGAGATGATAGCAGAATTCAGGACTCTTGACTCCGTTCAGCACCATAACTTTGGAGGATACTGCTTCATTATTCCTGTACTCCGTGGGAATATTAATTTCAGCAAAAACTCTTACAAGAGTAAGCCTGTATTTGCCAACATTCCTTTGCTATTGATACCTATGAATGAATAAAAGCATTAACAAGTTACAGATTATTCTTTATCGCTGTCTCTACGGTTAATCTCTCCCAGAAGATGATGAAAGCTGGAGGGACTGCCAGATAACAGCCCGGCACTTGCTTGACTGTCCTGGAAGTAGAGGCCTAAAAAGGACAAATTCCTATATTCCTCTAATAAACATAAACTCCAGTGTGGTGAATGAGATACTACATGACAGTGCTAAAATGCAGAAAGCGTCCGGGGAGCTGGGTTCAAGCCTCGGTCATGGAATGGGCACTTTTATGGCCTTCTTGGATATGAAGCTACATCGTAGCCCACACAGTGGAAAGATTAGGTAGGAAAAGGTTATGTAGGAAAATTGCTTAACTGTGGTGTATCAGCAGCAATAATCATACAAGAATGGAAGTGGGATGATACCTTCAGGCCCTGTCTGAAGTTGCTGTCTCTTTTGTAAAACTGCTTAGCAGACTGGCTAAGATTATAAGACTTTAGTGTATGGTAGGTATGGATAAAAACCTGAGACACGTACATGATTCTTAGGAACAAGGGATGGGTGAATAGTCACGTCACAGTGGGAATCCTGAAATCCACTGAAAACAGAGGGATTTAATGGTGCCACTAATGTGTCTAACTTCTGCTAATGCCACTAATAGTTTCTCTGTAGGCCAACGCTTCTCTCCGTGCCTTTCTCCACCATGGTGTACTGACGACTGAGCTTAGGCTACCATATTAATTTGCTGGTGTTGGTGGTAATGGACTCAGCTGACTGCACTGACAGCTTTGAGATATTGCTGCCAAAGATATAGGGGAGAGATTTATCTTGTAAAACAAATTCTGCCATTCCATATAAAAATCTTCCTCTGCCAAAGGGTTATATGAACTCCATAGCTAATCAGTACTGCAAAACAAGTGGTCTTTGGTAGACAGCAATTAAGGAATTAGGGGGTTTCTCTAAAAGGGAAAGTCCTTTGCAGTAAAATAGGTGCCATGAAAGTGACAAAGTGATTATGGGGCTTCTCTGGTGTTGAAAGGAAATGCTAGTCAAACTGGCTCCAAGGCCCAGCAGGTGGGTTCCCCACCTGAATGGTCCCTGGAACATGTGGCTGCACCTCAGAACAAAGGAACATAAACAGTTTTGGATGGGCTCACAGACAGAATCTGAGCCATGAGATAAAACCTTGAAAGAAAGAGACAAGACTTAAATTCAGTTTTAAGGAGGTAGAGGGTTTTGACTAGGATGGAAAAAAGGAAAACTGAGAATTGTCAAAAGAAACTGTAAATAAACGTAGATTAAGATAATTTAAAGATTCAGTGTCCACTGGCTGGTCATTTGTCTCTTGAAAGAAACCACTTCTCAAGTTGCTATGGACCAACTGATGAGTACAGTGAGAATTCATTAACAGAAACACAAACCTTTCTTGTTATTAATGCTAACCCATGTTTTGTCAGCCTGTTGTTCCAATGTCCTGTGCTTTGGGGACAGCTACGGGATGCAAGTCCACCAGTGACAGAAGGGAGGGAACTTTGTAAGAATGGGACAGAAAGCAGGTGTGTGATGGACTGTGGAACTACGTCCTTCTTGTTATAAATAATCTCAGCTAGTTTATTTTGTCCTTTTCTGGCCACTTTAATTCTGTTCACTTTTGTTCATGTTAATTTAGTTTTCCTCTTCTCGTTTTCTGTATTCTAGCTAAGACAAAGAATGATATCGGCCTGAGTATCTGATCTGCTTGCTGTTGGATGTTGGAATTAGAGATGAACAAGAACCTTACTATGTCATAAACTATAATGAATTATATTGGGTTTTATGCTCTGGTTTTGCCTGCCTCATCTGATTCTCTATATAGCTGCTTCTCTATTTCACACCTCTGTATTCTTTTCTGATTAGTTTTTGTTTCTTCCCTTTTTTGCCACTCTTGTTATGGTGGTGATTTCTGTACAGTGGAGAGCTGTCCACCAGGAACTAGTTTCACCCCTCAATTTACTTCTCAGTAGCCCAGTTGTGGTGACTTTCAATCACTAGTGATCTGGATCCCGTTCATACCTTTGACCTCAGCTCAGTGCCTTTTTCTGTAATGGGCTCTGATTAGCTGCCGACAGGGGCAGGGAGGAGAAACTACAAATCCTTCTATTGTGAAATAGAGTCTGACCTTCCATTCACTGAAGTCAGTGATTCCCAGGGAATCAGGATTGGGTCCAAAGTCTTGAAAGAAGCTTAAGCTATTCAAATTTTTGTGGGTAGCAACAGAAATGGCATTCTTGGCCCTCTAAATTACAGCTTTCACAAGGCCAACACTGCTGTTTATTCTCTCTTGCCATACTACCTTATGAATTCATCATGTTTGAGACCCTGAAATACAGAGTCAAACAATGTCACTTACAATGATCCAGAGTCCTCATTACCTCCCTTCTTTAGCTATGGGCAGCTAGTCTTGCATACATCATCCTAACAATATTTACCCAAAGCCATGAAAACTGCTGGAATTGTGCTTTGCCTCTGCTATACAAAGTACACTTTTTAATAGGCATGGGTCAAAAGCAAGTTGACGTTTTAGAGGGAAACAGGCTGCTCCTCAAAAACTATTAGGGATTCTGTCATCTGGAATATCCCTATCCTGTTGACCTTATTTACAGATTTCATGAAAAATACAGCACCATAACATTGCTCTATAGACCCTCTAGCATCCCATTTCTTTAAAGGGTGTCTCCATATGAAGTAAGGATGCTGGTCATGAATCCATGCATGCTGAGGCACTACTAATGAGACTAAGCACTGTGGAATATATTGCACACAAAGGCTTTTTTAAAAGGTAGTCATACGCTTTGGAAATAAAGCAATTTGGCAACTTACCATGGCTACAAATGAGGTAGTGTTATGGGAGGGGGAGTCGGGTAATAAAAGTGACAGTTGTGGAGTGTTATTGACAGCTTCTTCTGTAATTGCAAACCGGGTCTGCATTTATCCAGATTGTCCAAGCTCTGGTCTTCTTTAGGAGTAAAACACAACCATAGGATGGTAACAGTTCATTCGGTCTGTTGGAATAATACTTTATCATAAGCAATTAAAATATCTTTTATTATTATTTTTATGCTTTTTATTATAATAATAATGCTCACAACCATAATACAAATGCTCCAAACACATACAAAGCCAGTAGGTAAGATAGACACAAGGCAGGTTTTGTACAAGTTGAAGGAACAATTCGAGGGCAAGAAAAAAAAGCTGGATTTTTGAGAGGGAAAAAGTAGGTGGGCTCCATTAGAAGCATGAGTCTGCACAGTGGAAAGTAAAGGGAAAGGAATTGTGCAAGGGAGACAAATAAAGGAATGGTATTTTAACAGCTATGGATGAGGACCAAAGCTGAGGTGTAGAGAAAGTGAGGGAGGCTAGAGGAAATAATCAGCAAGAAAAAAAAAATCACTAGAAATATAGGAAGTTCTTTCTGGCTATCCAGACATCCCTGCTTTGGCTGGTTTGGATCGGATGTTTATCTGGCCGTTCTCTGGACTCTGTCAGATCGTGCACAGTGAGGGGAAGTGCCGCCTGCTCACTGCCCAGCGCGGTTCTGGGCTGGGATCGCTGGTCGAGGGCTGGCACCAGTTTGGCCCGGTGTGCGGTACTGCAGCGTTGCGCTGTCTGATGGGAGACTCGGCAACAGCAGAAAGCAGAGCAGTCACCCCTCTCTCCCTGATAACGACTGCCTGCAGCAATCCAAATCATGGGTAAAGATGAGAATGTTTCCTAAGCTCAAGCAGTTACAGTGGAACGTTTATACCAAAGCATGAAGACAGATACCAGAAATGTTCTTTAATTAGTGTAAGTACAGAGATCGTACTCTGCATGGATTACTAGGTGGGGGTACAAATCACCTATTGAGATTTATTAGGGAGTTATTGAGCAAAGGGGAACCAGAGGTATGAAACACAGGGAAGGGAGGAACACAGACAAACGAAAGAGCATGGCTGAGCACCGACAGTGGGCATGGGACTGAGCCTTCATTGATCACCAGTCAAAATGTAGAGTGAAGAGATCAAGATTCCTTAAAGATTCAGAGTGAACTCTAAGGGACATTCAAGAGCGATGAAAACACTGGGCTTAAAATGCAAGTAATAATGTGTTATTTTGTCTAGAACTGCAAATGGCAATTGCTCTTGGGAACCTGTGCCAGAGAATAGACTTACTTGAAACAAACAGGCTTGGGATTCCTGGGCCTATTGCCGATAAGGGATGGTAAACTGAGAACCTGTAGTCCAAAAGATCAACCAAACAACTGACGCCAACAACATCAGGCAAAAAGATCAACCAAACAACTGACGCCAACATCAGGCGTCTACTGATGCTTAGGCAAACTTGAATGGACATTGGGGAAGCCTAGGGAGTGTCCAGTTAAGGGGGTTCTGCCAGGCTTGTGACTCCTCCATTTGTTTTTAGCGTCTCCATCTTCTCTCTTATTTAAACAAACTTAGCAAGAGAGCCTGGAAAGGCTGGAAGTGTTTATTCTGTTAATCTTTCCTGTAATTTCAGTGAATTCTGTACTTGTCTGGAATGCTCTAATACTATTTGTGATCTTTGGGTCACACTACAATGGCAATCATTGTAAAATGATAGTATTTATGAATGTGAATGTATCATAATCTTTACCTTGTATGTATGTCATTAATAAAATGACAGCAAAATACTACGGGGATTATCTAATTATCTTTCAGAATATCTCTATTTTCTCTTTTAAGTTGAAATGTTTTTTACTTAAATTGGTATCAGACTGTAAAAGCTATGCTATATCTTGCAAAGAAAACAATTTATCAGTGTGACATCATCCATCGTAATTCAGCATTCAGGCATACAAGGGATCACATATACAAATACATTCCAAAGTGCTTTCTAATTAAAAAAAAAAACAAACCCCAAAAACTGTGTTTCTGTGATACAAAATTGTCTTTTGCTTGTGAGGATAAAGTTATCAGGAATAGAGATCTTTAGACTGAAACAAGTATGTTCATTTAGCTTTCGTAACCTTGACCAGCAATGCATTTTGTGTCTGCTATATAGAAATTTATAGGAAGTGTTGCACACACTTTTAGCCTGCATTTTTTGTATGATCAATAGATCAGAATTGAATGATATTAGTAGCTTAGAGTCAGCAATTCAGTTTAATAGACAACCTATGGAATTATGCACAACCTTACAGGCCTTTAAAACAATGTTAAAAATCAATTGTGTGTTTGGCAAACAGTCAGTGTAGCTCTGTCAATACGGAGTGACACACTGAGGTCGCACAGTAGCCAATTCTGCTCTCAGGTGGTCATGTAATGAAAACATAACACCATTAAAATCAGTGGGGTGACTAACTTTGCAACGGTGCGTAATGGGGCAGGATGTGACTTTTATGGGAAGAGCCTCTTCCCGTTGGAGTTGAACAGTTAGGTGCCAGATGTAGTCTGCTGACATGAATGGAGTTTAGATTTTCACTGATGGGTAGAGGCCTACCATTTTTGCTCACAAAAATGTCTAACCAGCGTAGTTATATGTCAACACGTATATGTTGATTATATATACTAATACATTGAGTTAGTTTGTAAGTAATCATTCTTCTAATAAATGATGAAAATTATGTTCTATACAACATTGCTTACTGAAAATTTGACACCTGACTCTCATTTGTCTCCTCCAAATCGTATATGACAATGCAAATCCTCATACATCAGGGTGCTCTGTGCAGCATAAATACGCTGTTTCGAAGAAAAGAAACAAATCCTGGGACAGATCTCCATCTTCTGTAAGCGTTGTGCTGACATGTAATGGTTGGCGTATTTTAAGCAGGTAAAATTAACTCCTTTTCCAATCATGAAAGTTTGCTTCTGCCCTTAATAACGTATGTGCTTTTCTATACACATCAATAGAGTCAACTCCTATAGGTGTTCACATGTGTACCTTAGTTAAAATGAGTGCTATTTTTCTGAGAGAAGTAAACTTTGGATATGACTGCCAGCCATTCTCAACTTGTGCGTCCAGAGAAGAAAACAAAGGACACCATGTAACAGGAGGCATACAACAGGTTACGGAATTTCATCCTGGATGCCTGATTGTTTTTCACGGTGATTTTTTCAGTGAATTTCTACATTTGATGAAAGTTTTTGGGCTTGAAAATTTCCAGCTCTTTATTTTAATCTGGAGGAGTTTTAACAATTAGTGGATGGAAACTTCAAGGCTGTAACTGACTATAGTGTCCTTTTTTTGGAAGTAAATTAGTTAAACTTACGGCTTATGATAATAACAGCACATCATATGAAATGGTATTTATAGGAGCTAATCTGTCTTAATCACTTGTAACAGAAGGCACTTTGTTGAGAGGATTGAGCAGGACTTCAGAACAATTGATTTCACCTTCAGTTGTATAAAGGGGAAAACCAAGTAAGTTCCACGTGTTTCTGGTTTAGTTTTCTCCAAGGCTGAAAACTAAATCATTATTGCTGCTATTAGAGCATCACATGTTTCTGGTTTAGTTTTCTCCAAGGCTGAAAATGAAATCATTGCTGCTATTAGAGCATATTTATAGATTATTGTTTTATGTCAGGGAACAGCAAGGGCCTGCTACCACTTAAGGGAAGGTGAGCCTGGTACCCAGGGTGACCCCCGTAGTGCCAGCGCCCTCACTGATCCTGGCACAGTCCTACAGGGTCTGAGCATGGAGCCAGGAGCTGGTAACAGGGTCCATCAACAGCCCCAGAAAAGGCAAGCGATAAACCAAGCCCAGGGTCCATCCAGGGAGCCCCGTCAGGGATGAAGGGAGACAGGGCCAAGGACAGGACTGGAGACAAGGCTACAACATGGGTCCAAAGTCCAACCAGGAGATGAGGCCAAAGACAGGACTCAGAGACAATCTATAACATACGACAAGCTGCCTACCATGTAGGTTCAAGGTCCAGCCAGGAGGCAAGCAGACCTACGAGATAGTTCAGGCAAGGACTGAAAGCCTCGGACTTAAATGGAGCCCCTGGGCCCAGGGGCAGGGGAGTGGGTCCCAGGTGAGGTGGGTCAGGGCCATTAAGACCTATTAGTGCCCGCAGATCCCTGGCATTTCAGAAAAGATAGCCCTTTCACTGAAAAGCTTTGACTAAGAGAGAAAAATACGGGGAGTTAGAAAAAGAAATTGTGCACCTCAGTTTCTCAATGTTTCTTAGTAGCGCAGGTTACCTCTCTCTTTGCGGAGGCAAAATTAAGTAATCATTTAACTAGTATTTTAAATGTTTTTCGTAGAAGGAATCACAATGTAACAGGGGAGTTGAGAGAATAACTGGAAAGCCTATAATGGTGTTTTAAAATTTTGTACCTCTAATATGTGATCGCTACCAAAGCTCTGAAAATAGATGACAGGATCTGAAGCTGCTCTATAGTAATTTTTGAATATTGTATATTAACCTTTGTGTTATTGGGGTATTGAATGCATTAACCCAGTGTGTTTGTCTAAAAGGCAGTGGGAGGCTGAAGAAGCAGGAAAAAAGAAATTATTGCTGAGAAGTGCCTTATCTCGAGCCCACAGTTGAGAGCTATTGAGGGACAATAGTTGAGCCATTGGTTTTGAGAACTTTGTCTTAATCTCCTGCTGAGTTTACAGTACTGGTTTTATCTAGGAAGGGCAAACCCTGAGAATACAGAATAACCCCCTCGTGACTCCGGGTGTTTAAATGGGATTCTTCCTCAAAAGAGAGGTTAGTGTTTTGTTGGGGGAGACAGGCTGACGTGCGATGTTTGAAAAAGTAAGGCCTGCCCATCCTAGTGGGTAATGGAGTGAGCCTTTGACAAAGATAAAACAGAAATGTCTCCAGCTTTTCAGTATCTCTTTTTTCTAATGACTGCTTTGATTCTACAGTTAAATAATGAATGTTTTTACTTTCAGGAGCTGTTTTGTCAATATATATGCCTGTCAGCATGTCATTGCCTCTAAAGTGGGACTAAACAGGCTGTTAACAACTGACCTAATGCATATATCGCTGATTCCTGTTAAACTGAATGTGTCTAACAATAATATTATCGATTCAAAATATCAGGTTTGTATTTATTCTGGTTTAGTAAATCAGGGCTGGGTAAAGGCGCAATGAGACTATGAACGATGAGCTTTAGCATGAATGGGGAGATTACAACTGTCTCGTGCCTCCCAGATCCGCTTCCAAGTAAATCCTTCCGTATAAACTTATTTCTGTTCTCCATTGTTGTACTCCAAATTTAATGGTATAATGCATCCTTCAATATATGCTTTCTGTTTTTTATATTGCAAACATTAGAAGTGAGAAGAAATTCACTGCAGTGTTTTATACTGAGCGCTTTGTTACCACTCATGGGACCTGTTCAAGCCTAAATTATGAACTACTACGTGACAAATTTTGTAAAGCTGCGAAATGAAACGAAACAAATGCAACTGTTTACTTGGTAATTATTTATCGTATAATTTCCACGGCACTCTATAGTACTACATTGCAATTAAGTGATCAATAGTGACTAAGTGCCAGGAGCACTCATGTTATATCTGTGGCCTGCAAATAAGCTGTTACCAAATGAAATGAGCTAAACCGCACAGGAAATACTGAAGGTACCGATCCACACCACAGGTGGGTAACGCAGTTGTCGTACAGCCTGGCTACATGCTTATTTCTGTCTATAAATTCAGAAAGATAGTGCTACTATTTCATTTATCCGAAGTGCTGTATGGGCCTGTATGCTGAGGAGGCGATATGGTCTATAGCATAAATAGATCAGTTCAAAAGAGAAACAGATTGTAGCTCTGAATTACGCTGTTTCTATTCCCAGGGAATTCAGCTTTGTAACTCACTGGGAGAAGGAGTCCTTGTTTCCAAAGTTATTCACTGAGAAACTAACAGCCGGGGAGTTTCTTTGTCACAAAGGAGTGGAGTATAGGAGTTAGGGGCCTCTTGTATAGGCTTCACGTGCCCGGTAGAGAATTCTCCTCTGCCTGGCTCTAGCACATGGGAAGCACTGATATTCCTGCTCTCCTATCAAGGAGAGATGGATGAGGGTGGCAGAAGGTATTGCAGCTTTGTATTTGTGCAGCCATCGCACAGTAGAGGGTAAGAGTGGAATTTCTCATTCAGTGTCCTGCTGGTTGTTGGATTCAGTCTTCACCCATTTGTTACCGATTTCAGCCGTTCTTACTGTGGAAATGTGGCAGGTACGGTGATGAAACCTCTGCGGACTTTGCCCAAGATTTCCCCTGAATTAAAACTCAGGAAAAGATTCATCTGCAAACTCCTAGAAGGAAGGACAAAGATGGTAGTGTGCCAGCCAAGTGAATCGTAGCATGAGAGGTTATACTTGGAGTTTTGCTATTAAACTTTCATTGGAGTAGGACCAGGAGCCTTTTTAAGAAGCCTGCCACTTTGCAGCACGGGGAGGCCAATGAAATATTTCTCCTGGCTAAAAACTGACTGAATATTTGGAATAAAGGGAACGGTAGCTTAGAAGGAGAATTTCCATGGTTTTCAAACTATACATCAATGAGTTACTTGCGGTTTCTTCTTGTTGTTTACTTAACGAGCATTTTCAAATGTCTCTCTTTGTTGATTTCTGGCATTGAAATATGAGTAGGGGCATGACAATAGAAAGTGAAAAGGCACATTCCCCAGGTTTTGGGTACATTATTCCATGAATCTCTTTTGTCGTTGCACATGACCAATTGACCTTTGAAACTGTGTCAGAAATAACTCTGCATCTTGATGGATGACACTGACCTTAATAACAATAACAAAAAGAGAGTAAAAAATGCAGTCCCTTTTCTCTGTAATCACCATGGACTGCTGGCTGTCAGGCTCAGACTTTCCTTATTGTTCTTCTCATTTACAAGCCAGACAGCATGACAATGGTTTTTACTTATTGGCTAGTACAAGAGCTAATGTGAGGATGGGTAGTGCGAGTGCAGCAGCCAGAACTTGATGGTATTAACAGAGAGGGAAAGGAACTTGAGAGCTGACTTTAAATATACGGCAGGGACTTTGCAGACAGGAGTGCTATAGTCTGTTATGGTAAACGGAGATTCACTGGTGTTTTTCCAATTTTATTCCTAAAAACAAAAAAGGCTTTCAAACACACTGTAGTGATAAACAGAGCGTTTACACCAAGCAGCATTCACAGATGAAGACATTGTTGCCTCCTGATAACACACAATATATGCGTTATCATTGTGTGCGTATTCCATTAAGAAACAGGCCTGGATTAGATTCTTGTGGACAGATTATGGAATGTTTCCTTTGTATTCATGACTGAAAAGGAATAATAGGATTTACCTGATTCAGAGATCAGATCAGGCCTTGTTTAAAAGAACAGACAAACCAAGAACGGGAACAGAAACTTTTTTTATCGATCCAAGTAGGGAGGAAAAAAAAAAAATAGAATGGCCCCAACTCCTATAATACTTTTGTCCTGATGTGGCATGATACAAACTACTTATTATCATTAAAGAAAATAAATCTTCTATGCAACCATTCAGTTGAAAATGCCGTCATTTAAAAATGTTCATAAAAAAGAGGTAGGTAATAATACAATGATGTGGGGAGTTAATGAGAGAAGTGCTATATTGGTTTGATAGATCTTTTGTCCCTCTAAGTTTAGGAAGCAGAGAATATTCGCGGTACACAATTTACTAAACTTGTCTAAAGAAGTGAGCCTAACATGGTGAGCCTTTACCCTAGTGCTTTAACAAAGGCCATTGTGGATCTATTCCGATCGGGTACTTTTCCAGATTTCGTGCCCATTAAAGCATCAATTACCTCTGACATTTCTATCAGCCTCCTATTAAGTTTCAACTTACTAAATTTCCAGAAATCATGAGCAAATTAATCCAGGCATTAATCAGACGGCAGAGGGAATAACTTAAAAAAGGAGAAGAAAGGATCAGTATAATTTATGATAATAGATTTTCAAATATATTGCTTCCTTTAGTTAATAACTTGTTCTCTCGTGACTACATACTTGATATTACACTGGAAGCAGTTGTTTTTCTGACTAGATCAATTAGTTAATGTTTACACAGCACTTTGAAGACGTAAAGCACTATGTAAATGCAGGCTGCGTGTTATTATTGCTAGATCAATCAATAATCTACCAGGCTCATAGTCCTCTGTGTAAAACATATTTAACAACTGTCCACTTGCCTTTAGCCATCCCGCAAAAGGGGCTGTTTCTTCTTTCTTTTTCATATTTTTAGAGGACCTTCAGTTGTGCTGGTGGATTTTCAGTCGGAGGGCTTCCTTTTTATAATACTGAATAGCCACTTCATTGTACTGAGAAGACCCAGGAGGGAGACAGGCTAAAGTTATTATTACTTATTATTACTTATTATTGACCCAATTAACAGGTTTAAAAGCCCACTGGACCTGGAATCAATAAGATCAGAAATGGAATAAATTAGTTATATTTACTCTGTTTATTTTCCTCCCCCTATAGGACTGAATACCTATCTCTTAACACAGGGATAGGGGTACATCTCGGTGAATTTCAAAACTATTTGAGTTTTGAAATGGTAACGATTAACTGAATTGAAATAAACACTATTTTCAAATGGGCTTGTTTGGGGGATGCACAGCAGGGGGCATTCTGCATTGTATGCTGAAGTCAAGTTAGATATGGGGACACACAATGGGTAAGGAGTTAAGCTTGGGTTGAATTTAGGGGCTTGGAATACTCAAAGCTAGTGGGAGTTCGGCTGTTTGCGAGGAAGCTCTCAGATAGTAATCGGGTCGTTCCTAACAAAGGGATGGAGTTGCTGAAGTGCAATGCTTATTTTTCTCTCGGACTTCTTTTATTTAACCTTACAAATATTTCAGCCTATGGCTGAGCTTTTATATGGCGAACTAGTCTGTACATCACATCCTTATTGTTCTTTCAGAACAAAATTAAAGCCAAGCAAAAAACCGGGAAAGTAAGAATAGCGACATTGCAGACATAGGCACCTAAGAAATTGTGATTAATACCACTCACCAGTTTTATAACGCTTTTGTCTAGTGGCACTGGCCTGGAAAAAACAGTAACAAACCAACCATAATGTAACATCCCCTGAGAGCCATTTGGATCATGCAGGAGCTGGAAAGCCGACAGCATGAGCTAGTGAAAACTGTTCTAATTACTTGTTAAGATACACTCTAAAACCTGGTAAAGGAATCTGTGCCGAGTACCACAAACGGTGCAGCAGTGCCACCACCTGCAAGAAAGGGAGACTCTAAGGGTGTGTGGGGGGAAGCAATGAGGATAATTAAAAGAAATGAAATCATGGTAAAGGTCTGATTTTAAAATCTAACTGAAATCCTACTGCAGCCATTCCTAATGAGGCCAGCCTTCGGCCTTTCTCCCAGAAATCAGTTTGGTTTCACCCCTAGCTCTAAACCCAAGACGTACTGGGTACTACATAGCATACTATATATGCTATGCCTATGAAACCTCTGCAGTGGAGAAAGGGAACTGTAACAGGAAAGGGTTCTCTCCTTGCCTGTGGAGTAGGAAGGTGCAATGTCGGATCGCTTTTTCCCAGAGCTCCTCCTGGAGACTGATGTTCCTTTTGCGTGCCTCCCGCTTTCCTGTTGATCTTTGCACAGGAGGATTCCAGAGGTGTTGGACAATGAAAGGAGAGGTAAGAAAGAACCGGAGCCTTTTCACTCTCCGTATCTTTACATCAATCTCATGTCTGATGACTGGGTGACAAGACAAGATAGTAAGAAGTATGCTCATCAAGGAAATATGTTTGCTAAGGATAGCAACTGAGCAATCTTGCCTTCAACCTCTTGTCAATTAAAAGAGACACTTTTCTGGTGTGAGGTCCCATAGCCTGTGGCATACCTGCTAGGTCATTTTCACAGTCTTACATACCTCGGGGCCAAATAATTCAAAGAAAAAGAATTGTACTGCTTTCTGACGGCAACCTCTCTCTCTGCTCTATACCAGGGACTGTTATTACTTTACGTTAAATTAAATGTCCAGAGTTTGAACATTTCTATAGGAAACCCCAATACTTATTGAGGAATCTTGAATGCTATGATTATGACAAGATAGAACACCACAGAAAGAGGTGAAAGCTGTCTATATAAATTTGTCAATATAAAGCTTTAAAGGATTTAAGATTGTCAGCCTTGGCTGATTTGAAAGGCCCATGTATTGTGGCTCCTGAAGACAAAGTAAGACTGAAACGTGCTGTTTAAATAATTCAAATTTTTAACCAGGAGTCGTCGTAAATGTTTTCTGCATGTGAAATGGTTTTGCATTCAGAATTTCAGGCTCGGTTGCCACTGTTAGTCCTCTGCAACGCTGATGTATGTGAGTTGGAATCGTGGACTCTTTAACAATCAAGGCTCTGTTTTCATTAGGAACATTATATTCAATTTAGTATCAGTTATGTGGATTCAAGTTATTTGGTAGTGTTTTGTTGGTTATAAAGCACTCAGGCAAGCCTACCCAAGCACAATGCAGGAACATGTTATCAAAAGCAACTTGCTGATGATCAGCCAGTCAGTCAGTGCTGTCTTAGTTATGTCAGGTTTCCACTGTCGTCTTTAAACACAGTTTTCTAATAAACACCGTCCCTAAAAAGTAAAGAAAAGGAAAAAGTTTCCCAGTTGGGAAATAAGTTGCTGAAGTGTTTCTATCCATTTATCGGCAGCGTGAATGATGAAAAAGCCAAACAGGTGCACAACGGAGAGCTACAATCTTCTGTAAGAGCCTGTAAAAATAAACCTACTTTCCACTGTCGTCTTTAAACACAGTTTTCTAATAAACACCGTCCCTAAAAAGTAAAGAAAAGGAAAAAGTTTCCCAGTTGGGAAATAAGTTGCTGAAGTGTTTCTATCCATTTATCGGCAGCGTGAATGATGAAAAAGCCAAACAGGTGCACAACGGAGAGCTACAATCTTCTGTAAGAGCCTGTAAAAATAAACCTACGCCCCCCCCCCCCCCCCCTTGCTTCTTTTCCCCCCCCCCCCCTTTTCTGCTGAGGTGAGTCTAAGAGGGAGCCTTCCTGTTTGTTTTTTCCCGAACGAGGAGGAAGCACTGAGCTTTATTTTCCTATATCTTGTTTAGCCACCTTGATTAGAGTCTATATTCAGGTTCCTTAACGGACAGCATATTATATAGGTTGTTTGAGGTTAAGTAACAATGGGTAGCATGGCTAGCACAGTTTCCCATGTCTCTAAATATAAACACAATAAGAATCCTGTTAAGACAATGAAGCAAGATAGAAACAGGCTTGCTGCTGGAGCGCGTAGGTTCTTTTTCTTGTTTTCTGGCCATTATGTAAACTGACATTCTGTTTTTCCCATTTGAGAGCAGACCTCTGCCTTATCATCATCACAGCAGATGTGCCCACAGAATGTTTACCAATAAGGAAAAGAGACATTGCCGTTGTCTGGGTTGTTATTTCCTACAACAAAGAATAGGGGAGTTGGGATGAAGGAGGAGGACGGAAGGCAGCCGGTGTTGAAACGCTACGGCGACAACGTAAGCAGAGACCCTGATGTGTGGTTAAGAGCAGAGCTGTTGCATAGCTACCAACTTCATTCAGAAGTGTAGGTGTATGGAAGAAGTGTTAACTGCTACCCAAATCTGTATATGTGCATCCATACCCGCAAGCACAATGTTGCAGTATCTTTTGATGAAAAGTATGCAAGCTTCCCCCCCCCCCGGCCCCCGGTGATAGTTACACCAGATCAAACCCTCCCATGCAAATGTGTGACACCTGTGTGAACCGGGTTTGAAACCATGTAAGCCACATCTACGTCAGCTTCATTTTATTCTCATTTACACCGAGATTAGCTTAATTATTAGTAATGTAACCTTGATGCAAAAGCTCCTGTATCAGTAAGGCCAACAAGTATTTTCTACAGATGGAGGAGAGGTTACTTCCACTAGAAAACTGAATTCCTCTGCAAAAATAGAAAGGGCCTGCTTTGGAGCAAAATCAAATTAAAGTATAAACACAGGCAGAATATAACAACTTCCAGGCAGGAAGAATGTTTGTGCAGTAATAGCAAAATTTTAACTGTTAAATATTCATGAATATATCTGAATTTAATAAAGACAAGAAAGTTACAAGATTCAGCTCAGCTCTGGATCTGAACTTTTCTCCTTGCTCAGATACGAGATCTCCTTCTGCCCTATGTGGCTGTGACTGCTAAAAAGCAATTTCTGAGACTCATGAATTATTCAGGCTTGGGTTTTTAGGTTGCATCTTTGTCTAAAAAAAGCAAGCTGAATGTCTTTTGAAAGTGTAAGTGAACTCCAATAGCCACTAAACACTCCTCCTAACCAGACATGACCCTAAGCTGTCGCTGCACTTGTGGCTCTCTGTAGTTTCTGCAAAATACAAATTATAATTTTCCCTAATGAAGTGTTAGGAGAAGGCTTTAACTGGTGCTTGAGGAAGATCTTGGAGCATAGACAGTCAAAGAGCGTAAAGAGCTGAGAAGTGGTTTTGCAAGTCGTACAGCCTTCATGCTGTTTGTTTCTCAGTGAACCAAAAGCTTCTTTAAATTTTTGCAGTGGGAATAATAGGCACCGAGTTCAGGTCTCATTTATCTGGCTAAGAGAAATATAAATCAGAGGCAAAAAGTGAAATACTGACCCTGTTAACAAGTAAATGTAGAGTGGCAGGACTTGAAGTCATTCTGATTTCTCCAAGCTATAAATGTTAAAAACCCAGTCGTGTCTACACTGGAGTGAAAACGCATCACATTCTGTGTTCAGTAAAACCAGCTTCCTTCTCTCTGCTGTAGCCGATGGAGACACGCTCAGCTGCAGACCGGTACAGGTATAACCAGACGCAGAATTTGTGTTCTTCGGGTTGTTTGAAAAGGTTCAGCCTCCAAGACAAGGTGTCACCATCTGTGAGTGAAGGTCTTGGCAGCTGTATTCCAGGTGGTCATTTAACTTGTATTAATATAACTTCACCCTCTGTGTTCATCCCTTTGTGACAGTTTGGGGATGCCATAGATATGGAAAGCAAGGGCACAAGGTTAGTTCTTCTGCTCTGGAGTCGACGCACATAATATATTTCGACCTCCTGGGATTTGGTGGAGTGGTTCATTAGTGCAGTGGAACTTATTCAAGGCTCTAAGCTTTTTCTTCCAGGTATTTGTCTCTCTAATTAGGCTTTTTCCTTGTTTTTATCAGAAGTACTTATTTCTAGAAAGCTATAGGGTTAATAAGCCTGGAATTTTTAAGGAAGTCTTTGTGTAATTGTTATGGCACATTTTATATGCACTGCAACGTCGTACTCCCGTAGAGAAGAAAATCTATATTTCTCCATCATACTTTAAAGACTAATTCCCTGGAGTAATCTCCATTCTCCACTAGTTTATTCTAAATAAAATTGATTTTTTCTGGGAGATTAAAACCTGCCTTGAAGATTGTGAATGGTTTTGTTGTGTAGGCCTTTATTAATAGACTCCCTGCAGCTTAATTCTGTTTATATAAGTTGAAAACAATAAAAAGAGTTGACAGTTTTGTCAGTTGTGTTTGCTTAAAAAAAATATAAAAAAAGGAAACGCAGACACCTCCTCCCCCTGATGTAGCAAGCGACATCGCTGTAAACAAACTTTAACGAAGTGTTTAGGAAGATCTGACTCATTACTCAGGGTAGAGTGGGCTGTTGAGTTTATCCACGAAATGTTAAATCATGCAGAAAGTGAGCCATAGGACTCGGTGTGTGCTTTGTTAACCCGGAGATGATTGTTTATCACGATCAACAATAACTGACGTATGAGTCTGTTCACGGAGATATAGCCTACCGTGCTCTTTTTCGGCGAACATAGCAGGTTTCACTGTGGTCTAACAGGCGCAGACATCAGACAAGTGCAAGGATGCACTGCAAGTGTCTTGTGGGCAGTAGCTTCCTGTAAGATACCGAAGTTTTGGGGGGGGGTGGGGGGGTGGGAGTGCATACCTCTTTAATAACTTGCATTTCTCATTGAGAGGACTTGCCTTGTGGAGGTGTCTGCCAGCAGGTAGCTCCTGCCTTTGAAAGTTAAGGTAAACATTGCACTACCGGTTAACAAATGCAGTATTTAAATAGTAGATAGTAGTGCAAATTTACAATTCCTAGTCAATTGTCTTCGAAGTAAGACAGAGGAGCTGAGAGCTAGGTGTTAATGCTGAAACATTGAATTCTAAACGTGGTTATCTTCACGGAACTGAGAAATCACTTTGCAGGTGATCAGAGAAACTTCTCAAGATTGTATTCGTCAGTCGCCTTTTTAATCTGTCTTAGTTTAGGAACGGAATGACCCATGGCTCTCTCCCATGGCATAGCATCATCGTTTTTATTATCATAAAAGCAGGATGAAAGCAACATTTTTGTTCAAGATAATTTGACAAATATGATTTGAGCTTGCCTAAATTTCCTTCGGCTTAGTTTTGATGTGGGGCGGGCTACCACAGCTGAGTTCTGCCCCCCTGAGTTCTGTCACCAAAACCATTGTATCTTAAAATGCCAACATGACGCTATTTATCGGCTTGCATTCACTGAAGATATCATCCACTTTTACTCTAGACTTTTGCTTTTTGGTGAATGAGTTCAAAATTTGGAATTTGTGCTTAAATCTCTTTCAGCAAACTGTTTACCTTAGCACGGATAAGAATCAGGAAAACATGTTTTTCTACGTGAAACACAATCAAAACATCTCTCTTATCCATTCACTTAGTTCTTCAGCAGGCAAAAGTCTGTACATGTGCTCAGCGTTAAGCACGTGTGTATTCCGACTGATTTGAGTTTACATTGGTCTTAAATTTCATCAAATAATGCCCTGAAACTCATGATGGTCTTTAAATTGTTATAAAGCGGAAGCAACTTCGGAGACATCAAAGCATGATATACCTTTAAATAGCCCACATAATGACACCAGCACCTTGTGACATGTGACACAAGCACCTTGGAGAGTTCAACCCAAAATTTAAATCTGAACTCAGACTGCTGGAAAGTTTGTATCTCAACTCTGCTGTGGTCCTGCCCTTTGCCCTTAAGCATTTTTGAATTGAGGGATTTTGCTCTTCTGAATAAAATCGTAGGAATACAACTTACGAGGTGCCATCAATTTATTTGTAAAAGGCTTGTGTGAAATTTCACTGTGGCATGTTTTTATATGTTTTCTTCATAAAATGTCGCGAAAGCAATCCCTAAGTCGTGTAGGCAATATAGCATTTAGAACGCATCTTGCAGGAACATGTTACAAATGGGTGTATCGGGAGTGGATAACTTAATTAAGTCTCCGTCACAGAAATGGGGGTGGGGGGTGTGTGGGGGGAAGAAACCTGTTATTGGTTGGCCAGCAGACTGGTGGGGCAGCTTGTGGGTGTGAAGCAGGTAAAGGAATCCAAAGCAAAGTTACAGGGTGGAAAGTATGAAACTAGAGAAAGAAAATGAGCTAAATAGCGGTGTTTCAGAACAGCCCTGAGGTCCCTGTGTTGGGAACAAATGGAAGAAGTGAGCTGTCCTATCTTCCCTAAGTCAGAACTTAAAAAGTTTTGAACTTTAGTTATCTTTTGTGCTTTCAGCTTGATATGGGAATCATCTTCAAAGTAGTTATCTAAAGTTTTCTATCATCTGGAGAAAAAAAAAACTTAAAAGGAATACTAAATACAACTGCAAGCAGTAGAAATCTACTAACTGCCGAGTAAAAAATTGTCCTTTTATCTGTAAATAGATTATTGATTCTGATACAACCACATCACAGTGTGGGTGGAAGAGGAGCTCCGGAAGAATTGATCATCTCAGAGAGAAAAAAAAGAAAATTATTTTTACCCCCAGGAATGATACGTAATTTTGGCTGGTCTTTTAAAGCATATTTATATAAGACAGGATTTCTGTTGAGTTAATCATAATTCAAGAAACATGCTGTTATAAATTCTTTGCAATATATGTTCTTGAGATTTCATTTGTCACCCTCTGAAAATTTATTGAACTAATAATGAATGGGGACTCCAGGCCCATGAATAGAAATAGAGTCAGAAAAACTTAGCTTCCAATCTGTATTTTGGAGAACTTGTTCAGTTCCTTGGAGTGTTTTGATCTAGCTAGTATGTACAATGCCATGGATATCCTGCCAGTGACACTGGAGCTCATTACAGGCAGCAGGATTAATTTGTGTGAGAAAGAGGAGAAAGTTGTTGCTGCAGCCTTATGCTTTAGGAAAAAACAAAAAGAGATGATCAGTTAGAGACTTGTTCTCATGATAGCTGTAGTCTCATGTAGTCTGATTATTGTAATTTAAGGTGTACACGTTATGTTAGAATAAAAGATAGAATAAAAACATACTTGCTATTCCAGTTTCTAGTTACCACCTACGTATCTTTTGATGAAATATTGAATTGTTTTTTGAGTGATACTCCTGCTGCACAGTATTTCTTAAGCTATTAAACAAAACTGAATCCACCTGCTGGTCTTCTAAGAAAGATCATGGTTTGAATAATTAGAAATATCAGGAATGAATGCAATAGTGGCGAACATTTTCAGTAGAGATATCATGGAAGAACAAGGTCACATTTAAAAAGAAAACCCAAAACAAAACCCAAAAAACCTTATGTCCACTATTTTCTATGAAAACAAACTGATTCTCCCTGTGTATTGGATTAAACTAAGTGTAACATCAATGACGTTTGAGAGAGATTAAAGTAAAATAGGTTGCAATAGGAGAAAATCAATCCAGATATTTTAAAGCAAGAATAATACATAGATGTAAAAAATAGTACAACCCTTACTGAAGTTATGCAACTTATTTGTGACGTCTTTTTCTGAAATGTAATCAAAGTTGTTTGAACCTGGCCTTTTTCTTAGAAAAATGAGTTCTAGCAATAAGGAACAGAGGTGGAAACCAGTGTTAGCTTTAGTCAGCTGTGAACCTCCTCATTAAGTTAAATAATGCTGTTCTCAAAACTCATCCAACAGCAACATCTCAGTTCCACAATTTCCTTTTCAGCCCAGTTCATTGTCATCCGCCTTTACCCAGTTCCCTAATCACCTCGTAGCGTCCATATAGTTGTACTATTAATTTCCCATGTAGCATTGTTTGAAGACCGCTGCTGAAGTGCATACACTGTTCATAGAATCTAAAAGCAAATTGGACTGAATGTGGTAAAAGAGGTTAATTATCATTGCTAACAAACCTCCTGTATACATGTGAGCCTGATGATGTGGAACACTGAAGGCCTTTGGGAAATGCTGAACTCCTCCAATTTGTCAGCATCAGTCTGCAGGAGACAATCAGCAGTATATATATAAAAAAACATAATTAAATTTTTAGAGGTGCCTTGATCCTTAAGATGATTACCAGGGGACTTTTCCAGCTGCCGAGAAAAGGCTGAGAGAGTGCTTTAAATGGCAGTGCATATTTGATATGTACATGCTTCTTAAGTTTTGGTGAAAGGGGAGCTAGGTCATTTTGTTATCTTGTGAAACATGTTTGAGAAGATACATCTATGAGACAAACAAATTAAGAAAATACTTTCTATGTCCTATTCTTAGTATAAGCTGGGTGAAAAATAATTCAAGTTACTGGTGAATGAATTTCATCTTTACAGACTTTTGTAAAGCAACAGAATAATAATCACTGGTCTCGCTCCATTGTTATTCCATTGTTTTTAGTCTTGTAGTGTTGTTCATACACTGAGGTATCATGCTTACAGATGCATAATCATTTTCAAATAAATGCTTCAGGCGAATGGTTGATGAAGTGCTGCCATCTCTTGGTTATGCAAATTATATGTTGCAAGACATCATCGGGCGCTTTTCTTAGATGGAAATGCCCTCCATAAATAGCTTTACTCTGTTATGTGAAGGGTGAGACTCAGCTCCAATATTCAACATATTTACAGACATTTTCCATTTAATGTGTCCAGCAAGGTTATTAGTGATACTTGAGACACACTGAGTTTGTCCTTCCTGTTAAAGATGGAGAGGTTGGCTGCTGCTGAGAAAGTGCTTTAGAAGTGGCAAAAGCATTAAAATGCTGCTCAGACATCTAAGCATGCGGACCCCTGTTCTGTAGCTAGCAGTGTCGAGGACAGACCGTGCACGAGTAGCCTTGTAGCCCAGTAAATACGGTGTTGCCGTTGCACGTAGCGGGCCACAGGCTTTGTGCTAAGCTAAGGACACCAGCCTCAGGACTTGTCAGGCTGTGCCTGGTCTGGAGTTCTGGTTTAGTTTGCTAAGCTGTAACAGCATTATCTAACAAACTGCTAGCTTTTGCTTAGCGTTCTACAATTGAGTGCTAATGCTTATAGTTATACGTATTTCTGTAACTAGTAGGCAGTAATGACAAGCAGTCCTTAGCGTAGAGTGAATTATCTATGACCCTACAATAAAACACAGCATAGAAAAGTACAGGCAGGTGATGGTAGCAGACGCCTTGGAAGTGCGGGCACAGGATGATACCAGGGGCCCCAGGGCTATAGTCAGCGACTGGTCATTAACATCCACTTAAAATGTCAAAGTACCTTTTCTATGACGCTGAAAATCATGAGAATTTAATCAGAATCTCAGGCACATTTGTCCCTGTGGAGCTGCTGGTACTCCACATACCGGAGACTCAACCCACTCATGGTATTTCAACGTGCAGGTGCTTACCTACTGGCACCTATCGGCTACTCCAAGTCTGACTCAACCCTATAAAGCTACGACACTCTTCTCCATAGTACCTTTGTCAGGCAGGTTTCCTGGTGAGAGCAGTATGACAGATAAACATAAAACTATGTGCTGATTAAACGATACACGCTGAGCTTTAACAGCCCGAATCCAAAGGAGGAAAGCTATGCATCCCCTTTATATGCCAGTTCCTTATATATTGTGTTATGAATTCTCCTCCTGGTTATTATCTTCTATAATGCAACTTTAAATTGGGTATTTATCCATGCATAAACATGCAGAAAATCCCACTTATTGGCAGCACTATTTATTCAGCTTGTGATAGGCATCTTTAAACGCTCAAGTTAGGTATTTCCTGGTCTGTACATCCTGATATCATGCCACAGATATGTTGGGTAGATTTTTGTTAGTCCTTTGATAGTTTACAGATATTATGCTTGGTAGTCTATTTTCTGCCTGTTTATCAGTCACTCCACTGTTTCAGTTGTATTCAGATATAATAATTAGATCTCTTGTCTTTCAGGCCTCCACAGGCTTTCAGCGGTAGCCTAAAAATGTTCCTGTCTCAGCTCCACCTACTACAACTTTTTTGGTGTCATATCCAAGGCTTCCAGTGTTGATCTCTTTTGGAACAGTTCTAATTTTGAAAAGGCGTGAAATGTCAATTTGATTAAAGTGGCCACGTGCAAATAGGCTGTGTTTACATGAATGCTTGTTACTTCTAGGTTATAAAGGTGACTGTCATTCTGTTTTGAAAACAAATGGTTGAGAACATACCTCCAATGCTCTATTCAGGGAATATGGTGTCTCTAATTAGCAGAGTAAGGAAATGGCATGTCTGCTGTATCCTAGGGACAAGATACATGCATAGGCCTGAGTAGGAAAGAAAGAAAAATACCTTCTTAATTAAGCTTTAGTTTACTTTTCCTAGTTCATCTTTCTGTACTCAGTTGTTTATAGAAGGTGACGGCAACGGTGGGACATGAAATAATTAAATGAGATTTTTTTTTTAATCCTTGTCCTCTATCTCAAAAGCTGCTGCAGTCTACAAAACACCCTGGCGGTTTGCATACTCTACTGCTTTTTCAATATTCTCAAATCTCCCATGTTACTTCTTCAGTAGAAGCGTGAGATAAGTCTCACTAATTGGTTGATTTGGTTTCTGGTAACATCATCCTTACCAAATTCCTTGTTAAGGGGGTGAGAAAGAATTAAAGACTGCAGAACGCTTCCAATTTTCTTGTTTTATGTGGGTAAGGATCAAGTATTTGTGGAGGAAATTAAACATTTTCATGAGACTTAAAATTCAAAACGACTAAGTGGTTTTGAAACTACTGCCTAAGGGCACGTTTTGTAAAACTTGGAAAAAATGTCTGCCTGTTCTTAACAGCTGTAATCTGTATGTGAAAGGTGTAGTAGGTCTACGTTGAAAATCTTTTTCCCTCCCTGTCCACTTCAGCAACAGTGCAGCAGTTTAAAGAATGTGAAGGGGTAGAAGGGGCTTCCAAATTCGTACCTGTTATTAGAAAGGTGAGGATACCATTTCTCCATTGTTGGTCTTCTGTATATTTAGATAGCCAGTATGGATACCACATTTCAAACAGCGGTGGTGTTAGAAAACCATCCCTTACTGTGACAGCCAGCCTGAAACCGCTGGTTAACTTTGGAACCCTACACTCCAGGTTTCCCTCCAAAATGAGGATCTCCTCCTGCGTTGCCAGCAGCTACGGACAATGTCACTCATCACTATAGATCAGAATCTTGGATGTTTCTTTTAGAGCACTGTTTAGGTCGGAGAAGCATTTTGGAGGTAGGATAGCTATGTCTGCATTATGTTAGTATTTTGAGACGCCAACTACAAGACTGGAACAGAAATGAGATTCCCTTCTGCAAGTAAAAATAGGTAAGTTGGTGTGGCTGAACTAGAACGTTTGCTGGAAATCAGGGAGCAAAATTATGTTTCATGGCCTTTTTTAGTAACCACTGAAGTTCATGTGTTGTATGTCAGTTTTGATGGATATCTTATAATGCCTGCAGGATAACGATACAACTACCTGCCATGCTGATTACATGACCTCTCAGGGAATTGTTTTTACCCAGTTACACCCTGCCAAGTTGCCCTGGTTTCGGCTGGGATAGAGTTAATTTTCTTCCTAGTAGCTGGCATAGTGCTGTGTTTTGGATTTAGTATGAGAATAATGTGGTAACACACTGATGTTTTAGTTGTTGCTGAGCAGTGTTCATACTAAGTCAAGGACTTTCCAGCTTCCCATACTCTGCCAGCGAAGAGGTGCACAAGAAGCTGGCAGGGAGTATAGCCCGGACAGCTGACCCAAATGGCCAAAGGGATATTCCATACCATATGACGTCATGCTCAGTGTATAAGCTGGGGGGGAGTTGGCCAGGGGGCGGCGATTGCTGCTCAGGGACTGGCTGGGCGTCGGTCAGTGGGTGGTGAGCAATTGCACCACCTTTTGTTTTTTTTTTTCCTTCCTGGGTTTTGTTCCCCTCTCTCTCTCTCTCTCTCTCTTTCTCGTTGTTTCACTTTCCATTACAATTTATTATTGTTGTTATTGTTGTTGTTGTTATTATTTTTTCATTATTTCAAGTATTAAACTGTTCTTATCTCAACCCACACATTTTTTCACTTTTACTCTTCCGATTCTCTCCCCCATCCCACCAGGGCAGGGGTGGAGGGTGAGCGAGCGGCTGGGTGGTGCTCAGTTGCCCACTGGGGTTAAACCATGACACAAGTGGGCTGTAGTTCTCATGCCTACTCTACTGTCTTAACTGCAATTACTGCATTTGTGAATAACTTACAGTTATTTCTTCTCATACTCTCCACCTCCATATGAGGATAGCTCTTGTGCTTCCTTGACCCACATAGGGACACATCACGCAGCTGGGAAAATGCCTTACTTTAAAAATATATTGACTAGTTTAATCACGGGTGGTAATAAATTATTCTTGTTTTCACTTCTCCAAAAATAAAATGCTTAGCTTTTGATTCTTCTTTTTGCTGGTCATGAATCGTCTTTGTCAGTCACAGGCGTTTAGAGAACACGACAGATGAGCAGTTAACTGCTATTACGATTAGAAGGACAAAAATAACTCCTTGGACATGACAGCAACAATGTGCACATTCAGAGCGTCGTTGGTGACTAAGGACATGCTTCCTTCTCTAAGACCTGAGGTTTTGGAGGGTTACAATGAGAGAGTGAATGAGCCAACTCACCTTCGAGAAGGTAGTCATCAGCTGCAAAGATTGCAGTTTATTGGGAAATGGCTATTTCATTTTTTGTATTTGTGCTAGTAATGGACCCTGTCAGTACGCATTCTCACACATAACTTAAAGTGCAACTGTCTTTGATCGATTGTACTGCAAGGAGGCTGCTTGTAATTCTCTGTTTGTTCCAGTTTATATACCGGACCGTTTCTTGGTCATCTTATTATTCTGATTCCTGGGTGAAGATTTAATAGATAATCACATATTTTTAGAAATTATTTTATTTCCAGGCTCTTATGTTAAATCTAATCAATATTTATACTTGATTCAAATAAGCATGATAATTTTTCTTCTATATACTTGACCTTGTATAAGACAGCAATCCTTTCTCTGCTATAAAACTCTGGTATGTTTTCAATCACCTCTTTCTTTACCGATCTAGACACTGGCAGCAAGTTTTACAAGCTTTTGTTTTATTTCCCACTCCTCTTAGATGCTCATACACAAACGTATTTCAAACAATTGGCTATGAACTATCTGTATTATTCTGATCCATATGTCAGTGAAATTATATCAACAATATTTACTGCAGTGAAAAGCTTTAACAGCATCCAGCAGAACATCAGCTTGCCTGGTAATAATTCCCAAACAGAAACAGATTACATTTTTCATAGCTTAAGAAAAAAAAGGTTAATATTGATTTGAAAAATTCATACACAGCCTTATTTTTAGCATATACGATAACAGAAAAGAACTGTGTGTATGGGTCAGTTTTAAGAGAATTGGTAAATAATATGGCTAATACTGGTTAGTATGATTTTCCTGGCATGCAGAAACATTTAAATCTCAACATCTTTTGTTACGTATTTTTGTGTTGCAGAGAGATTGTTGTGTTACAAGTTCTAAGTATTTTATGACACAATCAATTGACTTATCAAGCTATTCCAGAGGAACAAACTAGCATAAAATTAAAGTTACATTAAGTTACATTACTGCCATATGTGTGCAACATTTTCAGATTCGGGAAGTAAACTGGAAGTCACTCTGCAACATCTTTTGTTACGTATTTTTGTGTTGCAGAGAGATTGTTGTGTTACAAGTTCTAAGTATTTTATGACACAATCAATTGACTTATCAAGCTATTCCAGAGGAACAAACTAGCATAAAATTAAAGTTACGTTAAGTTACATTTCTGCCATATGTGTGCAACATTTTCAGATTCGGGAAGTAAACTGGAAGTCACTCTGTTTTTACACTACAGTTAAGAAGAA
The DNA here is from genome assembly GCF_000699145.1 of Aptenodytes forsteri. NCBI lineage: Eukaryota > Metazoa > Chordata > Aves > Sphenisciformes > Spheniscidae > Aptenodytes > Aptenodytes forsteri. The sequence goes on along the minus strand of NW_008794155.1, from coordinate 3,494,622 downwards.
AATAGTATTATTTATAAAGTAGTATGCTGTATTTATTCTACCAGTGTTCTTTGCAAGTTTGTTCTTATGAACCACCAGGAAACTGAGGAGAAAAAGTGCTTCCAATTACAATCTTATCCTGAAATCAGCAGTGAAACTGTTTAAATGGTTCATTTTTTGTATGCAGGTGAGTAAAGTTTTCATATTATTACACAGCTGTCATCTTGATTCTTTGGTTGTGGGTCACGTAGCCTAAAATATGAGATGACAGCATTGTTGGTAGGCATTTGAAAAGGAAGGCTGCTATCTCCTACCCTTTTCAACAAAGGTTACAGAAAACAAATAACAGTAATCAGGAACCAAATTCTGAAGTCCGCTTTCTGATTTCCCATGGAGTATCAGTACAGTTTGCACAAGACAGAAGAAAATAAAAACCTGAGCTAAATAGTAAAATAGCACACAAAGTTAATAACGTTTATTAATAACACAATTTGAAAAAAAAAATCATAGAAATTTAAATACATACATGCTGTCTGTGTTCCCAGTCCAGTGAAAACACCTTTTATAGCAAAACTTATTTCCAGGCATAGCACAGAACTTTGCCCAGGAGAAAAGGTGAAAGAATATGTTTAGAGTGAGTCTTAAAGCAGAGAAACTATTTATGACAGACTGACTGGATTTGTGGAACAGTCTTTCGATGAACTGAGAAACCTGCCTTGGCATGATACCATACGTTTTTTTTCTTATGTAACTTACACCGTGGGGAGAGCAAAGTATGCACCAAGAAGTTCTACAGTGAGGGCTGCAACACCCTACTTTTAAAAAAAAAGCTCTTACGACTCTTTATGCATGAATAATAATTCAGGTAGAATGAGTACACAAGTCCTAATGCAACTTAACACCCCCTTGAAATGTTAAAGCTCCTTTTCTATGATGCCGAAATTAATGAGAATTTAATCAGAATCTCCTGATAATATGGGGCACAACTGTAAAGCTACAAATGAGAGGTATTCACTGACACATTCTTGAGAAGAAAATCTGCTGGATACTTTGCAGGTATCCATTTTTTTTCTTTACTTGTGAGCAATTCACCAGGTAAATCTGTGCTCCTGAAGGCAGAAGTGTTCTGAAGAGCAGTGAAAATACGCCTTCACAATGAAGTGGCTTGCATGCTCATTTGAGGAGCTTGCAGAACAGAGTTATCAAGAAATTGTAAGTGTTATACATTTAAGTATAATTTAACTCAACAACAATTCCCCTTGTGTAAGTCATTCAGAGACGATAGTGGAGTGACTAGTAGACCTTTCAAGTGAAGACTGAATAGCAACCAGTCAGGAGAAATTTCTGTATTTGCAGACACTAGTGATATTCATTTGACTATTTCAAATGATTAGGAAGCTAAATCATGGCTTATTATAAAAACTAAAAAGGTGAAACATTAGCAAGAAAAAGAATTAATTTGGCTGCAGGTAGTTTGTTGCCTGTGTGTCTTTAATGGTCTAGATCAAGAACACCATCTCACCAGAGGATGTGTGTTCTCTGTGTGGTAGAACTTAAGGATTTCAATTCAAGCTGCAAAGCTAACGATGTAATTCACCTTTCTTGAGGTGACTAGACTGTACAGAGGCTTTAGACTATAATTACTGCACAAAGTAGGAACTTTATATAAAGATATAATGCCAATCGATAAAGTGATTCATAACACTGTAAGCAAGTAGATGGCAAACCTAATTAGGCCACTTTGTAATGATCGCTTTCTGTATTTGCTATTGCTTTATGGTTCACTATTTGGGAGACAAAAATGGCTGTTACCACCGTGTGATCCAGAACCTCCTAAGCTCTGCTCTGCTCTGCGATCCGTTGCTGGTCCATGAAGCATATCAGTGTCACGCACCAGGAACGCCAAATTAACACTGGACTCTGTTAAAGCTGGCTTCCAAAAAAGGTACTACACAGCGTCATCCAGCTGACAACAGCTTGACATGTCATCAATCTGTAACTTCCATCTTGGTCCAAGCGTGATAACGGTGTCCGTCCTAGCTGATCACCTAGAAACACTGCTGGATTTGTACTCCTTGTTCAGGCTGTGGGAGCAGAGGCTGATGAAATGAGTATATGCCGTGAAAAAAGGAAAACACGTGATTGCAGTCTTGGTTTGGAGAGAGTGGGAGGAGGAAGTCAGGAAAAATGGTCTCAGGATCCTGACCTGGGAAAACCGAGGTTGTGCCCAAGCTCATGCCTGTGGTTCCAGGATGGAAATACATGTCTCCATACATGTCACACCATATACCCCACGCACAATAAGCCTCATGTTTCTGAGAAACAACAAATATAATGCAGATGTGGAGTAAATCTGCTGTTTTGTAACTTCTTTATTCTTTATAAACTTAATTCTTTGTAAACTTCATCCATTTTAACTGGAAACTTAAATAAGAGGGCAAATTAAAGTAAAAAAAAATCCAAACAGACCCCATTCTTACTATGACTTTTTAAATGGATTTTTTTAATACATTTTTAATCTGCTGTAATATATTATGATGTATTACTCTCCTAATGGATCACTGATGGATAATCTCATACTACTGCTGCTTTACCTCACTGCAAGCCGTACCAGCGTTTGTGTGACAATGTAAGGCAAAAGTCATTCAGATCTCATTCAGCTGGTAGAATTAAGAAAATTCATGCATATCCCTACCGTTCAGATGTTCAGAACTATTAATTGCCTTAAGTATAAGCTTAGGAACAGAGCAGAACACTTAATCTTCTAACAGGTCTAAACCTTATTTACTATTCAGCTACAAGCTCTTTATAAAAAAAAAAAAATTTCCAACAAGAGAAGGTTTTAATCTTCCAGTTCTAAACTCCTAACCAGATTCCTGGTTAGGTTAAATCTGATCTAATAACCTAATTGTTAACAGCTGATGATTCGTGTCAAACTCTTCGTGGCGGCTGCTTATGGTAGTGCTTGCAACATTTGCATCCAGGTTTATGGTGCTGTGTACGAGTGACCTGCACACGAGTCTCCTCTATGTGATAGCCATATTCCTATTCACATCATTTCTGTGAGATGCTTTTTAATCATAGCAGCACCGTGCAGGGCACACTTTCTCTCCTATTTTGCATAGACATAGTATAATTGAGTGAAGTGCTTCCTCATACCATTAGTTTCCTTTGCAAACTGGCTGATCCTTCCTACTTTAGAGAGCAAGTTGCCTTTTTAATACCGTTAGGAAGACCTGGCTAAAGGAAGCAATTATTTCGTAGTGTGTAGAAGCCGAATGCAATTATTACTTCCTTCCCAATACCGACCGAACGGCCTAGAAACGGTCCCCTGAGAAATCACACGCGGGTACAAGAAGTTGCCTGAAAACGCCGTCCCCACAGACACGTCCGTCCTCACAGGGACATGGAGCACCGAGGGCCGACAGAAGTGACACAAGCACTTAGGGCAGCAAGCTGCCTCGCTGCAGTTTAGATTTTTATCTCAAAACTGATGGAAACTGATTATAAGAGATGACAAAGAATGTATTATCCTTTCTCTGTTCTTTCACCCCCTAGAGCGGGAGGCGTGTTGAAAGACCGAGTAAGGGGAGGGAGCTCTGACAGGAGGCTTGGGGACCCTGCCTCGCTCACAGGCGGTTTTCTCGGCTGCTTTCGGGCTCCCTTAGCTGCCTCCGCTCCCAAACAGCTCTGCAGCCTGTTCAGGCGCCTGCAAGACGGGTTTTGGCTGGCGGAGGAGGGGGAAGAACCGAGGCCGGGCGGGCTCCTGCCGGGCGCGGGAAAG
>NW_008794155.1:3475207-3490529 GCF_000699145.1 Aptenodytes forsteri | reverse complement strand
TCGAGGAATTGCTGTAATTTGTAACTCCGTCGCGGCCTGTAACGTCCCTGCGTTCGCAGGCTGGGCCAGCGCGCGAGCAGGAGTTGCCAGTTGTGCCGCCTGATCTAGTGGCTCCGGGGTAGGAGCAAACTGGGGAGGAAAAACAAGCAAGGAGATGACGGCGATGACAAGATTTGTTCTCGTTTGTGTGGTTAACGGGGCCCGGCTCTCCGGGTGTGCTCCACCCGAGGTCAGCCTGGGTTGACTGAGGTGGGCCTTTGGCTGGAGAAATGGGTCGCTGCAGCCAAAGCCCCCAAACTCCTTTTTGTTTTAGAAGAGAGGCCAATCTCCAGCCACCCCAGAGACGAAAGGCTTCATGAAAAATGCTTCCGTGAAAATAACTGTTTCAAACCTTTAAATCTGCCCATGGTTTTGCAGACGAAACTCCAGTCGAGGCACATCATGGCACGGGAACTGCCAGCGAGCTGCTCGTGGGGCTCGCTTTAGGAAAAATGCAAATCTTCAATCCTACCATTTTTCTCAGAACGGTAGAGAATTGTGGGTACGGTTCTGTTACTGTGCTGTCTGCGGTAACGGCACCTCTGCGAACAAACAGCTGCGTCCCTCTGGTGCTTACAAGTGAAGAGATGAACACTGCCACTCAAAGGCTGTGATGGAAAGTGAGGTGTAATGCGAAAACCGAAAGGAAAAGGGTAAAAGAAAAACTGGCTACTCCCTAGTGTTTGGCATTACGCATTTGGGTGTAATGCCAGATGTATTAACCCCAGATTAGATAGAAATGTCAAAGCAAAAAAACCCCTGAAAGCCTCTAAAAGCAGTAATATTTATTTGCTGACACTCTCTTGCCTCTGAACTGTTACACTATGTCTGTGTGACTATAATTTATACATCTAAGAGAGAATTTCGCTAAATAAGCAGAGGAAGGTACATAAAAGCCTTTCAGAGGAGCAAAGATCTGTTCTAAAAAAGATTACTAGCTTGTAGTAGGGAGAGCACTTAGATTTTGGTGTTGCTCTGACCAGCACCAGAGAAAAAAGGCTTGGTTTCTGAACGATGTTCTCCCGTGCCCAGGCTTTGCAGCCAGCCACTGATGCCACCGACACCTGCGGTTTGCAGGATTCCTCTGGTCTGGAGGATGCTGGTGCGGGTCAGAGACAGCGCGGGTACCACTTCTGCAGCTTGTGCTGTAGCACAGAATGGAGAGAGGAGGTAAATCTTTCTGTACTGCATGAAAACAGCAGCTGATCAAATCATCCATCTGTGAATTGCTTTAGGAGAAAACTAATAATGTGACAAGTTTAGTGAAAACAGCAAAGGGAAGTTGATTTCATTACAATTCAGGAAGGTGTCAAAGGATGACCTTCTATGAAAATGCTTTATGATACCCCTTAGGTGTGTTTTGTCTGATCTGTACTGTATTGGGTAACACTTTGTAGAGGATACAGCTTTAAAAGTAGCTATCGAATGTGCATGCTTTCATGGTTTCTGTAATTGGAAGACTAAAATAAAATCCTTTAAAGTATTCAAAGATACAATATTCAACAGGGATAGAGCAGCCCATCCCTTAATATCTTTTGTGAAAATTTAGATCCAGATTAGGGTTAGGAGCAGAGCCGTAAGATTTGAGGATGAACATAAAGGCTGTGGCTTAACATGAATGAAGTGTAATTCTAATGTAGTGTTCTCACAAGATTTTGGTCTTAAATGTTATAAGTCTTGGGAGGCTTTCCATTTATACTGGAAAATATCCTTTCCTGTTTGGGATCCAACCTAGAACTTAAATCCTAGGAATGAATTTGGATGCAAAATCCCTTAACATTTGTTGTGATCTCATGGGTTTCCTAGGTGCCTGTATAATTTATTAGTAGCCATTTAGATTATAACACCTCATACATTTTCCATGACGTCTAAAAAGCTAAATTTCCCAATAGTTTAAATTATTTTCTATTCCAAGCACAGGTAAAAGATTTTTTTTTTCCTGTCGCCTGTCGTTAGCTTCTATACATAGCTATGTTAACTAGGAGTATGTAAGTAAAGTTTATGGTTGATACTTACGTTACAAGTTCTTTTGTGACTTGGAAGTGCTTTATTCAGTTTAAATATTAAGACTAAGCCATAAGATGTTCAGCAAACAAGAAGATGAATTAAAAAAAATTCAGTATCAGAATAATTCAGTATTACCACCAGTATAGAGTGCTGATAGGATGAACAGCAATTTCCCGTACTCATGACTATAGGGACTTGGCAAAGAAGACTACACTTCTCTCATACTCTACAAGCTAACCCGAAAGCCAGATGGAAAGGCAGGGAGGAGGTCTGTAAACTCCTAGATGACAAAGCTGTCTTGTCACAACCATCATCATAATGTTTTCTAAAAATGAAAGACTGGACACGGCTAAATAGCATCAAAAGCTATACAGGCTCAAGCTGGGATTCTCCTAAGTGCTCACTTGTAGCATTTCAGCCACAGTAGTTACTAGCTGCACCCTTAGAAGTCAGTGTGATGCTTAGAGCTGAATTCATGGAAGGAAGGTCCAGGTAGCATCTGAAAATATTAATTCTAATCATAGAACCTAGATGTAACACAAAATTGCATGATTAATCTTGGATAAAGGCATAGCTGTATAAGTTGCAGCACTAGCAGGTCTTTTTATTAACAAAACAAGGAAGAGGTTCCCTCTCACAGATGCAGTCCTTGCAGGGCAAGGATTTTTTCTAGTGATCTGTTCCCTCTCCGATGGTGGTTTTGACTAATTCTGATTGGTTTTGCCTACCCAGTTTGAAGAATTTTTTCCAGTTCTCACAGGGATTATTCTGTTTTCTGTAGAAGGGAATAGAGGTTTACCAGATACTTGATTGCTGACTTTATATGGAAGATACAGACAGCTATGGCTTAAATGGGTGAAGGAGTCTTCCTCAGAAGCCTTTGAAAAGAGCATACTCTGGATAGGGAGTTCCTATGTATACAAGATGGGAGAATACCATACTTATTTGTTGTGGTTTAACTTGGCAGGCAGCTAAACACCACACAGCCGTTCGCTCACTGCCCACCCCCCGCAGCGGGACGGGGGAGAGAATCAGGAAAAAAAAAGTAAGATTCGTGGGTTGAGATAAAGACAGTTTAATAGGACAGAAAAGGAAGGGAAAATAATAACAGTAACAATAGTAATGATGATAAAAGAATATACAAAGCAAGTGATGCACAATGCAGCCCCCCCGGCCAGCTTTCCCCAGTTTATGTACTGAGCATCACGTCCCATGGTATGGAATGTCCCTTTGGCCAGTTTGGCTGTGCCCCCTCCCAGCTTCTTGTGCACCCCAGCCTTCTCAGTTGGTAGAGCATGGGAAGCTGAAAAGTCCTTGACTAGTGTAAGCACTGCTTAGCAACAACTAAAACATTGGTATGTTATCAACATTGTTCTCATCCTAAATCCAAAACACTGTACCAGCTACTAGGAAGGAAATTAACTCTATCCCAGCCAAAACCAGGACAGTATCTTAGTACCTCTGGCAAATATCAGTCTTTTTGCATGTGAAAAAGCAATTGCGTAGGTTTTGATAAATTTATTTTGTTTTAGAATTTTGTGCAAGTGGGAGGAATATTTTGACAAATGAGTTTTATGAGAAGTGAACAAAGCATGCCTTGAGTAACACAGTACCTTGTCCACATGCTTTTGTAGGCATGTGGGTGTTGAGTCACAAGGGCCCAGAAAACTGTCTCACCTCCTCAAGAATAGCAAACCTTACCTGTCACTTAGAGAATCTGTAAGTAGGTCACCTACTGTAACTCCGTTACACCTACTGTAAGTGCTTGGTAATGAGCAGTTACATTTTTGGGGCAAGTTCTCTGATGGTGGCAGGTTAGCAACGCCTTTCTCTGTATAGTCACCCTGGCTGACTGGTACTGCGAAGCTTGTGAGCTAATGGGATGTAGCACTCGCAGTGCTGCCCCTACATGACACTTTTCCCTCCCATCTCTCGTATTTCCATTTTGTTACTGCTGGTCTCTCCAGTAGGCCAAGGAAGTAAATACCTAGGTACCCCCCATCAGGCTCCCTCTTGGTGGGCTGGAGAGAACCAGGTTACGTACGTGTACTGGGATTTGGGAAGCTGGGAGGTATACACAGGTATACACAGGCTACAGATGCTTCCCAAGAAAGTGCTCTATAATAGACCATTGTGAAGTATGTTCCTTCCCAATCTCTTCGGGTGAGTAGCTGGCATACGTCCTGAGGCAAGAGAATTTACAGCTGAAAGAATAAATAAAATGTGAAGACTGCCATATAGTTGGCACTTGTGGGATTCTGGCTTCTTAGTGTCTCTCTGATCCTTTGGACCTGAATATTTCCTTTGTAGCTATAAAATAGGGACGAACAGAGAGATCAAGCAGCCTCTGCTTTTGCTTGCATGTAGTGTTAGTGTTGGCATAATATACTCATTTGCTCAGAAGGAGTCATAGACTTACTGTTAAGTTTAAATTCAGAAAACATACCCACTTGTGAATCCCTTTTCCTCTCAATGGAACTGGAAGAACAGCCAAGGACCAACCGAAGTAAAAATAGGGAAAGTATCTATTATTTATTCATTAGGTTAAACAGTGAATAACAGCACAGCACTGAAAGTGTGAATGACGAAAATAACCCAGTGATTCCCATTTAGAGCCACAAAATCTTGATGTAGGAAGAAAGAATAGTTTGATGTGACACCGATGTAGACAGGTAATGCCAAACAGTTGGTGTGTATTACCTAAATGCCATCAAAGTAATCAGTTTTGAAAGTACTACAGACTTAAATTTTCAAATATCCCTGGATGACTTGAATATAATGCTATGGATCTGAAGTGAAGTCTTCCTTTAATGGATTTAAATGCATTGCACAGTATTTGAAGACTTGAAAAAAATAATTTTCAGGATTTTGACAGACATAATGTGAGTTCTTTTAGGCTTAGAGGTAAGTATTAATAATATAGCTGAATGAATGTCTTCCTTTTACTTTTCTGTAATTTATATGTAAAAGAGAAATTTTGCAATCATTTTGTGTCTTCAGCCTGTATCTTTGACTTCCTAAATAAGAAACATAAGCATAATTCCGAAGACCTTTTCTGTTTCTTTTAGGATGTTTTATATGGAATTAATTGACTGTAAATACAGGATCTTAATGTCTAAAGAGGGAACCTAAATATAGAGGTTTACTTTTCTGTAATTTATATGTAAAAGAGAAATTTTGCAATCATTTTGTGTCTTCAGCCTGTATCTTTGACTTCCTAAATAAGAAACATAAGCATAATTCCGAAGACCTTTTCTGTTTCTTTTAGGATGTTTTATATGGAATTAATTGACTGTAAATACAGGATCTTAATGTCTAAAGAGGGAACCTAAATATAGAGGTTAACTGAAAAAAATTCCTTGTTAAAACATGTGAGTTGTTTTAGAATGTGAGTTGTTTCAAATGTGGGTATCATTTGAACTGATTCAATAATGAAGTGATTTTTGATATCTTGGGTTTGCACAGTATTACAATATACCATCATTCTCCTCATGCTTTGTTATGCACTGCAGACTCAGTGAGACATATCCTTACTGTAAGTCCTCTATATAGATTCATTTTTAGACCTGCATATAAGCTCTTTCATTAAAAATATTGTTTTCAATATTAAAACGATTGCTCTTTTCTTGATCCTCACAGCCCTAAGCAGACAAGCCTTCATTGACAAGTTTTATTAAATCCAGACTCTTCCTATTTTTTAGAACTGTACAACTGAAGAGATGTGTTCTTGTGTGCATTATTTTGAGATTCACTAATTACTTCAGTAAGTTGGAAAACAAGGTCTAGAAATACTGGTAATAATACATGGCAAACATCCATGCATATTGCACAATGATTTTATAATGGAGGGGGACATGCAAATGAAGTAGAAAACAAACACACTAAGAATTACCTCCTGGGATTTCTTGAAAGAAAAGGGAATGATAGCCAACAGAGGGTGTTTCAGCCTGTTAATGAGCAGATGTAGCTGGCAATCTTCCATAACTTGCTCTTAAATTAAATCTTTATATAAGTAAAGCTTAATTTCTGGTCTCCCTTTGGTGAGTTGGTAGTGAAATATGCACAAAAGAAAGCAGTCCATGCTGCACCATTTATTAAGCTTCTTTAATGGTTATTTATGTGTATGTCAGAAATGCGTGCTGCTGGTGAAAAGAGAATACATGAACAGCTGTAAAGGCAAAGCAGTATTTTAGAAGTTGTGTTATTTGTTCCTGCTCATTACCTTTAGGCATATATTGTTTGGATGCCCATTCTTGACGACTCGATATAAGAAATTGCAAGTGACACTTTTTGGCAGTGCCTTGATACTCTTTTCTGCATATAAATTTAAAAAAAGGTTCTCGATTTTGTCACATGTGCTTGCCAGAAGTATTGGTATTTTCTCACAATATAAGTCAAAGAATTGATTTAATTATTTGAGTTCAAATTGTGCTGTATTTTGTTTAATTTCTTTTTATACCTGGGGAGCTCAGAAGATCCAGGTATTGTGCAAACATTTGTTTAAGTCTTAATCTTTTTATTTGATCCAAAGTGCTTCATATGAAAGGAGCCCAAGGACTTTTGAGAAGAAATACACCCACAATGGACCATTTCAACAGTCGAGTTAAACAAGATCTGATTTTGACGCTGTGATTCTTTGCAAATCAAATATCTATATGTAGGAATTTATTGTTTTATATTCGTCTCTAATCAGTCAGCCATATTGATATAATTTTTAAAATATTACATATTTGAGGATGTACTTCCTCTGATTTGGTTTTCTACTTTACATTTTACAAGGACTGCTGTTTGCTTTCTCATCCATAAAAGAGTTTGATAGCATGAGCTGTGTGAGAAAAGATTGTTTACTCTCGTTAAAATGTATACCTTCTGGATATAGATTCTCCGAAGTAAAGAAGGTAATGACTTTACTCAGAGACGACTCCTCAGAGTGCCTGCAGTAATGTGAAGCAGTCCCAGGAGATGCGGACGATGTCTAAGTGAAACTGTCCTAGGCTTTATCTGCAACTGGCTCCTGAATAATATTGTTACATTGTGGGATTTTTTTTTCCTGAGATTTATTAACTTATCTTTTATCCTGTGGTAGAAGGAATAATTTTCCCAGGGTTGGAATGATATTTTCTCCTTATAGAGAAAGCTCCACCCAAAGACCTTTGTGCTTCACCAACATTAAATACTGACTCCTCAACTCACCACTTGGAGAGAGATGTAAGGAAGATGATGCAAAAGGTGATGCAGAAAGATTTTCAGAGATTTCACTAGTGAAGCAGCTGACCTGAGATGCACTGTAGGAAGCCTGGAGCTCTTATGGGAGCTTAGCAGGAATGCCGGTTCATCAGTAATGTGAAAAACAGATACAAGATGTCTCAAGTTAAATATAAAAATTAAAGTGAATATTTACTTGTTTGGCTGAAAATGTGATCGTATGGAGATTGCCCAAAGTCACATAAGGATTCTACTATGCAGCTGGGAACAGAATCCTGCTTGGCTCTTTTTTCAGTCATGAAGCTTACTTACAAAGCCAAGCCCAGCCTTTTAGAATAGGATCTTAATGGGGAACAACGGTTCTTCAAGCACTTACTTGAGGAATTATGTGCAAAAATGTTTTAATGTCTGTGTATTTCTCAACTATCCCTGTGTCTGGTGACAGACGTTTAATAAAGTTCTCAGTGGCTTTTCGTCCATGAAACTGTTGTAGGAGGGTGTAAAGATTTTCCTTTTATGATTTTTTTTTTCCCTGAAGAAAGGCTGTTTGTAAAATTGAATTGCAGAGGGCTATCAGTATCAATTTACATTAGCTTTAATTCATTTGTGACCAAAACAAATTAAAAAATGCAGGATATGTGGATGATCATTAGAAAAAATCTCTATGACACCAAAAAGGAAGTAGTGAGATGAATTGCCTAATACTCATACACGTGCAAGATGGAAAATGGTTTTAGGGATATCGAGAAGGTCTCAGGAGATACTAATCAAAGAAATATCAATAATGCTTAACGAACATCAGCAGATAACAGCATGTTCTCAAGAACATGCTGTTTTAGACATACTAACAATATCTAATTTTATGCTTGTATTCCTAAATTCTGGTCAGGCTGAGCTTCTAAAAATGGGATAGATCAGAAATATTAAATACTCCGAAAACAAATACAGCATCTTACTGGTTTTGGCTTCTGATTCCTAAAAGGGTGCACGGAAGAAAACCCAGACATCTGTGGCTTAGAAAAGCTGTTTTCAAAAGCAGCTTTTCCCAGGTAAGAAGAGACACTCACTCTCACATACTGAGACACCCAGACTCGGCAGTCAGCAGAGCCCTCATACAAGTCAACACATTAAATGTGGCATGTGCATTAAATGTACTTAGCACCATCAATAAACAATCTTTTGGTTATCTGCACATGGACAGGAGAGAGAAGAAGGACAAAATGGCGAAGCTTGTGTTTCATATCCTCTATAGGCGACTATGATTAAAGCAAATGTTTGTAGTTTCAAGCAAGGGGGACAGGATTTTGATAATTCTGAATCATGGAGTTTTGGACTTGTGTTTATACATAGTATTAAGGTCTAAAATTCATGTGTTTTTGTACCTATTAAAGGTGTGTACCACATACATACAAGCACACAAGCTGGTATAGGTAAATTACTGCACTCCACCACTGCAATTGCAATTACAGGATCTTACACCTACATATTGCTTTCCAGCAGTGAAGAAATGCCCAAACATGAATAAAACTGCTTCTATGCAAGGGCATTACTCTCATACTGTGTTCATTTCTAAACTGATATAGATCGGTATATAAAATGCACAGGCATGTTCAGTGATAGTAAGAGAAAATTTCCTGGTATTTTTGCATCCAAAATGGATGAATTGTCTGTCGTTCTGTTTTTCTCCACAAAATATTCTGACATAAAGGCTAGATGGTTTGTGCATAGCAGCACAAATGCCATTATCATGTTGATTGAGGTAAAGGGCAGAAGTGTTGGTCATAGGGATGCAGAAGAGAAGAAAAATCTCTTACTGCAAAACTAAAGCTTAAATCAATTTAAATGAAAAAAACGTGTACTGTCCAGGGAGGGAGGGACTCTCACAAAATCTGAGAAGGAACATTGAACTTGATACTAAAGAGCAGCATAGGGGAAAAAGCATGATGGGAGAGAGAATAAATCAGCGCAAAAGAGAAAACCACCCTGGAGAAAAATCTAACTAGAGCAGAAGAGAAACATGAAAAGCAAATCGACTCCTTTGTTTCACACTTAGCAAAGCCTCAGTGTGGATTGCAGCATCAGTGTCAGCTTGAAGTTAAAAAAACCCCACAACTTTGAGTCACACAGGTCAGAAACCACCCGAGCACAACTTCAACCCTCTTTTGCCAACACGTGTCACTGGTTTTATCTGGACTGCTACAGCCTCTTTCTTTTCTGGCCTTTCAGGACCCTTTATGGTCCATACCAAAGAGCTCCTTTTTACATTTTTCTTTCTCGCACCCCTCTTGCCACCCCTTTTCACTGGCTCTGATAATTCCTTTTGCATCTACTCATATATATTACACTGCTCCTGTTCTCTCTGCTAAGCTTCTACTTATGTATGATCCTTGTCTCTACATTCACCTTTCTCTTTCCTTTGCTCCTTCAGGGTCTTGTGTTCCTTTAGCAGCTCTTTTCCACAAACTGCATTTGTAGTGTTCTGTCCTTCTCTTCACACATCTGTGTGCCAGACTTAATGCACCTTTCCTTCAGTCCATTGTTTTTTGGGTGACTCTTGAAAAAGCACTTTACCTCCCTTTACTTCAAATTTCACAACTGTAAAATGGTGATAGTATTGTTGACTTCCTTTGTAAAATGTTCTGAAATGTACTGGTGAAAGCTCTGCATAAAAGGTTAGTATTATTGCTATTTAAATCAATAAGTACTAAGAATAAGGTGAGCTATGGACATCTCTTTCTGAGCTTTAATGTACGATCCTGTTTGATCTTCCTCTGTCCAGCTGAGATGAAGTATGTGCATGGTGTGTATCAAGTGCGGACTGCAGCCTAAGCTTTAGCTCAAATTTATTGATAATACACAGTGTGTACATAATTTCAAGGTTATATCATTGGCTTGAAAATCTAGTATCATGTCTTGAGGAGGGATTGTAAACTGCATTTGTGGCTCCCTTCCTGCCTTGGGCATCGGTATAGATGAGAGAGGAAGGGCTGCTGCAGGAACTTCGACCACTGGTCTGATGAATACATAGAAGTACGTTGTGAAGTGCCTGATATACTTTCTACACTTGCTAACTAAAACATATGGTCATGGCTTTTCTTGAAATTTTCCCTCAAGAATCATTTATCTCTATGTTGAGAATAAGCATGAGCAATTTTCCCCAGAAGGTGAAGTTCAAAGCTGCTATTTCTGAAAACAGAGGCTTAGAAAGAAAATGCCACATCGGTTTTGACTCTGGCATCTCATCAGCATTTCCAGATCTCTTTTACCCTTTTGTGAAACAAACAATACATCTAAGAACAGAGCTGGCATACACTTATCCTTCATTTAAAATGAAGATCGTATTGAAATTATTTGAGAGAGCTTTTTGGTTTTACATTAATTATGAGCTGTAAGCTTTACTTAGCGGAGACTTCATAAAGGTTTACCTTGTTAAGCTGTTATTGCCAATTTCCCAGTAGTTTTATGTGCAAGAGAATAATACGATTTTTCATCAGATATTGAAGTACAAGATATTCTGAAAAGCATATTAAATACTTGCGTGAAGACCTGTGTTTTCATAAACAATGACTAAGTTTTTCTGAACCTGTTAATGCTAAGTGTTAGACATTGGTATCGTATCGGAGCAGGTGTGGCTAAACAATCTCTCAAGGTCATTTCAAGAACGAGATTCTAGCGTTTATGGTATGATCATAAACATTCTGTCAGTCATATGCCAATTGATATAATGATGTATATTTTTATCTTTGTTTTTTGCTTGTTTGGGTTAATTTTCTGAAGTTCATTTAATACTGACATTCTTACAAGAAACCATTGTGTTCAAAGCTTTTAGGGATCTTTGGTAGAACTAATCACCTACGATCCCGATGTCTCCCTTTATTTGAACCCGCTTATTCCCGCATTTTGTAACAAGCCTGTTGGTAAGAGTGGTCTAGAGCTTAAGATTATGCTGAATGTTGTACTTACTGGAACCTCTCACTATCCTGAGATGGTCTCATTTCGTTAGATGTTATTTCCTTTCTTCTTCAGTGCTATTTTTTTTTTTTTTTCTTCCACAATAGCCTGATGTATAAAACTGAAAAGGTCCGCAGACACTGAGAGATGAGAAGTAGAGTGATTCATCTTGGCACTGATCCAGTCTGTGGACTGAACAATAGATTTCGTAACTGTCACTGCTGAGCGGAGTTCCTTGTCTGCTCCTGACATGATAACAGTCAACTGCAGTACAAGCCTCCAGTCCCCTGTGAGGGAAGCTGACTGCTAGCTCTGACTGGGGATATTTTGTCCATAGCACCAGAGAATAGCATCTAAAGCTATGTCAACACCAGGAAGCAAAGCATTTTAAACTGTTTGAGTTTTATGTCTCATATTTGCTGTGTAGCCTTTATACAGAGATAAGAATATTTCTGGACATTCGTAATTAATCCAGAGAGCGTTTAAGAAGAGGAAAGCTTGGATAGCTGCTACCTTGGTCTGCAAAGTGCTTAGGCCTTTCCAGGCCTGATCTGCATGGCTCACGCAAGCATGACCTCAGACCTCTTGTTAAGGCAGAGAGGATGTCTAGGCTGCCTTCTGCTGAAGCGTTCCTGAGTTTGACAGTGAAGTAAGCAACAGGCTATGTCGATGATGGGCAAATGCGATTTGGTAAGAGGGCTCAGATCTGCACTCACACGACGAGGCAGATACTGGCAAAATGACTATGCTTTCTTATGATAGTTACCAGGTTGTTGAATCCTATCTCTAATCTACCATCCTCTGAGGTAGCCTATATCTACCATTTCTCTTGAGGAAGAAACATACAGTTTTCACTCTTTTTCTTCTGGAGTGTAGACAGGTAATCTGTCTTAATCTCAGACCTCGCAGTTCTGTTTTCTCTGAGAACGACTGTACAGTTTCTTTAAAGCATGGTGTTCACTTAAACGAAAGCATCTTTACAACAAGTGATAACATATGTAGGTTGCTTTAGGCTTTTCCTTTAGTCATACCATTCCCTGAACCTGAGGAAGATTACAGCTTCTTTGGAAACTCTTCTGGAATCTCTCCTCTGTCAACAAGCTGACCTCCATCCTCTCTTCCTATGACACGTCCTTCTTAATTTGCTGGTCTTTGACTTCATACTCCTGCCTTTGACAAACCAAGTTGTGGAAGTGGAAATGGGATCCTTGGTTGTGACTCATTCGCCTGGCATCTTCCAAGTATGCCCTGGACATCTGCTCGGTTGCATTCTTCTTTACTTTTCCTACTGCTACAACATAGTCACGCAGGGGATTGTAATAATCTACCATAGTTGGTTATTTACCACTAAACAGTAATTTTGTGAACTAATTGTCGTAGTTGTTCCTCATCTGCAGCAGAGTGGTCTGAGGTAGCTTTGTGGCCAGGTGCAATCCCTATGAGTGTTTAGTGTCAGTAATTGATGAGCTAAGGTTGTTTGCTAATGTGTGTAAATAGCATTTTATCTGGTAAAAATACTTAAAGCATCATTTACTTCTGCAAACAAGCAGTTCACTTTATTGATGGTAGAGAGGCGTGTACCAAGGTGATGGAATTTTCTGGCTTTTTATACTGAATTACTTCTTGGGAAAAGGAGGAAACTTACTTCGAAGTGGAGGTAAGAAAAATCATTGTCTGAATTGATACAATCTTAAGTCTAAGGATGGTAACTGCATAGGCAGAGGTCTCCAGATTAATTTCTTGTATATCCAGTAGAGTTAATCTAAGAATAGCATTCTTTTGGATCAGTGTGGTGTTGATGTTAGAAAATCACTGGGAGAGAAAAGAATTATTTTTATTAGTAGCAGGACTGAGCAGAGAAGTACCTGAGCAGAAGAGATAGAAATGTCTGTTTGCACTTGATAAGCAGTAAATCACTTTATTTGAAACATTTTCCATGCAAGAAGTCACTATTGTCTTTTTAAGGTACTTCTTGTGGGGGGGGGCTCCAGTCCTGCTGTGCTATACACTGTCCAAATATAAAAAAGGGTAAAAGCCATCCTCAAGTAGTTGAAAATCTAAGTGAAAGGCAAACATAAAGATAAAGCAAATAGATAAAGGGAAGAGGGGAAGATGTAGGGAGTACAAATGGTTTGAGTGAGTGAATCAGCCTTGTGACTAGTACTTTCAAGAAATGTAGAGATCATGCTGGTATGGAGTTTTATGAAACGGTTTGATAAAACTGTTATCAAGGAATGAATCAAAATAGTTCCTGTTAAGGAAAACATTATCTTTGCTGCCTATTAGAATTCTTTCATTACTTGAAGAGAGGAAATCTTGTAGCTACAACAGTAAATACAGTTTATGTGGATAAAGCCGCTCTAAAAAAAAATGATCTCAGCATAAGAAGAAAGTTTGCTTGTGGATTAGGGAGCTCTAAGAAGGTAAGAAATAAGGACTTGAGAAAAAGATTAATAGTTGAGTCAAGTAAGGGCCCATACTGGAACTTGTGAAAATTATCTGGAAAGGGAATAAATAGTACTTGATTTTTTTTTATTGGCAAGGTGAAATTACATGGGGCTTTTTAGCTATGAGGAGATACAAAGAATGCAGAAGGATCAAACAGTGATCGAGCATTCAGTAATAAATGACAGGTGAGCTTCAGGGTAGACAGCTGATGGTAACTGATTCTGAAGGGACAATTGGAACTAATCGTACTACCTGATAGATTCTAAATTAGCTGTAACAACTCTGAGAAAAAGACTTGGTCATTGCAGGGAACAGTATAGAGAAGGCTGCAGTTCAGTGCAGTCTAGAAAGAAATTGAGATGTTAGATTGTATTAAGACAAAACAAGTATCATTACAGGAATTTATAGTACACCTTTGCCTGTATTGGAGTGTTCAATCTCAGTCATTCCATCTCAAAAGGCATATGAAATAATAGAAAAGGTCCTAAAGAGAGCAACTAAACTGATGAAGAAATACAAAAACAATTCCTGGAGAAGTAAACATGAGGATATTTAAGACAGTGCTAAGGGGAAATTAATATGGGACAACATAATAGATGAATGATAGCGAGGTGAGTCTTCCCATTTTGTCTGCCATAAAATGAAGTGAAAGGGATGCCTCCGTTAACTTTACTTAAATGCGGTTAAAAGACAGCAGACTCAAAATAATGACTAAAGCAAAGTGAACACTGCTGAACTAACCGAGTGTTTTCATTCTTAACACTTTGCTGGGAGAAAGATTCTTAGATGAGATTTTCAGAGTTGGCTGCTTCCCAGTGGCTGCTGCTCTTACTGTCGCAAGGCCACTCTGGGTTTTTCAGGGCTCTTGGCACCCCAAGGTGCAGCTGGTCACCCAAGAGCCACTGCTGGCTACTCCAGGATCGGTTTCCGATCCTGTTTTTCAGGACCAGACTTAAAATTGTACCTTGTCCAGCTGCTGGCTGTCTGAATGAGCCCTGAGTATTCTTCTGAAAGCAACGCTCTTTGTACAGGTGACCAAACAGCACGTGATGCTGTCCAGCTTTCTGGCATCCTACATCCAAAGAATTCAAACTACTGCTCATTTCTACCTTTCTACCTTCAGGTCCTTATATGTTGTACCATGGATCCTGTCATGAACACTTTAGCAGGTTAATTACCTTTCATTGTGCAAAGCGCTCTCGTTATCTAGCTTCATTATCAGTGCCATCTGTTTAGTTAATACTTTACCTGGAAAAGCTCTGGTCTAAGTTCCCTCCATAATGTACCTTTGATATTTTGTATAAACTTTTAAAATGGGCAGATAGATGACAATAAAATGATCAGAATATCTCGAATCTGTCATTCATTCCCTCAAAGGTGTCATTGCTTCAATTGCACAACTGCAGTAACTGCAATAATTTCCCTTTTTAGGTCTGTGTACCATTGTTTAGCGTAAAAAATGACAACTGATTTTGGGTAATTAAGGGTAACTTGGTGTTTTCAGAAGTTCACCTAAAATCTCTGGAATTTTTACCCTTTAATATAAATTTTAAATTAAATAATCATAGGATCTTTTTGTCATTTTTCTTAGATTTTCATAGGCAGAATGAGCATGCTTTTAATGGAGGTTTAAAAAATAACATTGAGAAGACAAGGGCAGCAGATAGGAGTG
>NW_008794155.1:3454312-3475137 GCF_000699145.1 Aptenodytes forsteri | reverse complement strand
TAAATTTTAAATTAAAGAGCATAGTGATCTTTTTGTCATTTTTCTTAGATTTTCATAGGCAGAATGAGCATGCTTTTAATGGAGGTTTAAAAAATAACATTGAGAAGACAAGGGCAGCAGATAGGATTGGAAGGTACTCTGAGAGATCCCTCAGCCCACTCAAGATGGGATTAATTATGCCAAGTCATTCCTGACTAACGCTTGTTTAATTTGTCCTTAACTACTCCTGGCTGCAATTTAAACATATTAGCAGAGTGGGCAGCAAGAGTAACTTCTTGGAGAACTTCTCTGTTATTTGAAGACTGTTGTTACATCTCCTTGAGTCTTGGCTAAGCTAAACAAACCCAATTCTCTCAACCTTTCCTCACGGAACTTGTTTTCTAAACCTTTGATCATTCTTGCTGCTCTCAGGTGTCCAGCTAACTCAGATCTTTCTTGATATTTGGTGTATTAAACTCCATACAGTGCTCCAGCCTCAGGCTGTAGCCTTCCGAGGGCTACTTCATAGGTCCTATGTGTGACAACTTCGTCGCACACCCTAGTAGGAGGGCAATTTTATTAGAAAAAATACTGACTTGTGGTCTGTTTGTTATCCTTTAGCCTCCACATCTTATTCCTAATTAATTGGTCTGTAATCAGGTGTTCCCCATGTTGTATTTGTGCAACTGATGATTTCTACCAGTCCTAGAAAGAAATCAGGCTGACTTTTAGGAAGCCTGTTGTTTTATGGGTGTTTATTGTTTTCGATTGCTTTCATGCTTTCAAGTCAGCCCAACTTCAGATAGTCTGGGATTTCCTCGTACTGCCCTTTAGAGATTGGCACTATGTTTGCCTTTTTCAGTTGTTAGACGCTTGCCTGCCACTCTGATTTCAAAGGTAAATCACTAATGGATCTGGGTTTGAACCAAAACAGCACAAAACATTTCTGTTACTTGATCTGTTTCCCTGGACTAACTCTTTCTACTTATTACTAACTCCTTCTACTTATGACTAACTAATGTACTTAGCAAGTATTGTCATGTTGCTGTTTCCTTCTGTATTTATAGTTGTACTTTGGCTTTTGTATTTTGCTTCTATGTTCCTGCAGCTGCATCAAGATATTAAATAGGATGCAACTGGCTTTTATTTCAAAGCCAAGCCATTTTTCATCTTTAATAAGATGACCTAATGGGCACTGCTAGCCCGTGATTTCTAAGCAGACGGTTCACAGTTTTCTGCGTTGTATGCCTTTGCATATTTTCCAGTCTATATACACTGGGTACTGACTCCATTAAAAAAAGACTGTATAAGCTCTTCTCCTGTTATGTCACTCCTACACATTCCTTCCCGTTCACGCTCAAAGAAATAAACCCAGCTTTAAGAAAGCTGATTTCTGTTGGTTAGATTTTTTTTTTTTTGTTTCACATTGCCTATTTCTTTCTCTTTCTGATGCGGTGAATAGTTGGTGATAACTAGAAACAAGAGAGCTGGTGTGTATACTCATTGTAAAATAAGGCATATTTTGTTGCAACAGTAGTGACTAGACACGAGCTGTCATCATATTCCGGTGTTCTACAGTTAACTATGCATTAAAAATATTAATAGGAGTAATAGCTTCTATTATACAGAATGGAGCTGCTTTACAGTCCCTACCTAATGTACTGTGGAAATGTAGCCCCCACCTGGGGAAGGGAACAACCAAATAGCGTAGCACGTACCAGATAAGTCTGGGAAAATGTCTGCAAAAACTCACAGAGGAATTCAAAAGAAATGGGATTTTTTCTTACAGCCAAAGATACAACAAACATTTCAGTTAATAGACTAGTTGGGGATGTGGCCGGGGGGGGCATTCTTTCTTGTCTGTGGGTTGCACAGGTAAAGGTTCAGTGGCTGCATTCTGGCCCACAAAGGTAATTTCACATGTGGCAGTCAATGACAGCCGAAGAAGGTATCTACTCTCCGTCACACAAGTGTAACCTTCTTATAATATTCCTCTCTATTGACATTTAACTGGCCTGTCTGCAGCACAGAAATGGTGTGACTTAAAAATCAACTCTTAATGAAGTTGCTTCAGTAATGCGGACCCTTTCCAAAGGCCTGATTAAGCCAAATTGTGAATCTGTTTCAGATGAGTCCATTTATTTGTTTGTGTCCACTTTCTGTTGTACTTTGGTGGCAATAATACTCATTAGCAATAATAGCTGAGTTTTCTCTATGATCATTTGCATAAGAAGTTAGATGAGAAAAATAGTATTGCCCAGTGATCTGTGCCTCATCAGCATCTGTGCATCTAAACATCATTAACCGTGGAGCTTACATTCTGAGTTGTAATACCAAGAAAAGGAATGAGAAAATACAGCTGAGCTGTGATTAGCGAATCTGAAAGATGGGGTCTGATTGGGAAATCCCTACCCACAAGAATGACTGAGCTCATTCTTCTCCAGAGTAGAAGCTGCTCGTGGTAGTGGTATGGATGTCTGTGTGCTATAACTTGGACCAAGGCCATCCTTTCTCTTCTGAAAGGTCACCAAAGAGCCATTAAATAGCAGCGACCTTCAGCTTCGTGTCGGAAGTAGTTTGCCAGTCACAAGGCAGCACTTCACAAAGTTTTAAATTCATCCTGTTACATCAAGAGCGATGTAATAAGCTCCGGTAGTCACACAGGGCACGAACTATCCTCTTGGATAACACTTAATGTATGCTTTGTCATCCCTGAACTCCATAGTCTTGTATAGTGCTATTACACTTAAGGAAGAATATGTACCTGGTGAATCACTCCTACTAAATCTGATTTACTTGTAGCAAAGCCTGAAACAAACAGCCCAACACATTCACAGTGGTAAGATATACAGCTTCCTTTGCTATTCTACACACAGGATAATGACAATGAAAATAACAGCAAAAGGTACCGAAACACCTTGAGGAAAATGACTTGTTGTAATAGTGCCTGACCTGTCTGTTGTCCGGTCTTTATATGTTGCCTGTACAAAAGTGGAACCAATACACATTATTAAAAAACAAAACCAATTCTGTAGCTACTGAATGATAGACAAGGTATGCATTTTTCAGATCTATTCTCCTGCCTCCTACCACCTTTTTTTTTACTACCAAAAAAAAGGGCAAAAGGAAACATTTATTTGTTTAAAAATGTGTACCTTGCATTTCTCTTCTGATAACAAAAAAAAAAAGAAATGTGTTCCTGTACTATTATTTATTACTGTGCATTGTCTGCTAAGGCTATGTTTTCTATCATGGGATTCAAATTGCTTCTCTTGCCATCAGCATTTTCCTTTTTCACATTTCTTTCAAGGCAAAATAGAAAATGTATTTCTCTGCAGTAGCGACAGTGATCTGGGAAAACTTTATTTAGGGTGAAAGGGAAAATAATGGAGTCAGAACAAGTATCTACACTAAAAATCTATTTAAAACATCAAAAACCAATGTATTCACAAGCAGCATTGTATCTGTTTTAAATTAAGCTCAGGAAAATATAGAAACATAGTGTGTAATGACCACTAACTGCTTGTTTCTGCCTCCTACCACCTTTTTTTTTACTACCAAAAAAAAGGGCAAAAGGAAACATTTATTTGTTTAAAAATGTGTACCTTGCATTTCTCTTCTGATAACAAAAAAAAAAAGAAATGTGTTCCTGTACTATTATTTATTACTGTGCATTGTCTGCTAAGGCTATGTTTTCTATCATGGGATTCAAATTGCTTCTCTTGCCATCAGCATTTTCCTTTTTCACATTTCTTTCAAGGCAAAATAGAAAATGTATTTCTCTGCAGTAGCGACAGTGATCTGGGAAAACTTTATTTAGGGTGAAAGGGAAAATAATGGAGTCAGAACAAGTATCTACACTAAAAATCTATTTAAAACATCAAAAACCAATGTATTCACAAGCAGCATTGTATCTGTTTTAAATTAAGCTCAGGAAAATATAGAAACATAGTGTGCAATGACCACTAACCTGCTTGTTTGCATTGTAGATTAAAAAATCTGAAGATGTAGTAATGAGGAGTTGAAATGAAAGACAGTGTATTTATGGAAGACACTATATTTATTTTGCAGAAAAGCAGTGTGAAGGCAGTGCCACTCTTGTAATGGTAAAAGTTGGACTTCCTTTAAAAATAAAAAAGTACATTTCCATTCAGGGTTATTGCACAGGAGACTACATAAATAAAAATCCAAACACTGCTTTCTTAATTCACACATACAGTTACATTTAATGGTGATAGGACTTCCAACATGAGTAAAACCAGCAGGGTCTGGCCTATAAAAATTATTCTTGTTTGCAGTCTGCCTATTTTCTAAAGGTTAGCGCTAAGACTTCATTTACTGTCTTCTGTAGCAGCAGCTCTGATTTAAGGAGATGCTGGCTTCTACCCTCCAGCTTCTCATTCCGCTTCCATAGTACCTCTTCAGCTGTACTAACACAAGTGTTAGTGGGGCCATTTGGCTAACCAAATGTGGAAAAAAAAATATAGCTAGTACTGTGTGCTTATTCCACAATGGCAGTGTAGAAGAGAAGTGAAGATCTGGGGAGTTTAACGAGTGTACCTCATCCAAAGATAAATAAAAGCAGTCATTAGGGAATGACAGATTGTCTTGGTTTCAGTTGGGACAGAGTTAATTTTCTCCCTAATAGCTGGTACAGTGCTGTGTTTTGGATTTAGGGTGAGAATAATGTTGATAACGCACCGATGTTTTAGTTGTTGCTGAGCAGTGCTTACACTAGTCAAGGACTTTTCAGCTTCCCATGCTCTACCGACTGAGAAGGCTGGAGGTGCACAAGAAGCTGGGAGGGGGCACAGCCAAACTGGCCAAAGGGACATTCCATACCATGGGACGTCATGCTCAGTACATAAACTGGGGAAAGTATTATTATTATTATTTTTTTTTAATTTAAATTATTAAACTGTTTTTATCTCAACCCACGAGTTTTCTCACTTTTACTCTTCTGATTCTCTCCCCCATCCCACCAGGGGGGAGTGAGCGAGCGGCTGGGTGGTGCTCAGTTGCTGGCTGGGGTTAAACCACAACACAGATACAGAAGCAGGGTCTGTTTTTGAGTGCCAAATCTCTCCTCTACTACAGTAAATCTTTTAGTGATACAGTAGTCAAAAAGAAAGGAGTATTAAAGCTGATTATCTAGTTTAAAAAGCAATACTAAAATATACATATTCCAACATCTTCTGAATTTTAGAGTGAGTCTGTTTGCAAAATTGTAGCATTTACAAAATTTAGCTATGACAGAAAGTGACAGGTTTATATCAGACAGCTTAAAGTTTCAAGTTTTCCCCTTTCTCCAGGTAATCAGAGATGATAAGGAATTGTGTCAACAATGCAACAGGAAAGAAGGAATATAAATTGCAATGCAATTAGCCACTTTTTCCTTCCTTCTCTGAATACACATGCTAATGGATACCATTCAAACTGCTTGAGTCACAGACAGCGATACAAGGTTCTGTTCTGAAATCATTTAAGTATGTGCTTAACTTTAAAAATGTGAACACTGTAAAAGCTGCAAATGCTGAGACCACTTACACTTAATCTTTAGGATGTGCTTAGTATTTTGCTGGATCAGGGCTAGAGTACTGAGCCTTTACAGGAATGAATGCAAGCTGATCTGCTTATGAAAAGGTTTAATGGAAATTTCATTTTTCCTTTCATTTAAAATTCTGTCAAGAGTATATCCTTCCTGGCCCCTGCAGGAAGAACTGTAACTAGATAATGTTTCATTGTTACTGCAGCAAATGGGCTGTAAAGTAAATGTGCTAATTAGTCTTTGAATCATTAGGTTGGGTGTAGCTAGTCAGATGGAATTGTAAGCTGGTGTGTAGAGCTCCTTTTATTCGATTGGGCACCATGCTGGAAAGAAAACAGAGCCCTTCTGCATGTTTTCATAGATTCTTTTTGCATTTAAGTCTGTTGCTGCCTGATATCAAGGGGAGAATCCTGATTTTTTATTTCCATACTTGCCATTTTTGACCTGAGAAGACAGGAGAAGGCGGCTGGTATTCCAGAAAGCACATTTAGCTTTAGTCTTTGCCTTGAGAATTTCGGGTGCAGTATATGCATTCTGCTTCAGATGATCATTTATGCAGATGAAAAATACTATTTTTCACCTCTAGTACCATCTTTAAATGTAATACACTTCATGGGCATGTCTTGGTGTCCGGAGAGACTTTTATGTGGGCCTTGAATAAATTAGTGCTGCTACTGAGAACAATATAGGCATGCTGACATGACTGTGTGTTGCCTCTAGAATCTCTACAAGACACACCCCTGTTTCATAGAGATACTATCTTGCTTTGAGTACCCCAGAGATCTCTAAGATGGCATTAGAACGGACAGTGTTGTGGTGGCTTTCAAATAGGTAAGAAAGAAGCAATGAATGCATTAAAAAAGTGAACCCCTGTGCAAGGGGGAGTTGCAAATGGAGTTTGGATGTCCAAGATCCTCAATGTGTGAAGTATCTGAGGCCATTAGGAAGGCAATTACACTGTAGTAAGTCAAGAAAGGAAGAAAATGGGGAAGCTTGAGCTGAAATTCTGTAAGTCAGTCATTCCAGGTTTTACAATGAACTGCCTTGTGGCCTGAAAACACTTTGAGGCTCAAGTCAAGCAGCTCTTCCAATTAAAGACCTTATTGAAACCAAAGTGAAAACATACTCTTATCTATCATAATGGCTCTAGACTTGGTTCATTCTCCCCAGAAGACTTCTACAGGCACATGAAACTTCTTAGGAAACAGCCTGGCAAAGGATCTAGCCTTTACTAGCAGCTGTGAGTGTACTGTGTTGTTGAGGAACTCAGACTCACATCTCCCCGAGAAACTGCCAAAGGATTAAATAAACAGTCAAGCAAAGCATAACTCCTTTACAGGAGAACTGCCTTTTGGTACAGTAACACTGCGGGAATTCCTGCGCTGCCGTTTCACCTTATCTATTAACACGTTTGCTTGGGTTTTATCTACGCCTTGACAGTTCTCCAACAAAGCTGTGGGCAACCAGTGATAGTGTGGAGTGACATTAAGAGTGTTCTGATCTAAACTGCCTGGGACACAGAGTTTGCTCAGACGCAATGCTAATGTAGAGCATCATTAAGAGTGATCTGATTTATTGGCACAGACCTAGTAGCATCGAGGTTGGCTTAATGGCAAAAATGGCCCATCTGCACTTGGTACTGCCGAACGTGGCAGTAGGTTGCACTAAACCTTGGGAATGGCTGGTGTGCTGTTGCTTTCTCTGTGCCCATGATGGGACTGTGACGAGTCTATTACCATTTATCATGTAAATACACATTTAGGGACCTTATAAAGCTGCCTGAATTGTTGCATCTGTAGACTAACTGCTCCTTGATAGTGTTGGTGGCTTAGTTAAAAGGACTGTCTAAAAATGCATGTCATTAACTTGATGGACTACCATAGCTCCAAAGGTTTATCATACTAGTGCAGGTGTTGAATCTGAGTGTGGGAATAATTCTAGTGGCTAGAGCAGAAGAATAGGAGGTTGGAAATGTCATGGAGTGTCTCACTGGTGTATTCTGAGTCTCAACCTCACTTCTCACCCTTCTTACGGAAGTATTTGAAGAGAAAAATAAATGTCAGCAAAAGCTTTCAGAATCCTGGATTTTATGTGCCTCAGAAAAGCAAAGTATTTTACAAGCATTCTAAATCAAATGTCTCCATTCAGGAAATAACAGTTATTAATTCTTTCAATCAAACTACTCGAAGCTTGTAGTTCTTGTGTAAACTGGTAGTCTACAGCCTATTTAAGTTAAAAAAACCCCAACAAACCAAGTCTTTATTATGAGTTTATTATGGGAGCACTGGAAATCTTGCCACCAAAACTGCGCTTTTGCAGAAGAAAAATAGCAGCTAAGTTCTCTCATTAAAGAGATACCGGCTACTTCTATTAAAAAAAATAAAAGTAAAAAAATAATAGCTTAAGTTTGGAATCAAAGCTTGGAGTTTGTGAACTCGCAGCATCTTAGAAAAACATGGTTTGGAAGGGACCTTTGAGGGTCATCTGGTCCAGCCTCCTCCCGCAAGCAGGACTAACATCAGATCAGGGATTGCTCAGGATTTTGTCCTGTCAAGTTCTGAAAATCTTCAAGGACTGAAATCTCTCCTTTTTTTAAAAAAAAGCAAACATATTTTGGAGGGATCTGACTCATGCCTTTTGAGTCATGTGTTTAAAAGCTTAGGTTTTAAAGATCAGTGAGAAACTGTTGACTGAAGGAACCAAGAAAACAAAAATGGCCTTTCTCTCCAGGAGGGAGGTGCAAGCTGTCGCTATACATCTGTAAATATTTTCTGAATAACTGTCTTTTAGTACCTAAATAGTAAAAAAAAAAAAAAATAAAGCAAATTCTCCCTCTCTTATGTTTCATTTCCAAGCTAAATTTTAAACCACAGTACATTTTTATGAGTGCTATACATAAAATTTTTGAAGTTACAGTAAAGAATGGAAACACAGACAGAGCTTTTATTATAGTGCTGCTAAGGATGTTGCTGTAGTAAATAAAGTACCTTTAATATTTTAAGAATGGCATCCCTGAAGTATCTTATATGATATTTCTTCTCAACTGCCTTTCTTTAGCTGAAAAAAGGAAAAATAGTTCATCTAAACACATGTGCCTCTACCTCATTAATTATGCATATAATTTTTTCAGGATATAATTTAATTATATGAATTTTATATATCTAAATTAAATACTTATTTTTGATAATAAATATAGATTAAGAATCTCTGAACTGAGTTAATTGGTATATTTTTGAAATATTTTCTTTTAAGTGGACCTTTACTGCCTTAGAATAACGGCTATAATTATAAAAGAATACCCCCAAAAGACTCAAATGTGCTTGGAGTTGTTATTCCAAACAGAAAGCTTGTATTTACAAAGCTTGGCTTATGCACATGGGTGGATCATGAAATTATTTATAAAATTATTTCAAATAATTAACGAGAAAATTGTAAACTGTTCACAAATAATTCAAACAAAAAGAGATTACATTAATCGAGTAAATAGTTCATTGTGAACCATTTGCACAGCTCAATTCTAACCAAACTCTTACAATGTCAGGAAAATGAAAGAAAAGGATATTTGTAATAAACACCGATCACCTTCACATTGCTCCAGCACGAGCACTCCCTCACTGATACGGAGTATTTGCAAGAATTCTTCTGTAATTTCCCTAAATTGCTATGTGTTCATATTGCGTTAAATGGACTTCTTTAGTCGTAGGGAAAGTCATCTGAGAGTGGAAACTGGAGGTCATTTGAGAACTAAGACAAAAAGTGCCTTAAAATAATTTAATATAAGGAGGAGTAAATACGTGTAATACGTTATTTTAAAGGGGCTTTGAAGCAGGGAACATTTTAATGATCCATGGAGCCAAAGAAATTACTTTTTAAGTAGAAAGAGAGGACAGAGATGAATGAGGGGAAAAAAAGAAATGGAACTGAAGAAACAAAATGGATCAGGTATGAGTAAAATTATTCTGCCATACTGTGAGAAGGAAGAGAGCAAACCTCATGAGTGCCACTTCTTTCAGTGTTTTGAAGAAGGCACTATTTCTTTGTTAGGACATGTAGGCCATTGTCAGTCACTGATATTTCAAGCATAATGTGGGCAAAAAAAAAAAAAAAGTCATAAAGTAAACTCAGCATCTATTTTCCCTCCCCTCTTCACCTGATAAGTGCAGGGACAAAAACTTCAGACTATTAAAAGATGCATTTATCTATTTACTCATTTACTATGTTAGCTAGCAAAAGTCAATATACAGTTATATTTGGTAATTTATTTCACCGTGAAGCATGCAGGGATCTGTTTTCTGCCATGTAATATCTAATGTTATATGAATCTCTACTCTACTCATAAACTAAACAAGAGGGATATTAATTATTTCATATTGACTGCAATGCGTATAATTTCAGATAACACAAATGTATAGTTGAAATGTGTGTCTCTTCTTACATCCACTCTATCTATTCATAGGACATTGATCAAACAATTATGAAAAAACAAGGGACCCAGATGTAAGCAAGTCATCACCAAGTTTACTCCACAGCAAATGATTTTTCACTACAGCTACCCACAAAACAGCTTTTTTCTTTCATGAAATGTCTGAGTCCAAGCCTGAAAAATTTCATCTTGTGCTGCGAAGTTTCCTGGGATTTGTACGTTAGCTGTTCAGTGCTTCACCTTCCCCGTAAACTCAGCTGTTTGGATGTTCTCCTCTTGTATTGAAATCCCGCGTTCGAGGCAGGACTGATCCAGCCGTCCCGAAGAGGTCCTGGGTGGGGCACTCCGATGAAAGGGCACTTTGGACAAAAATATTCTAGTTTTCAAGACAAAATGTTCTTTAGTTTTTCTTCCAGGAAACGGTGACTTTTCCACAGAAAGCAAACACCGCTTGTCATTTTTAAAAAAACAGGGTTGTAATTTTTCATTCACCTGCTTAAATTGGGACTTTGTTTTCACCATCCTTCCCGCCACTGTGGGCTGCGTTGCAGGATTATGGCTGAGACGTACTGTTTTGCAGAGCTGTGGTAATCCATTACCCGAGTGCTTTTCGGCGCAGTCTCTGTAGACTTGCACCAGTGTGAAAGAGCAGAACTTGACTCCTACTGTTGTTTTACGTGTTGCAGGCTGCAAACATAGCATTTCAGCCACAACGGTGTGAAAAAATGCGAGCAACGCAGCATATGCGTAAGTGGATTACATATACTTCTAGTTTTTCGGGGATTTGTTTTTGAACTTTATTCTTGCTGCAGCATTTTGTTCCCAAATAATTTCTATTTGCTGTGTTTAAATTAGAGATGGGGAAGGGGACTGAAGTTTTCACCTGCAACTCCATAAATGTTAATTGTGCTGCAGAAATACAGATGAGAGCGGGACTTTGTCTTCCCTTGTGAGACCTGTAAAATGTACAGACAAAAAATGATTTCAACAACCAGGTAGTTTAGCAAATCCTTCCTTAAATTTTGCTCTATATAAATAAGCACCAATAAATGTTTTGACTTTAAACACCTTGATTGTTTAGCATGCAGAATTTTAGACGTGTCAGCTTTGGTTGTTTGATTTATACCTTTGACCTATCTCTAATTATTTTAACCTTATAATTTGCATAAATCCAATCTCTGCTGTCAGACTTGGAAGACCACAGAAATCCCCTTATGCATTGTGATTCACTAAAGAAATTAGAGGTGTGATACTGGGTGGGCTTTTTTCATTTGACCCTTTACAACTTCTAATTTTGAATTACTCTAGTGAATTTTTCTGCTCTTGAAAGCAGAAGATGTAGAGAGAACAGATTACTGCTGAGTGCCGCCTCGTGTTATGGAAACTTTTTTTGCCTCCCTCTGACAAAGGGGATCGATGACTGCCTGCAACATCCGTGCTGTACCTGAGCTGCCCAGCTCAGCGGGGAGGTTTGGACCGTGGCTCTCAGGAAATTCAGGTTGGAGGCACTGGTTTGCTTCATTACATCAGCTATCAAACTTGTAAACTCAGATTTGAATCCTATTTCTAATTCTAGATGCTGACTCATCAAGCCAAAGGGAATTTTTAGATCTGGAGTTTTCGTTCAAGCCCATTTTACGCTGTGAGGATGCTGCCAGACTGCTATTGACACTTAGCACTGTACGAATTGGGAGATCTCTCTGAGGGGTTCATGGTCCTTTCTGGCTTTTCTCAGCTCCCTGGAGCAAGAGTGAGCGTCTTTCCTGCGTAGGTGGTAAAAAGACAGGCAATGTTTTGTGGGAAATGGCAGTTTTAAACTTCCAAAAATTATTTCTGTGGAAGAAAGTGTCTGTTTTGAGAAGGAACAGCACATTTCGCTCCCTGTGCAGGGAAACGAATGAGCACCTCGGCTGAGCTGTGATGCTGCTTGCAGAGCTGGGAGAAAGGCTGGCTTTGCACAGACGATGCTGGTGTCGGGGGCATGTGCTGGCGTGATAGCTAGTATAAACGGTGGGACCTTACCCCTCGGACACGTGAAGCCATTCTCTGGGGAGAGAAAGGTGTCCACCAGATATGGTGGCCTTATTAGGCACAGTTTCATAGATGAAATGGAAAAGTTTATTTAGTTGGCATTTGCCTGGCGCTTCACCTCTGTGCAAGAGGGTGGTTAGTACTTCCTTACCTCACAAAAAGTGGTGACAGGCCTTCATATGTTAAAGGATGGGGAGCTGTTCTGATGTTGCAATAATGAAGGCCATTACTATCTATTAGCTTAGATGGATTAAAAGGTTAAAACACTTTCTGGTGAAAATTAATTATCCTGAGAATTCAGTTAGAAGTGTTCTTTGATGTCTGGCATTTGCATGCCTGTGATGAGGAATAGGTCACCTGCTATTGTGCATAAACTCTCAAGGCTTACAAGAAGAGGAGTAGCAAAATTCCCTGCTAATCTACTTCTCCTGCTTAAGGATGAGCTTCTTACTGATGCGGAGGAAGTCACACCTCACTGATCTGACTATCTGCAGGTTGACTAATACTGGGCAGGAATTAGAAGTGTCTTTGTGGCTTTGATTAGTGATATTCTCACTATCTCCTTAGCTGGAGCAAGAAGAACTCTCCATCCTCTTTCATTCTGCTCTTGTTGTGATGCTGGGGTGAAAAATGATAGTAAAGAACGGAAATGCAATGTATTTAATAGTAATGTGACCAATAAGGGATTCATGGGCTACATGACCCTTCCACATCCTGAGGTTTGATTATCTATTGACAGTACTGCTTGCCAACTAGTTCACCTGGACACAAGTATTTTTCTGGGTCAGTGCTAGAGAGCTTATCGCTTTGTACACCTAGCACTTAACATATCTGTTTTAGTCCTTCCCTTCTCTTACTCTGCCTTTGGGTCGCTATTTCAAGGGGCAGTGTGGCATGCTGTTGGCAGAGTGTATAGCATGATTTGGGAGTGCCCCAAGACCTAGTAGCATCTTTATACACACACATTCCTTCATGGAGAGAAGAAAAGGAATTGGATTATGATGACCTGTAAAAATAAAAGCTTTGAAAATGAGGTCAGTGAAACATGGTTAGGAAATTACTTGCAGTGAAGATTCATAGCCTTCAAGGTAGTAAATGTTACCGGTCTGTACTTATTGCCTTCATGATCAAGATGCTATGTGCCCATGAAGTGGCAAGGCCCTTCTCTTTGCAGCTCCTGAGAGTCATGTGTCACACTTGTTTGGTTTCAGAGTAGCCTCAAAGACGTTAAAAATCTTCAGTGCAAATTTCTACAATCTGCTCACTTTCTGTACAGCCTCTGCTGGCTTCAGCATGACGGTTAGTCATGGTCACAATTCTCAACCTCTCCACAATATCAGACTATGGTTAATAGTCTTTTTCTGCCTACTTTTTAATTGTTCAGGAAAGCCTGGATCTTTAACTTTGTGTCTGCTCTATGGTCAGGCCTCATATGGAATATGCTGTCTTCATTTAGTTGGGGAACAGAATCTGAGAGATCTGTCATATCCTAACCTGATCTAGTTGAAGATGTCCCTGCCCACGGCAGGGGGGTTGGACTAGATGACCTTTAGAGGTCCCTTCCAACCCAAACTACTCTATGATTCTATGATTCTATGATTTTACTCTGAAAAATCAGCTCAGCAGGTATCACATTTGGTGCCCCTTCACTTTCTTTTGGACCCTATGCAAGATGTCATCAGAGTTCACTTCGCTACGTTCTGCAGCCCACTGTATGTTTTAAATAATGCACATAAAAGTAAATTGGAAGATTTGAAAATGGATAAAATAGTCTTTTCAGTTTTGAGCAACAAGATGGACTCAACAATGGGACTCTGCATTCTTGTACCAGCTCTAGAAGAGAGCTGTGTGAACTCATATCTTAGCAGTCTTGTACGCCTGAATTTATTTATTTTTAAATTTTTGCTAATGTCTTTGGTAGTAGACATGTTTACAGATTAAAAAAAGCCCCAGATGAGGAGTGAGTCATGGTGTGTTCTTTAGGTTAGACTGCTTTTCAAAATTTAGACAAAGTGAGCAACATATTTGTTTTACTGGTCTCTTTTCATGCAGTTCCTGCATATAAATCTCTAAAAACTCACAGTTCAAGTTGACTGATACAAAGTCAAATCAGCTTCGTGGCAAAATTTGGCCAAAGGATGTCTTAATGAGGGCATATAAGTGTTCTCTCTGTTTTCTTTACACTTTGGGACATTATATATTTCATGACTGGCTGTTTTACTTCTTAGTCATCTTACAGACAATCTGAATTGAAAGTTTGGACATAATTAACTGTTTTGTAAACCTGAGGTATCAACTGGTTACTCCAGTTACTCTGTGAACAGAGTCAAAACCAATGTTGGGGTAATTCTACTGATGGCAGTAGGCTTGCAACTGTGATTAAACTTAGTCTATTATTGCTGAAGAAATTGTTGATTCCAGATAGGGCGAGTGAGTGCTCAACATTGCTTCTGTCTGGAAAGAGTCTTGTCTTTCAAAGAAAATAGACAGGGAGCCCAGCCAGCTCTGTATTTGCAGCACTTTGCACACCTCTGCTTTTGACCTTTATGTAAATGAGAGAGCCATTCCACATCATTGAAACCATACGTACAGAGCAGTTTAAAATATCGGATACCTCTCAGACCAGTGATGCCAGAACAATGTGCATGCAACAAAGAGGAAGGTGATTATGCGAAGCAAGAGTTACCTTCTCAAATGAACAAGTCACGGACATTTTCCTTTCATGACACTTAGGAGAACTGTCAAGCTTCTGTGAGCAATTTGGATCTGCCAGTGATACGCTTATAGCAACAGCTAAATACAAAACTCCTTTCCACCATCAGATACAGTCTGTAATTAACTAATTCTCTCCATTCTCTCTGTTGTCTTCTGCTGTACAGGAAGCCTGACTGGGAGTGAGGATTTTATTAGCTTACCTGGTGATCAAGCTTTGAAGATATAACTTTGAAAAACTTAGTGAAGTCCACAGTATCAGAATGAAGCCTATAATTCAATACCCGTGACTCATAGCTCAGCTCTTACCGCTATCTCCCTTTGGTTAAGGGCTCTGGCTTCACGCATCTAACTATTTTATTTCTAGTTCCACTCTTTATAGATGTAACATAACCATGTACAGTGCTACTGTGATGAGCTGTGGCTTGTAAATTGAATATCTTTGGACCAGTGTTGCTTAGCATCTCAACTTACTGTATGACTAATGAAAAGAGTTTATGCCTAAATTCATCCCTAGTGTAATTCCAATAAAGAGAATGGAGCCAGGCATGCATATACCGCTGAGTGTTTTTTTCCTTCTCTCCATTATTCAAGTCTATGATGCCACTGCAGAAAAGGGAAATAAAAGAGGCTGAGGAAGAAATGGAATAAATGGGCATCTGGTGACTTTGTAACTCCACCTGTGCTATGATAGAGCAGTGCAAGTGTGCCGAAAAGAAAGCAGCACATCACGAGGATTCCAGCTTTTATCTGAAGAATATCTCTTATCCATAAAGATCATGAAGAGCTTTACACTCATGGAAGTGTGAATAACACTGTTAAGTCCTTTCAGTCAGAGAGGTGAAAAGGCAGTCATTGGACTGGGAAAGGGTAATTGACTGATGGCTTCTGTGACCCTGCTACTCAGAGAGAGAAGGACCTTGTCAGTCAGACAAAAATTACTGCTTAGGAACAAGCGCAGAAATTTAGTCATGTAGCTCCAATTATTAGTTAGGTTGGTGCATTTTAACCCTTCATGCAATGCTTTAAAAATACCGGAAGAGACAAAGCTAACAGCAGTTTGAAGGCATCTATGCCTTTAGTGAGGAACATCCTAGCTGTTAGCGTCCTTCCTTTAAAAGCACAATTAGAGAGCAGCGGGAGGGAAGGGAAGATGGTGAAACCCGAGGGAGCCCCTGGGAGCTCTGCTTCCTGCAGTGCTAACAGCGCTCCACGGAGGCACCTCCACATAGCGGGTGTGATGTGTGGCTGGAGAAGGAGGCTGAAGGTCACTGCTCCAAATTTTGCTTTTACACTGAAATGTAAAAGGAATTGCTCAAGCCTTACAGTGGCTGAGAGCAGATTTTGGCACTATCTTCTATTCGTGGCCCTCCCTATCATAAGATTAAAGCCTTGCAGTCCAGCAGAGTTTGAGTGACCTTTACATCTCAAGGTCGG
The DNA here is from genome assembly GCF_000699145.1 of Aptenodytes forsteri. NCBI lineage: Eukaryota > Metazoa > Chordata > Aves > Sphenisciformes > Spheniscidae > Aptenodytes > Aptenodytes forsteri. The sequence goes on along the minus strand of NW_008794155.1, from coordinate 3,459,007 downwards.
GCAGGTTTTTTTTGTCTGAACCTCTAAGGCTTTTCTTGCTGCTAATCTTATGTATAGAAGTAGAAGTTGTTCCTGACATGTAAATGAACCTGCCCCAAATCAAAGCCTGAATTTGACTTCTGAAAGACACCAGGAGAGATCTTTTCTGTTCCCGTTCTGTTGTGCAGTAGCTCTGAATACACTGGCTTGTGGATTTTGCCCAAGGAAGATCTCAGAAGAATCCTATGTAGGTTCGTTATTGTCATCAAATGGACTTAAAAGAAAGAAAACAATTTGCTGTGTTTTCAGACAAAACTAGCACATTTTATTTTTGCTCCTTGAAGGTTGTTCAGAATGCATGTACTGTTTCAACTGACTAGAACTTTCCTGATGTGTTTTATCACTTTCTGATTCAACATTTAAGTCTTCGGAAAAGTTGCTTTAAGCATCGAGGTGCCTCTATTTTTTTTTCCCATTTGAAAAGGAATTTCATTTCTTTAAAGTGCCAGCAGGTATTTGGCGTACAGCCTTTCCGTAAGAAGAACCAGCCTTTTTTGGATTTGATTTATCTGTGGGATGTTCCTTCACTTGTCGTTGGCGAGGCAAAACAGTAGGCAATCTGGAGGCAGGCTGTAGTGATGTGAGCAAAGGCAAGCTCTCCTGGTAAAAGGCTTGTAGCTGGCCAGCTCTGCCTAAGAATGAAGCAATGGTGGCTAGAGGAAGGCAGAGCTGGGTTACAATACAGTTGGATCAATTTAGGATCAATTTGAATCTGAATTCTTTCTGATTATTTGGCTTCAACTACTGATGACTGTCAGTGAGCATAATTGTAGAAACATGCCCATCTCTGCCATGGAAGTGAGCATTTACTGTGGCATGGATAAGTGTAGAAAGTTAATGCCTTTTTTCCTTGCTCTAAGGCAGACTTTTGTGGTTGTTTCCAGAGATCAGACAAAGGCTCTGATCTGTGACTGAGCACATCAAGGCAGTTGACTTCTCTTTTGATTGATTTTTGGTATTTACAAATGCTGTGATACTGCAGATAGGATGTTGTGAACTATATCCTATGGTTTTGTCTGTCGAAATCTGAATACAGGTACTGTATAATAAGGAGGGCATTATCTTAGATAAAAAGATTTATAATGAACTAAAAAACCCCCCCAAACCTTAAGAAAAAGTTAGGATATAACAAACTAGTCTTGCATCACTTGTCTTTGTCTCATAATTAGCAGCTCATCGTTTCTTGACCTTGCATAGAGTTTGTAGGAGACAGTTCCTGTGGCGCAAATAGGTCAAGACTCAGTCTGGCATCATTGTTATTGATTTTTATAGGCCTGAAATCCCAAGGAGCTGATGTGTATAGAGATAATACCTTGTTCTATTCAGTGTATAAAATATATGTAATGTTTTTTCCTGAAGTGGAGCTGAATAAAGACTGTTTATTTTTCACACTCCTTAAATGAGGAACACAGTGATTGACTGTAGCTATCAGGTGTACGTATCCTATTGCAACAAATTATGGGAAAAGAGTTGTATAATTCATTCACTGATGTGAGCTAAGTTCATATAACACTGTCTCAATGACTGACTGATATTGCTGTTTAGTAGATGTGACATTTAAAAGTTTAATCATGATCCTGCAGCATTCACTGGCTCATTCTAAATTGTAGAATAAGAAATGGGGCATTTGGCACGCTTTCAGGCACACTGCTATCTGCTGCAAAGTACTCAGTAGTATTTCTAAATGCATGTATCAACCTTTTCATCTATTGATCTCAAAATGTTTTACTGAGTTAAGTAAGAATCATCACCCTTCCTATTTAAAAAAAAAAAGCAAAGAGAGAGATAGGAATGAAGAACCTTACCCAAACCTTTACAAAATCAGACTATTTCTTGTGATCATATATACAGCAGGAGACCTGTGTCCGGCACTTCTGTGCGTTAGGAGAGTCTTTCAGGGTCTGAGCTGAGGTTCATGTCTGCTTACAGTGAGACTTTAATCACTTTCAAAATACCAATTCTGTCTTGACAGTCTTGTAGGTGGTTGCACAGATGAAGACGTTATGCCAGATGCATCTCTTTCTCCCTGTTTTCATATTGCTTTTGTTTGGGAACTTGAGCAGTAAATCACAGGTGAAAAAAGAAAGAAAAAGTAAATTATATGATACTGAATTTGGTCTTATTACAGATATCAAACAAAAATACTGAACTGGTGGAGAACAGTGCTCTTCCCTTCCTTCAATTCTGGTGCAAAACTGTGATGTTGACCTAATGGCATTTTCATCATACAGATTTAGTGGGGAAACAATGGGAAGCGGAAGGACAGGAGACAAAAAAATCACGGTGCTGAGAGGCTCCAAACCTGTTTTTAGCACTTGCTGTTCACAATGTGTGCTGGTAGTCATTGCGTGTGCTTACCTATAATGGTCACAGTACATCACACAAAGTAAGGAAATATTTCCCATTTTACACAGACGAGGAACTGAGAGGAAATGTAAATATCAAAGAGAGCCTACAGTTGAACCAGGAGTTCAACAAGGTTCAGGGAAAAAGAGCCTTTATTCGGTGCTCTCTAAAAAGACTATCCTCCCTCCTTTTACTTGTGCTTTTCAGTTCTTTCTAACTGAGTGTTTAACCTGCTTTTCCTTTTCTGTATCATTTGCCCTTCTACTATTTTCCAGAAATCAAAAGCTTTGCTAGTAATGGTAGCCTGTGGACCCCATCAGAGAGTACCTCCGCAGCGTAGGCTGTTTGTCAAGTAGCTGACTCACTGCAAGAGTGAAAGGTACTTGCATGAGGTATTAAACCTAATGTTCAGGCAAGAAGAGTGGAAAAAGGTAGATTGCCATTCAGGAGAATTTGTCCACTGGGATCTTGTAAACTGGCACAATAAAGCCATATGTAGGGAATGATTAATCCCATTTATTATGCAGAGATTAAAAGTGACTTTAGCTTGCATGTCAGAGAGATGATGGATGAAAACTTCTTATTTATGCATTTGCTCAGTAAACTCTATTAAGATCCAAGTCTAGGTAGAATTTAGTATGCTAATTTCAGAATAGAGCAAATCCATTACATAGTAATGTATTGTATGTAACAAAATATGTTTCCTTAGTAGACCCTACAATGGTTATTAATGAAAACAGTGTTCAATATTTTAAACTACGGTCTGTGCATATGTAGAGAATTGATTATCTAAGAGAGACAAATGTTCGCTTATGGTTTCCCTTCTGGACCCAGCAAAATTCCCACTCACCTGCCATTTTATTTCTCTGAGCTCTGTTGACTTGTTCAGCACTCATATTCTAATGGAAGTTACATTCAGGAAAGTTTTATGTACCCTTTCATACCAAAGTTTCCATCTGCTCTTCCTTTCCGCACCCTGTTACCTTCTCTGCTTCTTTCTTGTGTGAAAAGGTGCAATTTCTGGCTACCACTGTGAGCTGTTATTTCTGTTATTGGTACAGAGGAGGTTAAATACCACCGGTGCCCCTCTGACTGTTATAATGCTGAGTTACACAGCTATAGCTGTTGAGGACCTTTCTCCTGCTTCTCTCTGAAGTCCTTTGAGTAGCATTTTGTGGCCCTCAGCGCTCAATCCCAGCGATACTTATATCTTAAATACTCATTGAAGTATCATGAAGAGGGGAAGAGGCAGTACCCGCAAAGTGGAGGTTCATGGTTTTATACCATATCTCATTTTATGGTAATGCTCAATACTTGTTTAGATTGGAGAGAATTCTACTAATGCATCCTTTTTATGTAGTGTTAAGTTGATAAACAGAAGGTAAATAACTAGACTGTACAGCAAGTCAGGCACAGACTTAAAACCTGAATCTTCAACTCCTTGCTGCCACGCTGGTCCTGATCCCACTGGAACATGCTGCTTCCTTAGAAAGTGTGTCTTTTATTCCAGAAATAAGTATATGAAATAAAATAAGAACAACGAAAGAAAAGATTTCCTTAGACACAGAGCATGTGTGTAGATGGAGTGCAGGTACAGACAAAGCTAGAGGGTGTTACTGTCGCCACTGGTGCAGGGATTGCTCTAAAATGTGCATAGATGTTAATTTAGGGTTAACACAGTCAGTCTCTCCAGTAAGAATATTTTCAAGAGTAAGCATGTTGAGGTATTCCTTTACTGTCTCTGCTAGAAATCAGCTTTGATTGGATTTTAGGAAGTGGCTTCTTTTTTCAATACTTTCAGTTTTTATGTCAGACATTGTAGCTTCTGCTATCCTATACATCTTCTAGGTACAGATGGTGCAAAAGCCATCAGTTTCATATGTTCAGAGAGATAATGTATTAAGGAAACTGTGACGTGTATACTAGAAATACTGTATACCTGTAGGAAATACAGCCTTGTATTTCTACATAACCTATTTACATGAAGTTGTTGGCACCCAGAATTTCCATACTTCTGTACCTACACAGCAACCTGCAATAAAGTTTCTGTGGTCAGTCATTCCCTGCTTTGCACCTTATTTATGCATTGCACAGTTGATGTCAAATCAGACCTGGCACTTTGTTTATGCTGCACTTATTTTACACAGATATGAATGACTGACAGGACTGCAATGCAGAAAGGAGTAAGACCCCTCTTTCTAGTATGTGTGTGCTCTTCTGGAATTTTTTAAACAACACAAAAATGCATATTTGTTGTGGTTTAACCCCAGTCGACAGCAAAGCCCACCCAGCCGCTCGCTCACTCCCCCC
>NW_008794155.1:3430649-3453927 GCF_000699145.1 Aptenodytes forsteri | reverse complement strand
TCAACACTGTTTCCAGCACAAATCCAAACCACAGCCCCATACTAGCTACTGTGAAGAAAATTAACTCTACCCCAGCCAAAACCAGCACAATATTCAAGCCTAAAGGTACATAAATTACTAGAAAAAAAATTGTATTTTAAAAACAATTAGTGATGCCACTTGAAGCTGAACATGCACAACCTAGAGAGATTTGCTGATGAAGTGTTACTGGTCTACCCCAGCCAAAACCAGCACAATATTCAAGCCTAAAGGTACATAAATTACTAGAAAAAAAATTGTATTTTAAAAACAATTAGTGATGCCACTTGAAGCTGAACATGCACAACCTAGAGAGATTTGCTGATGAAGTGTTACTGGGGCAAGTGGTTTCTGAATGGGTGGATAATATAACAGAAATGTAAGACTACTCTGAGCTGGATGTAGAAGTGCTTTCTTTGAAAGTGTGGTGCAAGTGTGAACAAAAGGGAAAAATGATTTGACTGAAAATACAGCAGCCAAAAAACCCAGGCTGTTTTGTCACTTTATTTCCAAGACTACAGCTGTTCACTCTCTAATGGTCTTTTAGCCACATTACTCTGGATTAATTTATAAAATAGTTACAGATGAATTTAGTAGAAAGATGTATTTTTTTGTTGTTTGAATTGGAGTATTCTGTCCTGCAATACACTATAGGACTCATTCATGGAGAGCTCGTGACATGTATGAGTACCCTTTTGTATGAGGACCAAATTTCTTACCAAATTATAATGCTGAAATGTAAAGACTAAATAACATAAGTATTTTTGTGATAAATGTTGAACTGTAGCTTTTTCCTACCAAACACTTGATGCGGGGAAGATAATGAAAACTGTGCTGCAAGTTAACTCACCTTTCTGTACTCTTCCACTACTAGTAGTAGTTGTAGTTTGGACACTGAAAAAAATATGGATGAATTCCTAGTTGTAATAAAAGAAAGTTGTCTTTTTATCAATTCTTTCCTGCTTCCGCTGAAAAGAGTGAAGAAAGCTGCATTGGCTTCGCCAGGAGACCTTGAGTGAAGCGGGGGCAAGCCAAGACTGAAGAGCTGGAAAGCCCCTCTCGTCTGTCTGGTCATGGTCTGAGGACACCATAAGTCAGGGGACTGGAAGAAGCAATGAAATACCAATTCAAAGTGGAGCTCGGTCAGAAATTTGGCCAAAGAGTCAGAAACTGAGGGAGCCCGTGCAGAGAGAAGATGGGCATCTTGCATAATGTATGTTCGTATTATATTATATGGACATATGGGTCAAAAACCCCAGGATGTAGAACACACTCTTTCCCAGGTGCTTCTCGAGACAAGTGGCAGCGCAAGCTGTTGGACGTATAGAAAAATGAATATATGTGCCGCTGAGCTGCGGGTGTGCTGCGGTTTCAGTGTCAGACTTGCAGTGCACTTTCAGGATGTTTCTGCATCACTTCATCAACGGGGCTTACTTGGCATAAGCAAAACTGCGCATCTGAAACTGAACTGGATCTCAGCGTTTGCAGTCTAGCACCTTACGGATACGACAAAGCAGGGTGTAGGGCTAGGATCAGGAAGGGCTACAGCAGGGTGCAGGGAAAAGAAGGGAGATGCATGAGCCCTACCTGTTCTGTAGCACCGTCAGCGCAGAGCTAGTGCATTCAGTAGACGTCTCAGCTATGCTACATGCAAGACTCATAGATGTTGAATTTAAGAAGTAGAAGAGTACACAAATGAAGTGCTAAAGAGAGCCAGGTCACTGAGCAGTTGGAAGCCGTCCGTTAACTATGGGGAACTGGAGCTGCTGACAGCAGTACAGAGAAAATATTTTTTCGTTTAACTTTCAACTTTATCAACTGGTTTAGTCAAATGGCTGTTACAAGACTGATAAACCAACTGGGAGTTGAAAAAGTGGGAAATACTGTGTTCTTCCATTCTAGGGGTAAACACACGACATCGCTGAAATGGGGTCTACTAGTTTTAAAGTCTGAAAGAGACAGTAAGCATTTGATTACAGGCTGATTACCTCAGTCAAGTTCAAATATAGAGCCTGGGTTGTAAAAATGATGGCAGTCTATTTTTTCTGTACTATCATTGAAATCGATCACTTTTCGTGCATACAGAGTTGATAGACAAGTCCCAGACATCACTGGACATAGCCTTATTGATTTTCTTGATAATCAAAAAAGAAAAAAATCACAGGGGAAAATGAGAGACAAGATGAACTACAGACCTCTGACTGGCTGATCTCTCAGTTTTGCCCATACTTAAAACTTGTCTGTACATGAAAAAACCCCATGTATATGTTCTTGTCCTTCTCCTGTGCTTTTAAAAACGTTGATTCTCTGAATGTGTCCTCAAGCAAAAAGAGAAGAAATAGTAATAGGGGGTAAGAGTTGAAAACCAAAATTTTTGTGAGTCTAGACTTCAGAAATCATTTGGATTTTGTCAGTAATTTAGGCAGCCAACTTCAGCCTCCCTTATGTGAATTGGTATTTTTAGGACAAAACTTCATTGCTCAGAAATTCCTTGGTATTTTTCTCCCAAATTTAGTTTTATTTATCCAGAAAAGGTAAAAGGAACATCCGAATGAATTCTTCTGCTTCTACCAGTTGTTCTGGGTTAGTGTGGTACTGTAATCATGGACAAATGGCGTGATTCTCCTGGGCATCCAGCCCTACCGTTGCACATACAGATAAGCAAAGGCTTCCAGGGTGGGAAAGGCCTTTCTAGTAAGGCAAAAGCCAGCCTGGCATCACAGAGACGTTTATTGTCATTTTCTGTGGATTTTGAATTATGTCAGTCTATTCTCTGCAGTTATCATATCTAATAGTGGAAGTAATAAGTCACTGTAAATAACTGTGCATTTCCGGACCATTCCAGGTGAAATAAACATCAGAAAAATATTAAATAATGTTAGTGTTTAAAGTGAGGTTTCCAGCTGCCTCCTCCACCTTGACATTGCTTTTACAGGGGAAGTGATAGGACTGGAAATCTGTGCGTAGAAAGAAAACTTTAATGGGAGGAGAGGGTGGAGGAAGGAAAACTTCCTGGAGCTGTTGTTTTGCCTGGGGGTAGGCAGCTCTGCATCCACTAACATCAGCCACCTAAACTGACTGTTACCTTCCTGCAAATGCTGGAAACACACGGACAATTTCATTCTCAGCTATAGGAATTTCAGTCAGATGCAATTCCACTGATTTCCACGGAAATCTCCGAGTGGTTCAAGAGAAAAGGAAATCATAGCAATAATCTTTGCAATGAAAACACTTCTGTGAATCAAGGCATTTTCCGGGGCACGTTTCATGTGCTGGGGTTCCTGGAAGACTGGGACCGTCTGGCTGATGGTTCATGTGCTGTGGAAAGGAGGATGAGAAGAATGCTAAAGCATAATGGAAAATCAGTAAACTGAACGGATGATACATTCAAGTGGAGAAGGGTGAATATGGCAGCACGTAGGCAATCCAATTCAAATGGTTGTTTAATCGTCAAAAATTGCAAGTAAAACCGTAGGGTTCTTACGGTACTCCAAACTTTGGCAATGGGGTGCAGGTTACTTGAAATTGGGGCCACTATAGGCTCACTGGAAATTTAATCTTCTGGAGGTGACCAGGGCAGCAGGACAAGAAAGGCAGCAGCTGTTTTCAGTTTTGGAAAGGAGGATTTGCTCCGGGGGTTTGTTCAAAATCTTGGGAGGACTCAAAGCACGTGATGGAGAGCGCCTTACTTTTGCGTTGAAGGAATGGAAACCCTAAAGCTCATTATCATTAACGGAAATCAGTGTGCTACCTCCCTCAGAACTACAGGGGTAAAACGTGAACTTTCTGATGTGGCTGATATTGTGGTGCATTTTGAACATTCCCTTAAGAGATGTTCCTGCTTCAGCTACAATATGGAGGGCTGTTCTGAGACCATCCTGGAGGTTGCCATGCAGATAACTTGAGTTTTCATCATAGATTTCAATACTGAAATTCACCTTCATTGTTGAAAGTGATAGAGATGTCTCAGTTTTAGTACTCTCTGTTGTGTCTTAAGGTAGTCGTTAGCTACTACAGAAGAGACTGCTAACTTACAGAATCTGCTCCCAAGAGAGCCAGTTTAGACTCTTAAACACAACTGAAGACTTTTCTGGAAAACTTGGGAAGAAATACTCCAAAGTGCAATACGTTTATCACTATATTTAAATGTTATTGCATTTGAGTTCCTTATGATTATCCTTCAGTCATAATATTGCCAGCACAGTTTTGTGCTTGCCTATTTGTATGTTCTGTAATTGGAAAGCAGGACGAACAAAGGGAAAATAACTGTTACATTGGTGCTTTTATTAGCTTTATATTAAATGAGAAGTTAGCCAGAAGAGACTCTGCCAGTACCCTTCCTCCCTCAAAAAAACCTGTTCATAGAGGTTGGTGGAGGAGAGATGCAGATCATCCGTACTTTTTGCCTAAATTTTAAAAGCAAAACTGAAATATTTCTTGCATTGTCTGCTGGAGTGATGAAAAGAGAATGAAGACCTGGGAAGGGCTGAGTTTTCCATGTAGATGCCATGTAATGCTGAGAGAGTGGGACAGTGACGTGCCTGTTGCTGTCAGGGTGGATGGCACTGAGACACGGCGTGGGTGGGAAAGAAGGGAGAGGCGCGCAGCGCCAGGTAGGAGAGGGGCTCTGTCTGCCGTTTATGTCTCACAATGAAGGTGCTTAGTTTGTTCCTATTTTACAGTCTGTGTGCAAACAAGTAAACAGCTTTAAGAAGGCTTTTTCTCATACACTTAAGAAATATATTTTTAAATCTTTTTATGATCAAAGAGTTTGTCTGAGTGGTAAAGCACTGAGACTTCTGAGTGAGAGGCAGACCAAGGAGGTGGTCAAACTGCGACTGCACCAGGACAAGGGAGAGGCAGAGGCTTTGCTGGCAACCGCAGAGGACTCCTGGGGGAAGGAGTGTTGCTGCCATCGAGAGGAGCACGCGCATTCAGGAGCACGTGCAGGAAACGACAATATAGAAATATGGGAAGGCAGCAGGGAGAGATGGTAATACCAGTCCTAAGAGAAACTGATGACTTAATATGAGCCTGAATAGACACAGATGCCAGGTACTTGGACATGAGGAAAAATGTCTTTACTGAAAGAGTGGTGAAACATTGGAACAGGCTGCCCAGGGAAGTGGTTGAGTCCCCATCCCTGGAGGTATTTAAGAGACGTGTAGATGAGGCGCTTAGGGACATGGTTTAGTGGGCATGGTGGTGTTGGGTTGACGTGGACTCGCGATGATCTTTGAGGTCTTTTCCAACCTTAATGATTCTATGATTCTACTCAGAAGTGACGCACAAGGAGAGGCAGGTACAGAGCCCCAGGGTACAGTTCTGGATAAAAGAGAATGAATAGGTTTAACAGGAAATAAAAGAGAAAATGTGAGGAGCCAAGTGTCCGTGAGGCAGTGTGGTATACAGGTATGGGGAGGGAAGGGGGCTGTAGGAGAAAACAACTTGGCTGTGGAGCTTCTGCATTGGCTCTATGGGGCAGAGGTTGATGGAGCTGGATGAAAAGGTGACGGTTGGACTCGATGATCTTAGAGGTCTTTTCCAACCTTAATGATTCTATGATTCTACTCAGAAGTGACGCACAAGGAGAGGCAGGTACAGAGCCCCAGGGTACAGTTCTGGATAAAAGAGAATGAATAGGTTTAACAGGAAATAAAAGAGAAAATGTGAGGAGCCAAGTGTCCGTGAGGCAGTGTGGTATACAGGTATGGGGAGGGAAGGGGGCTGTAGGAGAAAACAACTTGGCTGTGGAGCTTCTGCATTGGCTCTATGGGGCAGAGGTTGATGGAGCTGGATGAAAAGGTTGGTGATGGAGAAAGAAACCTAGGAAGTGGTTGTAGACCGTATAGTTGTATTCAGAGGTACAGGGGAAAAGAGGTTAGCGTTGGCCTGCAGAGAAATAGGTAGAGGACAGTGTAAAGAAGGAGACCAGTTTAAGTTCATGCAAAGAGATGGACAGGAGGGAGAAACACAGCTGGAAGGAGTGCATGGGGAAGAGAGGAAAAGCGGGAAGTGAGGTCCTGATGTCCTGTATGAGGTCCCTCACGCTAGTGGAGGGATAAAACCAAACAGCAAAGGGACTGCCAAAGTTGCCTTGGTGGGAGGTACAGAAAGAGGGAAACTGCAATTAAGTTCGTAAGGACAGGTACAAGGGAGGAAAGAGGATGAATTCCTATGGGGGAAAGGACAAAAGTGAACAGACAATATGGCTGCACTGAATAGGTGAAAACTACTCACAGGATGAACTTCTGCATCAGTTAACTGTCTGATGGCACATTTCTGTGGCACTGTAACAAACATCTGCTCTGTTCCCCTGTATTCCTGTGATTTCTATTGAAGAACCACAGTGCACATGAAAGGTCTTTTATAAGTGACCAATTTGGGGACAAACGGAAACTGGTTTCCTAGTAGAAGTGCACTTGAACTGCAAGTTGAACAAAATGCTCTGGAAACTACAACACGCTCTCTGGAGACAGGGGCAGGCTAATGGAGATGGAGCATTGCTGAGCAGCCTCTGCAATGTGGGAAAGGGCATGCAGGCACGTGCACGTGGCTCTCCCCAGCCATCCAGCTTCACTCATGCCTCGCACTTCTTCGTTTCTACAGGCATAATTATTTTTAAATATCTTTTTAAGCTAATAGAAAGGTTTTTAAAAATCTGTTGGGATTTGCAGACTTTAAAGAGAGGTTTCAAAGAAAGTAATTGGCTTTGCCTTCATTCAGACACTGAAGCTCAATTTTCAGTGCAGGAGAGCATTAAAAACAGCAAAGAAAAATGGCCTAAGTGCATATAGTTGTAATACATGCTGCATTTGTAGCATCCCCAACAGGATACAAAAACAGTATAGCTCAGGCACTTTGCTAGCATGAAAGAGCATCATTCCTTTGCTATTAGTTTATAGCACATGGAGTCATCTCTCACTTGCAGAAAAAGTCACTGAAATAATTTATGTCACTATTAAACAGCTTCACTGCTGATCCATTGCAGCCTCAGCACATTAACTATATTTACCATCTAAGATACAGAAAGGAATCTGTCCTGTCTGACGAGGAAGCAATGAAGTTTTAGTGAAATGGACGTAAATCAAAGTTTAAGTTTGCCTAGTAAAAATACATAAAGCTATGTTTCACATCATGTTTTATGCATAGCAGTATTTTGCATTTGTGAATAAAACCTGAATGTGTTGATAAATACTATTTCCATGTTGTTGATTGTTTTGGTCTGTAAATTAAACATTGTGTACATTCAATGATGATCTAAAGAAAAACGCATTTTTTGGCCCATAATGTCTCCTTTGTTTTTGCAAAAATAAAAAGTGCGTTGAATGGTAGAAGAGGGAGAGGAAATGGCCAAAAATGTAAAGTCAATTGGCACCCGCTTCCTGGAATCTTCTTGGTTTCAAGCGCACAGTTTGCTGCATATACCTGGATTTCTACTTTTCTTTTTTGAGCTTGTGGTTTTGCATCAAGCCGTCACTTTGTTAAAGTCTTGCAGGGTGTCTGTATACATGACAGACTGGCCACAGGATGGGGTTTATTGCCATAAGTCCTTTCCTGGAAGATGATTTGGCCACCAAGAACCTTTGTACGTGTAAGGTAGTGACACTTTATATGGTAACAGGGAAACATGCTCCGTGGTTTTTCTGTCCTTGCTCAGTTCTGTTGAGATTCTCATTTGCTGATTACCTTTACTCAGACATTAACTGAAATACTGTCTTAAAAGCTAGTGGATGGTTGTTGCTGTTGCAAGACAGGCCAGATTTTTGAATGCGGTTCCTTTCTATGATGACAAAGACCAGCAGGGTTTTGTAGGGAGCGGGCTCGGTTCCTGGGTGTGCTCCAGTGTGGAGTGACAGTGTCTTGAAGATGGATTGCAAAGCTGATGAGAGTGGAGTGGTAAGTGAGTCCACAGAGCTCGAAGGAAGTGCCGTAGGGGAAGGCAGCAATACGAGGTGTCTATCTAAGTTCAAGTATATTATCTTTTTTCTCTCAGCAATTCTTTTGTACTGTATGTGCCAATTTGGACCACACAACCTGATGACTTCTGGCCCCCTCAGGCCTCAGGTGGGGCATTGTCATCACTGTCTTAAATGCGGTGTGCTAGATGTTCTTCCTCCGCATAGATAGGGAAGAAAGGGTCAACCAGTTTCTAGTGACTAGAGAGAAAATCCTGTTCCGGTCAAAGGGCTTTGTGTGATGTGTTGAAGAAGGAAGACCTTTTGCTTACGTGCTGGCCCTCACATATCAAGGTTAGAAATTGGGAGGGGGCAGGGAGGAATAGGATGTTTAGTTTTGAACATATATGATATTTTGATATCATCTGATTATGGCTCATCTGTTTCCCAACATGTCTAATTTTTCCAAGACCACTAACTGGTGTAGTAAAACCACCTGCAAATCTTGCCTTGCCTTTGAAGTTGTGAAGGCAACTTGCCAGGACTGTTTTTTTTCCAGGAGAATTCAAGTTATATCGTTGGCATTCAGGACCTACCAGTCCCTGACTACCTCCTGAGCCAACTCCATGCCTTCATAGGCTCACACTGCGGCATGCCTGCCTGGTTTCCAGTGTGGCTCTGAACTGTGTGCTGCATGGGCTATGATACCAGGTAAGCTGGCCTCATCTGGCAGGCAGAGCATCCCTCTATGGACTTAACGGTCTTATATGACTCACAAAATGAGGTCAGATGATAATTGAGCACGCTGTAACATTTGTCCTTCTTCTTCTCCTTCTTCTCATCATTATTATTACCATCATTATTATTATTATCATGCTTATTATTAACAGAACCATAGCTTATGCATCTCTCCAGCAGAAATAACCCTCAAGGTCTGGTGTACCTAGGCATGAGTAGATGTTACAAACAAACAGGCTTGTTTGTTTCTGTTAGTTTAAAACAGACTTTTATGGTTACTTTAATGTATCCTTTTTCTTTATATCTTGAAGGCTTAAAAAATTTCCGAGAGACATATCAGTAAAACGGGAACTATGCTGAAGGAGTCAGCTATCAGCTATCCAAGCAAAAGGATGCTTCAGAATACATCAGTTTCTGTAGCATCTTTCACATGGACAAAGTTACCGTGCCCGGCAGGCTATCTCAATGTGTCCAATTGCCTATTTCAACAAACGCATCTTTAGGCTTCCAGAAGTAAAGTAAGGTCATTGCTTGGATGAGTAATCTGACACTTGGAAAGAGATGCAGTGTGATAGGTCTACTGCTCTCCAAACAGCGTGCAGAAAAAATAACAGTAAAACTAAAAGATAACATATAAGCAATAAAAAATAGCAAGTATCTCTTCCTAGGCACATCAATCCTGGCATCATCAGCCCAGGCACGAGTTAGATGGTGAGGGGAAAACAGAGAGAAAATGTGTCTCATTCTAGCACTGAAGATTACATGCCATCAAAAAGATAAAATTACCCGAGACCCTTCCAGATCACCTAAAAGTTGGGGTTGTGTATATGCAGCACATTGAAAATCTAGCCCAATTTATCATCTTTGCAAGAAAGCAAATACTGGGTAGGTTTTGTATTTTAAACAGCACTCAAGGTGCATGAAAATAAATAAATAAGGTAACCTTAAAGTCTAAGCCCAGGAATGAAAATCTGGGCAGACTTCAGCCTTCATCATCAGCTTAGCTCTCTGGGTGTGACAGGCAATTTTCCTTTTTAATTTTCTCCAGCAGTAAGGAAGCTAATGGTACATCTTAAAAGGTATGACCTTATCCTTGTAAGCTACCTGAAGCTTGGCAGAAAATACGATAGCCTCACTTTCTATGAAAGGCCGGCTTGAAGGGAAAAATTTCCTTCTTGCTTGCATCAATGGACTGAGGAATGGGAGGGAAGATTTGATTCTTGTACGCAATTTTTATTCTTCTCCAGATTTGATCCCTGCGATGGTTTTTAGTGGTAGCATTTTATACATTTTTAAACTATGGATGCTCCATATAGATAGATATGATTCTATTTGGCCAGAATAAATACGGTGTAGGGCCAAATTTCTCAATAGCATACCTAGGTGCAGACTTTTCTTCCTCCTCACAGTCCTCTTGAAGTCAACAGAATGGTCTGCAGTCGTAAAGTTATAGATTTGCTGGGCTTTAACATGGCAAAGATTCTGATGAAATAAAAAGTATAAATTGAAGACAGAGCTATTTCAGTGAGTAATCTGATGAAATATTGGTATTATGAATCTGTCATAATCGTGGCGAGAGAAAACAGTGAATTCTTCTGTGTTTGTTTCTGTAGGGTTGCTGATCCTAATACACCCGCGCTTAATTGGGAAACGATACATACAACTGTATTAATTTTATACACACACATACACACCCCTTCCTATCACGTTACTGTGTTTTTTAGGAGAGCCAGACCTTTCCCCACTAATCTTTGGCAGTAGTTACTCCATTAACTTACTGTTTCATCTGGTGTCAGAAAAAGAAATGTTTAAATATCATTAAATTCCTCTTTTAAGATGTCATACAGGAACTCTATCAGAGCCCAAGTCACAGGGCTGTGGTTACAGGGTGAGTCTCTTTTCCTTTCACTGTTCAGCTCTGTTGTTGTACTGCTTTTAATTTGTTGTATATTTTCATTATAAATGCAATGTCGCATCCTCTCATAATTCGTGGAGTTAATGAACTCTGAGACGCTGGTCTGTTCAAAGAGTACAGTCTGGTAATCTGCACATATTTTTAATTGATTTCCAGTCTCGGGGCCAAATGCTGTGATCCTGTGCAAGTCTTACTGTAGATGGCAAGCAGGGTAAGGGAGAGCAGGAGGCAGAGCTCTGCCTTTCTGGCACGAGCCAGGCTCCACGTCCCCAGTGGGAAGCAGACAGGGTTTAAACCTTCTGCCAAGTGACTTGTCCAAATTCCCCTAACTCTGTGGATCAGCAGAAAACTAAACCTGAACACCACAAATGCCAAAATAATGATCTAATCACTGGACCATGTGTCCTCTATTTGACTTGGCTTTAGAATTTGCACTCTGCTGACGTGAATAGGACAGTTCACACATCCAACTACTGTTATTACAGGTGTCTAAAGACTTGAGCACACATTGCTGCGTCGGTTTAAACTCATTTCACATTTCAAAGGTTTTCTTTGTGATCAAAGGGGCTAGAGACTTCTTTATAAATGAAAGCAGAGGTTTTGGGACAAAATATATAGCCACCATAGAAAAGAAAAGGCTAGGAGGGAGGAGGGGGACTGGCAATCAACCCAAAGCAGGCTTTTTTTTCTTGTCTGTCTTTGCAAGACTAAGACTTTGTTGGGAAGAGGAATACCTTCCCATTCTTTAGGTGTGTTTAATCAGGAAGTTGTTGAAATGTAACTGCAGCTGAAATGTAACTAAGAGCACTTCTAATGGCTCTAAAGAATGGTTTTTCAGAAGAGAAGCCTGCTTCAAACAAGCCATATTATAATTTCCTTGTGCTATTACTCCATCATTACTTGCAGCTACAGAACCAAAGACGAACATTTCACATTCTGGCAAAATGACTATGTGTGTTTACATGAACTAGACCATTTACACACAGCTTAGTCATTGTTAAATTTGATTATAATAATTCCATCATAACATCATAACCAAATACAGTTTTTGCAGGAACTTAACAGAAATGAAGCTTCACTAAAAGGATGTTCAAACTGAACATAAAGCTGGTGTGGACAATTTGAATTGATGGAACAAATGGTGAGGACGCGGACAAAGTCATGTCCTTGCTGTGCTGTGCAGGCTTGGAGTGACCCTTAGTGTTGTTTGTGCACTTTATCCAATTATTCTCTATCGCAAAAAGCAGAGGGGATGCAGGAAGCAGGGACCAGACCCCAGGACATTGCTCTCCTGCTTGAATCCCCTTACTTTTGGGCTACCGAGCAGGTTCCCTGTCTGGCCCTGAGTATTCATGGAACAGTGACCCAATTTCAGGAGCAGGGATGCAGCACGGCCATGTCTGGGAGCCTGTGCCACCCCAGGGACCATCCCCTCCACTCCTTGGGAGTATCATCCAAACAGGGCAAAAGCTGGCAGCGGCCACCTTCTCGTTCTCTAACCCTGCCTACGAGAAGCTGGCCTTCATGGTTGTGATACTGCATATCAGGAGAATTGTGCCTCAGTTTCTCCTAGATAGGATTGGTCTTGAGCGGTAGATGGCTGCCCTCCCTCACGCTAGCCTGTGGGTGCCAGCATTTAGGGTGATTTTGGAGCCTCCTTGTCTGTGCTGTCAGAGGAAGAGCTGTTGGGTTGTCATCCATTTTCTTGCACACTCTTTAGGCTTAAATATTCTGAAATGTGCTGCATTTTCTTCATCCAAGGGCAAAATCTACCCAGTTTGACTGGACTGGCATTGTGTGTGTGACTCTTTCCAGTTTGTGCGCTGTCGACCTCCTGGCCAGCTCTCACTGTGACTCCAGAGCTAAGGTGGCCCTCTGGCAAACTATGGCCCATAGCCTGGTATTTCAAGAACTCTTCTTTAACAGATCCTGGCAACTGTTTGTCATGACTAGTATCAAGATGATCTGTAAAGATACCAGACACAGAGAAAGAGAAGATTCAGATGCTGTCAGAAGATGTCAGGGTGTTTGTTTATTTGCTTTAATTGTTGCAATGGATGTTCTGGGTCATGAGTTGCAATTCAGAAAGATTTAAGCTAAGGTCACTTAGCCCAGCTGGAGAGAGCAGCTCAAGCTATTTGCCTCCACATGTGGCTAGTACAGATGCAGATGTTCTTTCAGACGACTTAAACTAATGTTTGTTGTGTCTCCTTTGAAGCTTTATAATTTGAAGTGTCTGAAGCAAGTCAGCGTTCTGGTGCAGATACTTGAAATTTATGGTATCTGAGGTCATGGTTTGAAGCATGACTCTATATTAGCTTCAGAAACACAAGTAAGAGATCTCCCGGAGATATTATTTTATCAGGAAAATTATAATTGACTGGACCTATCAACATTCCTTTGCTCTCTGACTGCTAACTCTGACTGTTTACTGATCATACAGCATGTTAAAGCTGATTTCTGACTTGAGTGATATATTGATAGGGACATCCCAGTGGCTTTGAAGTCTAGAAGAGTGTTGATTTATAGAGGCTGTGCTGTTTACCTTTAGAAAGGGAGGAACTACGTTGGAACAACAGGAGCTTTCAGAAGGCAGGGTCAGTGGTTGTCATTCATTTGCCAGAGTCCCATTATTTGTGCCTTCATTCGATAGCTTAGGCCAAATGTTTTCAGATGTTTTATACCCCAGGAAATTCCTGCTATTTTGGAAACAAAAGCAAGCTCGGATGAGTTTCTGGATTCATATTTGCGATGCTCCTAGTATGAGAATCCTCCACCCCAGGTCATCTTGTGCAAGTGATTTGTGAAAAATTTGAAGACTGAAGTACTATTGTAAAGAGTGCTGTATAATGCTTATGAGCTTAATCCTTAGTATAATCCTTAAATTTAGTGTATCCTGGCAAGTTTCCTTGAATAAGTATACTTTGCAGCTAGATCCAGCAAAAAGAATAAATTCCATGAGTTAAGCAGAATGGCCAATACCCATTTTGAAATTAATTCTTGCCTATAGGCTTGCGTGACTGCAATTGCCACTACATCTAGTATTAAAAAAACCCCATTTTTTCTTTTAAGTCCCTAAGAATCTCTATTGGCATTTATGAAAATTCACTGCTTAATTTTTTCTTCTTTTTTCTCCATTTCCTGCCACCTTTTTGCACATCTGTCTTTATGGACTTGTCAGAACTCAACTGGTACAAATGGGAAAGTGGGGCACAATATCAAGGAATCTCTTTAGGACTTTGTAGATGATTAACTAGAATGCTTTACAGGTGATTTTGTGCAAGAGTATGGGTTGGCTCTTGTCATTTGTGATCTGTGAACAAGAATACTTGCCGTGAACGCATCAATCAGTCAGAAAAAGAAGTTGCAAAAAGGTTTGATCTTCCTTTGCAATGCTAGTTCAAAGCCTATATCGTTCCCCAAATCTATCCTTAGGATGGAAAAAGCTGGTAAAAGATGCTTTTTCCTGATAGTGATAGCTAAAACTGAAGGATCACTTTCCTTTTCCTACAGCTTTGGGATAGAACTTGCCTGATTTACTCATGTATTTCTGAATTTCACACAATCCTACATATGACTCCAGTTTTTAACCATCTTCATTCCGTGCTTGCTCCAGATCAATACACCAATTCCACAAGTGTAAAAATTTCCTCCTGAAGTACCAAAATCAGAAGAGGGTCCTACAAGATAGAGGTTACAGACCCTTTTGAAGGGAAGGGGGAAACACGCCGTTAGCATGGGGCAGGGAGACGTGTGCCTTGGCACTGTCAGCACCAGAGCTCTCTGAGTATTGCTCTTTGCAAGGAAGGTTTAACAAACAAACACCACAACATGCATCTGACAGGGCATAGCAGCTGAACAAACAGACAAGGGCATAATTTATCCCTTTCCCTGTTTTTCAGTGTCTATTTAATGCATTAGCTAATATGGTGCTTACTGTGTGATGTCAGTTATGACAGAAGCTGCTTGTGTGTTGTGCTTAGCCTGGGTTTAATTGAGAACAAAGGAAGAGAGGGCAAGAGGTGGAAGAGTTGGCACAAGAGAGGAAAATGGGAGGGCTGGACGGAGAAGAGAGAGAGGGCACTGTCGCTAATGACTGTGGGACATAGACACACCCTAGACCTCAAGAGCTGTCTTTGATTAGGAACCTAACAAGGAGTCCTTAATAATCTTGTCTAGGCTTTAATTACTTGTGCCTTGGTTACCGTAGCATCCTTTTCTCTGACCTTGACAATTGTAGCCATGCCAAATGCTAACTTTTTCCCCTGTCCCCTTGCTCACAGCCTCTCCCGATGACAGATCATCCCGCGACACCAGCCTGGCTTTTTTGCATTTCCAAACATAGTGTCTTCTCTCAAGCTGCCTTCACAGTCTGAAGACGCATCTTGGAATTGTCTTTGTTGCTGTCCCTCCCGTTGCTCCTTAAGATTCATGCTGGCTAGATAACAACCACGTGAAGCTCCTCGTGTGTGGAGACCACAACCTATCATCCTGATGGAGCCTGTCTCCTTGTATTCCTTTTCTGACTTCCTCCATCTTAGGTCCTCTTTGATTTTGGGGCTGAAGCCATCTTTTTGCTGTTTGTTTGTAAAGGGTTTAGCAGAATGTGATTACCTCCCAGGACAAGGGCTTTTACGCACCATGCTAATAAGAATGATAAAAATATATGAAAAAAACATATTGAAGAACAGCTTTTCCTTGTATTTCAGTCATGTATTTCTTGGTACATGTGATACCAATAACTCCCATTTTTCCCTCCCAGTTAGATGATGACCTCCAGGGTCATCAATACCGAACGCTTCTTGGTTTCATTTGGCAGAAGGGGCCCCTGAACCCAGCTGTTACCTCCACTATTTCCATGCGAGTGCTTCTGCAATAACTGTGATTGAGTATCACACAGTAGGACACTGTAGAGAGCTGGAAAAGTGCTACCTATGAGGAAAATTAGAAGAATAATTTCCCCCTTAAAATGAATTTATCTGATTCCTGTCTTCCTCAGATACACAGATTGAGGCTTAACTGCATAGAGTAGTTTTTTATTGTTTCTGTCGAGGAGGATGAAGGAAGGATTCTGATTAAATAAATGATGTGTGTGAGGCATGGTTGATGACTAACAATCATTGATTTGCCCAGCTCTAGTTTTCAAACACTGCAATTGTTTTCATATTTTGCAGCCACTATCTCTGAAACTATATCATGTGTAAGTACTCCGAATATTTTATATTGCCGAGCTTCTTTTTCCCCAGGTTTCTTCCTCCCTTCTTTCCTCAGCATTTTAATGGCCTGGGCTTTGAATTGTTTTATCACTCTAAAAGAGATTGACTGAACAAATAATGTTGCTCTTTTGTTGATTGCCTTGTTGTCACTTAAGTACTATTCCAATATAATGGGTAAGTTATTACTTCTAAGATAGATTTGCTGCTACAGTTTTTCTCTGCCTTTGAGAAGAACGTTATCTCAGGAAAAATTGTATTTCCTAGGAAGGAAGAAGGTACTGTGCATTTGAAACCCATGAGAATAGTTGATTTTCAGTTCAGGGTAATACAGCCTTTAATTAACTGAAGAGGAGACTTTCAAAGGCAAAAGTACAAGTTAGGTTCGTGGTATTCCCTGTGGTTTCTCTTTTCTTCTCTCAGCTGTATGGTTTTGCAACTTTTTGACCAGTGATACAATAAATAAATACTCTTAAATCTACATTGCTCTAATTTTCCATAGAAGGAGGATTCCAGAGCATCCAAACAGAATGGGAGCAAGCCAGCAATCCTGTTCTCATTGGTGGTGTCTGACCACACACGCTTTGTGTAAGTATTTGAAAACAGTGTAGTTACTGAATTTACCGTGATGAATTTACGACAATGAATTGGAACAGAATGTGGGTCTCTATTAGATGTATAAATAATCGCATATTTGTCACATCTGGAAAGCTGGTTTGATATATGGATAAAGATAACTGTTTCTTGACGAGCTTAAGTCCTTGAGTTTTAGTGCTTTAAGAGATTTATAGATAGTTGCCTGAGACAGCACAAAGTCTATGTTTGGAACAATGTATTTTTAGAACCTATGCATGCAGGTAGTAGGCCTGATTTTTATATCTAAGGAATACCCCAAACTAATGTTGTAATCAATAGAAAATGTGGATGGTCAGCATCTCCGAAAGCTAATGCCCAGTAAAGGAAGCAAGTAGTTTTCCTTTTATAAAAGAAGAAATCAAGAAACAGAGATCAAGAAATAAAATACAGAGAAAGAAAAAAAACCCCTTAGTTCTCCTCTGCTTTTCAGAAAATAAGGCTTGTGCACCTTTTTTACCATTTATAGCTCTTCTAAGTGTGAAGAACCAACTATGAAGAAGAAAATTCCCAATCAAAGGTGTCATATGTGGGAGAAAAGGAGCTGCTTGTTTTCAGGCTGAAGAGGTAGAGGGTAAGTGACAGTTTGAAAACAGCTGAGGCTCATTCTAGAGAAATCAGCCTGGTGCACTTATTTATAAGGGAAAGGAGTAACAGCAGAGGTGCTGATTTCGGCTTCTCATCAAGAAATGCTGTGATACAAACTTTGGTGAAGTTTGACTAGCCTGTTGTCAAAAATAGGTAATAATATGTAGCATTAAAAAAAAAAACAAACCAAAAAATGTTCTCTGCTTTGGGGTTGCCTGTGTCATACTACCCTGCAGCAGAAACAGAGTGAAATCAAAGGCAGCTATAGAGGCATTTTCACAGGGAGTGAGGCAATGGTAAAAAGGTGCATCAATAGAGAGATACCTCCTGCCTGGGTCAAAACAACCTGGGTCAACTGTAGTCTCTCCAAATCGATATCCAGGATCATAAGGGATATAAAACTTTAAGTGTGTTGGCCTAAGGAAATAGTAGGAGCTATCGGAGTAGATCTGAGAGGCAGGTGACTAAGAACATGTGCTGTGAGCATGGTGCTGTGCTGCTCTGATGAGGAAAGGGTGGTTAGCTGGCTCGAGGGACCTCCCATGGGCACATGAAGGCTCCAGGGGTGCAAGTACTGGTTCTGTGAGCTCTGCTCCACAGGTTACATCCCCTTGGGTAGCTAATGACACTTTTAATCCCAGGAGGCTCTCTGAGAAAGGCTTGCTGGTCCCAAAGCCCTTTGGGGCTTCCGTTAACAGAGCCTAGAGAACCAGCTCAAGAGCCTTGGACAGGACACTCAACAGATGCAGGAGAAAAGGGAGGAGCTTCTTTGCAGTCAGGCTGTAGACCCCGTTTTGCTTTTCACTGAGGAAATAGGAGGTCATCTGGAGACAGCCTAGGAATCTTCCTAGCAGTGAATTGCTGCCCTGTTCAAGACCCAGGATGCTAGACAGTTGTTCAAGATGGCCACAAGGTTCCTCTTCCTTTCCCAAGCACATTGAGAGTATCCTGTAAAATCCTATTTTATGACTGACTGGAAAACACAATTTAATTTGCCATGTGGAAAACAGTAGCGTATTATTGGGATAGGGTACCAGACAGATGAAAACCAGTTCTATGGTGTATGAATGTAGAATTATATAAAAATAAGGTTTTTAAAAAAAGGAAGCAGATGGATATTAGATGTATGGCAATATCTTCCTAATATGATAAATATTGTGTACTGCCTGCTGGGAGGGACTTTATTTAGTCTATCTAAGCTGAAACTTTGCAAATTTACCATAGAGGCAGCTTCTTTCAATGTAGCAGAGAACTGCTGGGTTTTCCATGAGTCTCTCTGTTTCTTGCTTGCTTTTGAAAAGCCAGCAAAAAGAAAGCAGTCATTATGACTTATAGGTAACAGTCTATAGAAAAGCCCATTTGTTGCTACTCCACAAAGTTAAATGGTAATTGTCAGCCACGCTTTTTTCTCCAAAATATGAGCCTATCTGTCTAACCACAGTGTGGCACTAATGGTATAAATGCAGCAGAACACAGATGGAAATTAAACAGCAGCTGTAATCATCTTCATAAATGTAATATTAAAAATATCACAATCCTTTAATTTTTGTCCTGCTTATATAAGGCAGAGCTGCATGACAATTAACTTTTCTGAGAGAAGTGCAGGTTGTGACCAGTTTAAATCAAATGACTCTCTTGCTCTCCTGTTCTGCCAGCAACCGCTCGTCTCACTAGGGCTTTTCTTGTACCAGTATTAACAATCTGTTACACACCAGATTAGGGTCATTAACCACTCATTAGTTCCTGAGAGAGGAAGGCCACCTCTTGTTTGCTGAATATTGATTAGGATGCAACAGAGCATACCAGTCTGAAGCCACCACGGAAGATGCTCAACTTCTGAAGCGTTACCTCTGTATTTCATAATGCTCTGGATTAGATTTGCTGCAGCTACTTTCATTTTCATTTTTACTGGTTGCTTTCTTTGTCCTTCCTGTCTTGTACGGGACCAGGCACCAAATGGCGCTGACCGAATAATAAACAAAAATAATGCTGTCATCCTCAGCCTCTTGCGGGATGGAGAAGTAGGCTGACAACTTAACTTGGCTTTGCTATCCCTCACGGGCAAGCCTACTTCCTTTCCTTCCTCTGATGCATTGCAAGTGTAATGTGTCTTGTCCTGCTGCCAATACCACCACAACAGATTACAGTGCTTCTCTGAATAGAGATACTGGTGAGTAATTTTCATCTCTACTGAAATGAATACATACTTTTTTCCCCAGTTTGCATCAAAATCAAGTAACTTGACTGGTTTAAGGTCCAAACTTGCAATTGGTAAATATATAAAACCCTTCTAAAGACAGTTTCTTGAAACTGGTAACATAATGTGTAAATACTGTTGAAGATGACCTTGAGATAATAACTTAAAAAGCTGATAATAGGATTTGTGCTCTGGTAGTAGTAGGTGTTTAAAAATTAAACAAGCAAAACATTGTTTCAGTATTAAAAAACCTCGTATGTTGTCTTGATACGTGCTATAATCCAAGCCTGACTGTGCATAATAAGCTTGTAATTCCATTGATTCATTGATGGTGAGATAACAAACACCTGTAAATGGCAAATGGATTGTGTGCGAGAAATGCAATGTGTGATGGGCCTGCTTCAGCATTGCAACTTTTCTGTAGTCTCCCCATGTCACTGTCCTTCTGCCTGTTCCTAGCGTATTGCTTGGTGATTACCTGCCTTGCTCACTGTCCTCAGCACACTATAAAGCAAACCAGTTAGATTTTATGGATGATTCCACTAGTTCAGGCGCTGCTTTACCTTTCCTTGTTAGCCCTCATGTCCTATACGTTGTGCAAGGACACTGATTTGTGAGCATGTACAGCTGGATGAAGTGATCCTTGGACTGATTATCACACAGGAACCACACCGGTTGCGTACGTTGCTGTTTTTGTAAGCGTGTTTCTCAGGCTAATTTTCTCCAGTAAGTCCTCCTATGTTGACAACAACAATGTTAGGGGGATTGACATTTTTTGGTATGGTACATACATCGTATCATAAAAAGGCAACCTTTTAATATAAAGTTAAACTTTGAATTTACTGTTTAATGAAAGTGTGATGTGGATATATACACATAAGGAGAATGTTACAGTTAAAAGAAACAAAAAGTGTTTAAAAGTGTGAAATTAATTGCAAAGGGAGGGCAAACTGCTCCTCATCTCATCACACTCCCACAAAAGTTACAGGGTCAAAATATCACATTTCTTAAGGCATGAACCTCTACTATTGAAGTCAATGGAAAAAAAAAAAATCCGTACTATTTTGATAAGTGAAGGTTGAAGGCTTTAAGAAGCTGTTAATATCATCTTGTCCATTTGTTGTTCTGGAAAATGAAATAAGCTCCTTTAGGCCTCTCATCCCATCTTTTATGGCTCCAAAATCAGCGTAACAGATTATTGGCTAGAGATACCATCTCACCTGTCCCCTGCTGTCTAGGGAGTCCAGGGTTGTCTTTATCTTTATGAAATGTACCCCTACAGAAAAGACGAAGTTGTATTTAATTTTTTTCTCCATTATACGCTCCAGAAAATGCAACTTCATCTATATATCAGCCTGTGATGAGGCAGAAAGCAGGATCTGCTCATCTAATAATCTCCTTGTATCCAATTCAAAATCTTGCCACGCTTTCCTGAGGCAACACTGCGATCATATCTCCATCCCATCCATGCTAACTGCCTCTCTTAGCTAGATGTAGACTTCATAAAAAGTAAGTATCAGGTTCATGCAAAATAAGTTTTGCGTTGCAGAGCATTAAAGTTCACCCTTCTGATGCAGACTCTTATTTTCATTCAGAAAAAATCTGTGTATGAGGCTCATAACTTTTTGGAAATATCTGTACCATCATATGTGTTATTTTTTTTGGAAGAGTAATATGACTGGAGTTAAGGCATTTGCTGATAAATAACTGTTTCTTGCTTTAATTTCTCATCACTCCCAAAGAGTCTGGAGTGGAAATCATAGTGCTTTAATACAGATAGAGCTCTGAGGTAGATTGCTGCAGTGACCAGGAGATGTTATGGACTTAAATGGTGCACTCTAGGAAGAGTGGAATACAATCTTGTCTTGAACGTCAAAAAAGGTGGTGATCCTGAGAGCTTTATTTCCAGTCAGAGCTAGAAATATCAACTGTATTCTGCCCAGAATAAAAAAGCAGGGGGCTTTTCACTCCTGCAGTGCTGTTTGGGCCTGTATAACAGAGTAGTCACCTTCTAGCCTGGCTGTGGGGCCAGCGGAGTCATACGTGTGTTTAAGCAGCACCTTCTCCTTAGGCTGGCGCAAGAGCCCTGGTCCTTCCGAACCAAACACTCTTTCTATGATTTTTAACTCAAAGGAGGTTTTTGTTAGCTGGGAAGTGTGATTTGTACACGCATTTGAGTCCCTAAGGACATGGGGAGGAAAAAAAAGTGTCCTGGTGCGTATCAAAACACGCAGGTGCTGAGGATCATCCCCAGAGCATGATGGCCAGCGGATGGGAGTGAGATAAGGCACAGCTGAGATATGGCCCAGGGTGCAGTAAAGCTGCTTTGGAGGGGCTGTCTCTTGGGAGCTGATTATGGGAGGACTCATCTGGGTGCTGGGTGCCCTAGACCCAAGCCAAGGGCTGCTGATGCCCAAAGCACAGCAGTTTCTCTTTTTCGTATACTGGGATGGGTGACCTCTTTCTTTTGGTTTTAGAGAGACCTCTCCTTGGGCTGGCAGACAGTGAGGTTACTCTGAGCTACCGCCCCTTGCAGAAACTGCTGTCAATGGGGGCATGCGCACACAAATACTAACTATAAACACACCTAGATGCAAAATTTATATCTTTAAGTCTGTATACAAGCTGTGCATACCCTGCATACGAAGAAATTAAGTACTGCGGTGTTCAGATACAAGAGTTTTTGTGGGAGGGGGTTAACATTTCAAATTAAGGCGATGTTAGTGACCTGTAACTCAACACTGCCAGATTGTCTTCAAATTGTAGACCTCAATCTCTTTTCTGTTTGTTCTCAAGATAAACCTGACAGTTTTCAGTCTAAGCTGTTTTTTAATTCCCTAGCCAAAATTGTATACCACTAAAAATAGAGTTTGTAATAGAAGTTGCAGCTTTTAACTATGAGGCCTTCAGGATGGCTCCATTATATTGCAGTTCTGTTAATTAAAATGAAGGGGGGAA
The DNA here is from genome assembly GCF_000699145.1 of Aptenodytes forsteri. Classification (NCBI taxonomy): domain Eukaryota; kingdom Metazoa; phylum Chordata; class Aves; order Sphenisciformes; family Spheniscidae; genus Aptenodytes; species Aptenodytes forsteri. Next base: position 3,431,769 of record NW_008794155.1, on the reverse strand, counting down.
AATATATAATAGGATTGTGCTAATAAAGCATGAAATGAACAGTCTTACCTTAAGACACTTGTCTATCTGTTTTTCCTCATTGCATGAGGAAGTTGTCTTTGTCTTCCCCAAAATACACTGAAATTGAGGGAGGGATTTTTTTTTAAAAAAGGAAACTTCTAAGCCTTCCTATTCACTGTCATTCTGGCAGCCTCTGATTTGTCACATAATTGTGTTTAGGCATTTTTGGGCAGTGGGTGGGAACACAGCGTAGCCTAGTTGCATAGGTGCTTCGTGTTGAATTCAGATTGCCAAGTGCTACAGACTGAATCACTGGAGCTGCTGGATTAATAGTTTGGGGGTTTTTGTTTTTTTTTTTTTTTTTTCTTTCTTCTGTGTGCTTTCAGGAGAACTTGTACTGAAAAATAACTTTCACTTCTCACCTTAAACCTAGAGGGTTTCTCAAATAGTCTGTGATGTTGTAAATCTGCAGTACAATTTGTAGACTCTTAATAGTTATCATAATGCAGAAGCAAAGCTTTTAAATCAATATGACTGTACCAGAAAATTGAATCTTTCTCCATGTTTTCTGAATTAAAATTTAAAACATAAAATTTAAAAATTTAAAATTCTGCAACAGCAGAATAGATCTAGAAGCTGTAGGTAATGTTGAACCCGATTCTTCAAACATGACATTATGCCCACAGCATTAATTTTTTTTTTGCATGTTTGTACTACATATAGCTCCATTCTTCATATACAATCCATGCATATATATTTTTTACACAGTTTCCACCAAACAGAATTGGAGCTCCTATGAAAGCGGTGTTCCCCAGGGCTCAGTTTTGGGGCCGGTCTTGTTCAATATCTTTATCGATGATCTGGATGAGGGGATTGAGTGCACCCTCAGTAAGTTTGGAGACGACACCAAGTTGGGCGGGAGTGTTGATCTGCTCGAGGGTAGGAAGGCTCTGCAGAGGGACCTGGACAGGCTGGATCGATGGGCCCAGGCCAACTGTATGAGGTTCAACAAGGCCAAGTGCCGGATCCTGCACCTGGGTCACAACAACCCCATGCAGCGCTACAGGCTTGGGGAAGAGTGGCTGGAAAGCTGCCCGGCAGAGAAGGACCTGGGGGTGTT
>NW_008794155.1:3422871-3430294 GCF_000699145.1 Aptenodytes forsteri | reverse complement strand
CCAGGGGAGGTTTAGATTGGATGTAAGGAAAAATTTCTTTACTGAAAGAGTGGTTAAACATTGGAACAGGCTTCCCAAGGAAGTGGTTGAGTCCCCATCCCTGGAGGTGTTTAAAGGACGTGTAGATGAGGCGCTTAGGGACATGGTTTAGTGGGCATGGTGGTGTTGGGTTGACGGTTGGACTCGATGATCTTAGAGGTCTTTTCCAACCTCAATGATTCTATGATTCTATGATTCTATGATTGGAATGACCTGAGGTGTTCACAGGGTTGGGGTCTAACAAATGCAGATCTCTGGACAATAACGGCTGCATTAAATACCATTTAAAACATAAAATTTTGCTAATATTTTAAAGCATTTTGTATTAATATGAACATTGTTCATATGAATATTGTTTTTAAAAGAAAAAATAATGCAGCTGTCAGGTTTAAATAAAGAGAAAGTTTATGCAGAAGTCAGTTTGTCTGTGTACTTTCCAAGAAAGACAATTCAAAAGGGAGAGCAGAGCACCAAGTTCAAACGGGCAGGTTTGCCTGGGACTGCATCGCACATGGGACATCTGCCACTGACAGCAGCCGGCACAACTTGCAAATGGGTTATAAAATCCTTGAAATCAAAGCAGAGGCAAGATGTAAAATATGTTAACTTCTGTCACTTGTATGGCTCAGAGAGACACCAGTGTAGAAATAAAAAGTAATATTCCGAGTAAACCAAAATGACAGAACATGCATTGCAAAGTGCTGCTCAAGCATATAAAGTGCAATCCAGTCACTAAGTCAAAAGAAATATTCTGCTAATTGTTACGGGCATCAGCCTTGCACCACGGCAGCGTCTGCGCAGAATAGCTCTGAGTAAGAACTGGAAAAAGTTCTGATAACTTATCCAAAGCAGTCATTAGAGCTAGTAAGGTGAATATTTTTGGAGTATAGCTGATCAATCCATCTGAAACTGCTGCTAAAAGGAAACAAAAATATATTTCTTGGTAAGAGTTTCCACAGCTGAAGTGATGTTTTTCCAGAGTTGAAATGCATCAGGATTTCGGTAGCCATTATTAGATGAAATACTGTTGGGAGACTTCAGTTCTGAGCTGATCTTGTCTCATTTTGCTAGAATTAAAGGGTGATTTATGAGGTTGCTGTGGTGGGAGCAACACTAGTAATTTTTTGTTGCAGGGCTTAAGATTTTATTGGGTGTTGTGCAAGGGAAAATGAAAAATCTCAATGTACGTTCTCATGTCTATATTTTTAAAATAAGTGTAATGAGGTACTCGGAGCTTAAACTGGGCATTCCTTTTGGTATTTAAATAATAAAGAAAAGCAAGCTTTTTGATCATGTTCTGATTGTGGAATGTTTAAAAATAGTGAAAATAGCTTGGGTAAAGATTTTAATCTAAAATATTAATGGATCTCTATATATTTGTCCATTCAAACTGAAATTGGCTATTAATTAAAAAAAAAAAAGAAAAGAAAATGCAAACTTGTCTGCTCCTTCATTGGCGGTGACAAGGATTGTATTGCAGTGTGCTGCTCATACTGCAAACTAGGTGCTGTCTGTTCTGATGGTACCACATATCACATTCCTGCTCTTCAAACTGTTCTTCCTACTGCTTTCAGAAACGATACTGTGCCGTGTACCTACAAGTCTACAACCGGCCAGTCTGAATCTGGGGTCTTCCTCCCATGTGCTAGGGTAAGACTGGTCCTGGTCTCCCCTTCCGCCCCGGGTCCTGCACCTTGCACAGTCTCTGGAGTTTTCCATGGCAAGGGTCAATGTGCTTCAAGAGCAGAGTGTTAAATTAGCTCAGCAAAAGCTCTGCTGAGCATTTGCACTGGCGGAGCAGGAGGGAGGAAACATGCTACGGGGAAGGAGGAGGGTGGCCAGGGGAAGATCTTCCCTTCTTGACACTAGCGATGCGACGCTAGTGAGGTGGGCACAGCTGTGACTGCAGCTCTTGGTGGCACTTACTTCGGTCACTGCTTCTTCCTGAGCTAAGTCTCCCTTGGAGTTCGTGCTCTGTGTTAGCAGGACTGTAATCACCATGTGTTTTAGGATGTCAAGCCCATGGCTTGTGTTGTCCCAAAATCTTGGTTCTTCAAGAAAGGAGACCGCAAACCAAGTTTTTCTCTGCAACTGCAAACGAAGAGCTTCAAGTGGAGTTTCAGAGTCTCTTGAGAGCATCTGGAGTTTTAAATGGGGTGTGCCAGATACTGTGATGGGAAGTGGACCCAAAATCTCATGCTTCTGGGGCAAGACATAAGTCTCTAATCCAGTTACTAGGGACAGACATAATCACACACATTAAAGACTTATTTTATGCTATAGACTGTATGACTAACTTGGCTTGACGTGTCTGATCTATGTTTTTGTCTTTCACATGGTATTTTAGCCATGCTGTGAGCTGCCTGGGTATTTCTCCTTGTCTCTGCAAGGTGCTGCTGCAGATTCACTGTCTTGGCAAGTGTGCCTGCTCTGGCTGCTATCACACATTTGACTATAGTGCATATATACCTTAAAACCATGTTTTTTTCATTTCCATAGATCATTTCCATTTGGGTTCACATCTAGATTCTTAGTTAGTATGTTAGACAGTGGTGTTTCTACAGTTGTTTTAACAGTGGTTTTCTTTGTGGAGTGAGACTCTCCAAGCACGCCTCTGGGATAAAGATAAGATTTAAAATCGGGAGCCGTATCATTTAAGAAAAATTCAAACTCTTCAAAAAGAAATAAACAGCAGGAGTGATTTGATTTTCAAATCGTGTTAGAGGGAAAAGTTTATACAACAAGAACAGAAACAAATCTGTTTGTATGTTTCTTTCTTTTTTTTTTTGCCAGGCATCAGATTCAGGGTATCAAATGGATTATTATTGGTTCTTATCTAAGTTTAGAAAGAGCTGTGAATATATAATGAATACAACAGAGAGTTTTCAGTGTTTATTGGTTTACTGATTTATTGATGCTTCACTTGTCTGTCTTTGCAAGTGGTGCCATTCATGAAGACTTGGCTAATCTCCAAAGACCGTCTAGATTTGTTCCATTTATTGCTCTTCTGAGTTTGCCTTTTGGCAAAAAGTCTCAGATCAGGAGCCTTTTGCATATCAAGGCTCACAGGTCTGCTTTGAAAAGCTGCCAGGTCTTGGAAGGCATGAAGCCTCTCACTATAAATTAAGGGAACAATAATTGAATGTATTAATTCTAATTCTTAAAATTTTTTATAATAAGCATCCTTAATTTTGCCATAAATTCATGTAACTGAATAAAGATAACCACTGCATGCAGCGTTCTGGCTTTCCCTAAGGGGAAGTACAAGGAAATGCTGCAGAAGGGAGGTATTTTGGATATAAAATTACAACTGAGTTTAGGTTTATTATGTGGATAAGAAAACAGCCAGCGCAACACTGGTCATGCTGATGATGATGTCCATAAGGAAAGGTCAAGCGGAGTTGTTTCATCTCTTCTAGAGGGTTCTGAAGCTGCCACATAAATGATGGTTTATGTTGGTCAGTGGAGCAGGGATTGCTGCATAGACTATTAACTACCAGTGAGGGAAGAAAATACCGTAAACACCTCTGCTTCTTGGGTGAATGCAATCTAGCAGCAAAGAGAACAGCTGAACAAGGACAGCTTTGGGTTTGATTCATTCAAATGGAGGCTGCTGGCTGGATAAGCTTGTGGGCAGGCTGTAAGCACCCTGGTGGCAGTGGCCTGGGAAGGGTTAGTTAAGGATGGCTTTTACCTTCTGTAAGCGGCTCATTAGAAATATCTCTTCTGAAGGAGCTTCAGCCTGCAAAAGGTGAGGGAAAGTGCTCTGGAAGGAATGATGAAGTGTTGATGAGCAGAAAAAGCAAGAACTGGCAAATAGTGGGGGTTAGAAAGGTGCAATCAAATGCTTATAAAGGGCACTCTTGGGCTGGAGAACAGGAGGGAATGGGGTTGCTCTGAGCATAAAGCTGCAGAGGACGAAGGACCTACTGGCGTGGTTTGGTGGGGAGCGCCCAGACTCCTGGGTAGGGCCAGGCACATGCCGCTTGCCTGAGGACAAATGTTTCCCTTATACAGACCGGGAGGCAGGAGGATCGACCGATGGCACTGCTGGGGGAGTTGATAAGCATCTTTGCTGGCTACTTGTTTAAAACAAAATAGTGCTGCCTCTTTCCATTTTAGAAAGGAGCGACTGAATTTCTGGGAATCCAGCACCTCCTTCTGTACCCAGATCCTCATTCCTGTGTCACAGGAGAGCTGGACTTGTGGTTACTGAAAACAGTGGCACTGCTATCTCAAGTCAAGCACCCAAAAATCGCTAGTCACTCTTCACAACTTAGAAATGATTGATGAGTAGAAAACTCATCAGTTCAGAAGAGCAAGGGAAATAAAAGGCCCAGCTGCCTGGACTTATTTAATATTTATCCCAGACCTCTGCAGTGCTTCTCCCTCTGAAGATCCATTCCAGTTTTTGCTCATTTGGTCCATCTTTGAGCCAAATACAGAGGTGATATTTTAAGGGAAGAAAAGAAAATTAGTGCCATCAGCACGGAGCCCAATGGCAAGTGTACATTGCATATTAGTGTATTGCACTGTATATTCTTTTAACAAACAACCCATAAATGAGCTTTTTCCTTTTCACTATACTCTGTAGCAGAGTTTCGATTTTATAAGCTGACCAGCTTCTTCCTGTTCCCCAAATCCTCCTATTGTGCTGTAATTGCCTTATTAAAATGTCCATGAATACACACATATATATAAGGTTCTCATTATGAAATCCAAATAGTGACTATTCAGTTCTGTAGTCTATAGATCATCTCTCATATGCTTCTGAATCAGATATTGATGTTGCTTTGTATTATAACAGGGTTATATTTAATTTTCTTACTTTTTTAATTTTAATTTTATTAATTTCTGATATTGGTGCCATACTAAATATCTTATTCATATGACCACAATCTTGTAGGTCTAAGGTATGATTAAATATGCACCGGACAGGTGTGGCTTGCATCCTGATACCTAAAATGACTTATAATATTTATAACCTCTTAGCCGTTACATATACTATATTTCATAGGCAAGTGTGTCATATTCCACTTAATGCTCTGACAGTGAGGTTCTTTAGTCTTCATAAGGCATTTAAGTGTATTCTGTATTTTCTATCAGTCTAAAAATTGCTGTTGCTTTCAGTTAACATCTCTTTTTTTCCTTGCCTTGGAATTTTTCCCCAGTCTATGACAATATTGATTGTGTCACTCATCCTTTATTACCAAATGATTTTTATTTGCATTTGTAGGACTTACTTACATACTAATTGTAGTCTCCTGGATCAGCTTTTCCAATGTGACACTGATACCATGAAGGCAACACTTAGGGTATGAATTCTAGCAGTGGAAGTTGCGTGGACAGACTTGAAAAAGCGAAACCTAAAGTCTCAAAGTCTGGAAGGCAAATAAAATCCCCTGAAATTTCAGTTCTTGTGATGTGAAGGACAGCTTGACTTGTGACTTGGGTATGTGGCCTATTGTTATTGCAATAATACTGTGGGAAATAATACTGCGGGTGACTTTCCTCTAGAATTGAAAGCAGGAAAGATGTCTGAGTGCAAATGGATATGGCTCCTGTTAGTTGCTGGTGTGCACAGAGGTCAAGGGAATTTGCGTCGTACAAGATGTGGTTCGTGAAGACTTGCTATTTCCTGCTTTGTGTAGTTTGCCTTACTTGGCATCTTCCTCTAAGATTAAGGGATGGTGCCAAGTAGCTAAAGCCAAAATATCTATTGTGTATTTTGGAAAACTGAAACATTCTGCTGAAAGACTAAAATAATTTTACTTTTAATAGTAGTTTTTTTTATCAAGGATATAAGAAACCCAAGTCTTGCATAGGGAGGTGGTGTGGAACAGGGTCAACAAGCTATAAAATTGTAAATCAGCTCAAATACGGAGCTAAATCTTTAGATTTTCTCTCTGTTTTAATGGTCTGAGTGCTAGGTGCATAAAGTTTGCACTCTTTTCCTCAGACTCCGAAGATGGCAAATGTTCTTATAAACCTTCTGTTTTTCCAACAAGGAAAAAAAGTAGTGTAGTTTCACTTCAGTATCCCTTTAGTGGCAATGATGAATCCTCTGGCACTCTTAACTAAGTGTTTAATGTCAAGTTTACCTTTCACCCTTAAATCATCTAGACATTAACTGATCTATAAAATTCACTTGAGGATTCATTGCCAATTATAAAACTCTTGTTCTGAACTGTGAATTTTTTTTACATTAAAACATTTTCATCAGTAAAAGATCTTCACATCAAAAAAATGCTAGATTAATGATCGACTGCCAATTTATCTGGTTCATTCAGTTTTGCATTTTATTACTTTATGGACTAGGAAGATAATAGTCAAATTCTTCTGTTGATGACACCAATGAAAACCCTGACTAATTGTTGCAGTGAATGGCACCGATCTGCATTTTCACACATCGTTGAACAAAATACAGTCCAGAGTGCAGAGGAAAAGGTAGCACATAGGGGAAGCTATGAAGGATATAAGTGTCATAAAACTCAGAGCAACTGGGCTTAGTTAAAAAGCCTTGGAGTCTTGCCTTGCTACAGGCAGGACAAAAAGATGATCTCTACTCCAGGGCAACACTGCGTGACTGGATCCTTTGTTGAATTCTGATGAAAATGTCAGTGGTTTGACTGGGTCAGGCCAAGTTTCCATCTGCCCCGGGTGCAATGGCCAGCGTGGGGAGGGAGGACAGAGCCGGCTCACCCAGCCTCTGCCCCAAGTGCAGGACTGTTGGATCCTGTATCCTCCCTGCCACTAGAAGGAGGGAGCCACTATAGACACCATTGCTGCCACCACTGCTGCTGGCATCTCCATCACGCTCATGGGTACCTGGATGATAAAGCCTTACCTTCACATGCAGCAAAAGCCAAAAACTGAGGGTCACAGCTTCAGCTGTGGCCACTGTTGTGTAGCTTGGCCTGCTCATCACCCCAACAGCCAGCATTGCTGTCCATGGACTCCCCACCATACCTCCTGGGAAGAAAGCCTTCAGCCAGGAATGAGTTAGAGCGGAATCCCTCTTCTTCCTCTTACTGCTGTCCTATTCCTCCACCAATTCATCCTTTCCCCATACTTGTGTGCCGTTTTCCTCTTCCTCTTCAGAGAATCATAGAATAGTTTGGGTTGGAAGGGACCTCTAAAGGTCATCTAGTCCAACCCCCCTGCTGTAGGCAGGGACATCTTCAACTACATCAGGTTGCTCAGAGCCCCCTCCAACCTGACCTGGAATGTTGCCAGGGATGGGGCACCCACCACCTCTCTGGGCAACCTGGGCCAGTGCTTCACCACCCTCAGCGTAACAAATTTCTTCCTTCTATCTCGTCTAAATCTACCCCCCCTTTAGTTTCAAGCCATTCCCCCTTGGCCTGTCGCAACAGGCCCTGCT
>NW_008794155.1:3414789-3421135 GCF_000699145.1 Aptenodytes forsteri | reverse complement strand
CCACCAGCCCCACCTGTTGGTGAGAACAAGGTCCAGCGTAGCACCTCTCCTCGTTGGCTCCTCTACCACTTGGAGAAGGAAGTTATCATCGACGCATTCCAGGAACCTCCCGGATTGCTATACCTTCCCTTCTATACTCATCTAAGCCATCAAGTCACGTCATTTCTCCTCCACTCCTGCCTGCAGCCTGAGGACTTGGATCCTGTTCTCACATCCTCTTCAAAACTGACCCTCCCTGCTTCCCATCCTGAAACCACTCCCCAATGTAATGTGTTGGCAGAAGAGTATCTAAGGATGGAGAGGGGGTTCCCACCATGCCTGCTCTGCCTGTGGGGAGCAGATGCTGGGGAGGGACTGGAGGAAGGAGGGTTTCTTACCTCGACGCTCATGAATCTGTCCCTTGAGCTTTGCTGCAGTACCTGCCACCTTTGAGGCAACACTGGAAGATGCGGGGATGTTCTGATTGCTGCAGGACCCTTATTTCTCCCCTGTGGCTGTTTGTCTTCTTCACTCCTTGCTTTTTTCACTTCTCTCATGAATATTTGATTTTTCACCAAGTCTTTTTCACCAAGTCTAAGTGCCCTGCTATCCCTCCCACCCCTTGGTGGGAAACATTTGGTTTTGTTAGGGACAAGCTAATGCCCATTCTTTAAGGGGGACTTCAATAGAAGTGGGTCGGTACTGATGCTCTGGGAGAAAGCAGACTTACGAAGTCATCATGGAAGAGCAAAAATCAAATCCCCACCTCCAGCTAGAATGAGAGGAAAATGTGGAAGACTTTCCTTCTGCTTTTCAGTAAAAGTTTGCTGGCAAGTTTTATGGACTTGGAGGCAGATGTCATGGTAAGATTAAAAAGAAAAAAAGACAAAGTGACTTGCCCAGATGCCTGGAGTCAGAGGAAAGCTGCTGTTTGGGGACCCTTGATAGGACAGGAAGGTTTAACGAACCGCTGCCTGACTGACAGTGAAGTCCCAGTATCTGTTACTGCCCGACCTCCGGCTCAGTCAGGTGTTAGCCCATTACATTAGCTTTCATATGCATAACCATCCCCATCCTTGTAGCTCTAATATTATTTGAAAGGAACTGAAGTGAAAATACTGTCAAGACCCCTCTTTACCTTGAGGAAGGAGTAGGAAGAAATGATGTGAGAAGCTGTATTTGCAAAGAATCACTCCCAGAAAATAGCTTATTGCAGAGAGAGATCTATGAAAGCAAACCCAGGATGAAGAGCACACGTATGAAACCACCAGATCTATTAACTGAGGTTGTCCGAGAAGTGAGGTATTGGTAAGAATCAACAAGAGAAGATTTTGCACTTATTGCTGGAAAAAATGTCAGTGTCCCCTGGGGAAGTCTAACTGCCCTTTGATAATAATTGCTAAACCCCAGTGTTTTCAGGATTTGCAGGTGCTGTGCCAATCTAACTCACGTTTTTTTCTTACCTGTAATGTAGATTTCAGTCTGTCTTTTTTCTTAGTCTCTGTAACTGTGCTGCTAGAAAAAACCCCCACATTTAACCAGCAGACATGAGTTATGTAGTTTTTCAATGTATCATTCATACCGAGTATTAAACATTTCCTGATCTGAAACATTCTGAATAATAAATTTTAAAATGCTTTTGTATTTTCTGGAAAATGAGGCCACAAAGGTAATTTAGATGTTTCTTTATGATGGTTTATCTCAGTATTTTGAAGAGTATTTTGAAGAGTGGTATCACTGTGTGAAGGCTTTAAAAAAAAAAAAAAAAAAGAAAAAAAGGAAAGTAAAGCATTGTAACCTCTATTTGTAGTGGTTGATGACAGTGACTTGGAAATGTTAAACAAGAAAAATAAAAGGGCTGCAGTGTTCTGTGATCGTTCTGTGTATTTTACTGACAAATGCTTTGATGTTGAAAACTCCCGTTGTGATATTTTTTCAGAATGGAACACTTCATTTTTTTATTATCCAAAATGCTTTAAAAATATTTCACTGTTTCCATTTTTACAGTTTATATAGTATAATAACAATGTTTAGGGGGGCAAAAAAAGCTAAACACTTCTTGTAGGGGCCAGAGACTTTTTTGAGAGAGAATGTTTGCAGTCTTAACATTGTCTTTTTTCTTTGAAATGGGGACGAAGAAACAGTCGTTCTTGGGCTTTACTGGGAAAAAGGCAATTTTGCATTGGGCAACTAAAATAGTGGTTGTACACGCACGTATCAGTGAAATAGAGTCTAGAGCAGCTTTCCAGCTGTTGCATGCTCAGGCTATGCTAATGCCATGCGTTTCTGGAGCTTACCCTGCCATGCTGTGGACTTACCTGAGCTACAAGTACACTACCTACTTCTTGATATTGCTGGGCTGAAGACCACTGTGGGTATGTCCTCTGTGCTTACTAGCATCCTAAATAGATGTATTTTGTCAGCCTATATGGAGATTTGTACAGCTTTCTCTCAGACTAGGAGCTCGAAGCTCACTGGAATGTGGCTGCTATATGCTGCAGTCTGGTAGTGTCCCCGGTATAACTGCCTGTCATGAGACAAGAGTTGTATTTTCTCACCTTGTTATTTGATGTATGTCAGAGCTGGCAGTTCAGCTGAAAACCTTTTGTGCTAGGAGAAATTGGAGTTGGTTTTGTTGGGTTTTTGGCTCCAGCTGGGAGTGTCTAAATGTTTCTAGAAGGAAACGACAGCTTTGCTAGATGCTCCTCTTACACATTGGAGCATCTTGGAGTTCCCCAAAGTTAGAAGGGTTGTCCTGGCTTTATACGGGTGTTCTTGTTCTGTTGTACTCGAGCTCTGTGTAAGTTTTGAATGGCTGTAGATATAGAAGATTTTATCCCCCAAGATGTTCTTTTCTTTGTCTGCGGAAGTTTCTCTTTCAGAGAAGATGAGTACATTACCCTGCCTAAATAACATGTCTTTTGAGATTGACTGTGAGAGTATACTCTGAAGCATGCACTAAAGACACTATAAATAGTGAATCATCTGTCGCAGACAAACCAGCTTCTGTAATGGAATCAGTTGGATAGGTGCCATTTATCCTTATCATTTTTCTACTAAAAGTTTTACATTAGGGGAAAAAGACATGAAGAAATGTTTCCTAGCTGCTTGCCCATCATCCTTGAACCAAGATTTATACAGGAACTGATCTTCGTATCTTTAACATTTATTGGCATAAACAACATAGGAGTGTAACAAATAGTCAGGCTCACCGTTTTTGCAAGACATCGAGGAGGTCAGGAATGATTTTTTTTCTTTTTTCTTTCTTCTTGGAAGTCACAAGGTCATATATGAAATAATATTTGGGAGGAATATCAAGAAAGCTAGAAAAGCCGCTGCCTTTCCTATTGAGCTATTTAGCACGCTTTACTAATGAGCTACGGTAAAAGAAGGCAGGTGAATGAGAACACAATTATTTACACTAGATTTGCAACACTAGATGTGTAACAGCTACACCAGCTTAAGAAGCACCCAGCTGCCTCCCCTCGTCTCGGTCGGTGAATTCCCACCTGTGCTGTGGTTGTTCGTGCAATTGTTTGAGGTGGCAGCATAAATTAGAGCAATAAAATGATCTGGATGAAGTAGGTTTTAGCCTGGGTAATTTTATTGATCTGCATTGTGGCACCACAGGGGGGTGGCATCACTGGGAGGTGGCCGATTGACATAGATAGAAATGGGAATGAACAGTTGAGAGCAGGGTGGAAGAGTAAGATCTTTGTAGATTAATTTTGGCATAGTCTTGGTACGTCCAGGCCTGGCATTAATAATCAGTAGCACGTGAACTAACTCTGTAACTTGCCTTTCATTGCCTCATCTGGTTTCCTATTTTATTGGTCCGTGTAGCTCAGAGCGAAAAAAAAGTAGCAATTTGTCTCTAAATGGCATCATTGTTCACCATAGCATTTCTTATGTATTAGAGTTAGCTTTAGCAGCCTGATGGAGAAGTGGTAGGAAAACCTGGGTGAGAAAGATACAAAACCAGCAACACCAACAGGAGGGGGGAAACTACCTCAGAAAAATAAGGTGCTGTAGAAAGCTGAATCTCAAAAGGAGTCGAGACTGATTGTCTGGCAGGAAAAAGACGAGGAAAAAACAAAATGTGAGATGCAATAAAAAACCAATGATGGTAAAACAAAACGGTTTTTTGACTTAAGATCAGTCATTTTATTGATTTTTAAAATAAAAGCTCTATTTTATTATGTGTGCCTGAATATACCAGCCAAAACCTAAAACCACTAGTGCTCATATAGCCTCAGGCAGCCCCCAGCCCCCTGGCCAATAACTTGTCTGGCTCATGCTGCAAATGCAAGAGGTGTGTACTCTGTTTGCAAGGTCGTTTATCAACAAGATCCCAGAGAACTGCATGAAAAGGGTCAAAAATAAGCTCTTTTGGCTCTATACTGGGCAAATCACTGAACTTTTGATAAAAATCAAAACAATTGCAAACAATCAGGGAGAAAGTTTAAAAAGATCCAGTCCAAAGACACATGTTTACTACTACATGTCTAGAAGCTGCTGCTTAAGTTTTGTTCTGCAGCAGTTAAACACTAAGCTACCTCTGCTGCTCAGATTTGTCTGATAGAGGAAATCCAGGGATAAAATCTCTTTTCAAACAAAGCCATGCCAAAGACCATGAAAGAAAAATAAAGACAGATGGCTCTCATTGGGGGTGTCTAGAAAAAAATGAATCCCTTAATATGGTAATTTCTTTATTTCTATGAATTGTATAATTCCATTGCCTTCAGTGCAATTACACCAACTTATGCCTGCTGAGCATTTTGATCAGTGAGTCCAGCTCTGCACTGAATGAATCTTCCGATAACAAATTTGAGAGCTGTGATTCAATAACTCATGTTCTCTTTGACATTGAAATGCTCGTAGCACATCTAGAAATGCAGGGTACTTCATCCTGCCAAACAGCACTTGCTTTTGTTGAGGAAGTTGCTGATATAATTGCAGAAGGTGGGATGGGTTAAGTCTGCAACAATTGATCACCTGAGCTCTCTTTAGGGAGGCGAGAAAGGCTTCTGCAGGCACTGAGTCTAGTGGCACGGCTGAACTGTCTCCACTCCACCCCAGGGATGTGATTCACTATCCCAGTGTGGCTGCGGCACCTCTAAACTGATATGAACATGATCACGATTTGGCCTGTAACTAGTTATTGATTGAGAAAGGAGGAGTTATTGGACATCTGTGCTCATTCGGAGCAACTTCTGACCGGTGACGTGGTGGGTTAGGATTGGGAAAGAATTTGGCCTGTAGCCACTTGTTGATTGAGAGAGTTAATCCCACTGATTGTTCTAGTGCCATAGGACTGGCTCCTGGTTCCTGGCCATCATTTTCATAGCAGTAGTCCTCTGTGGGAGTTGCATGAACACCTACAAAATGGCTGGAGACAGAGTGAAACAAACCCCTTTCTGCATTTTGAAGAGAAAGAACATTCAATACAATCCAGACCTCTGCAGTTATTCTGTTGACCACTGGGGTTCTGTAGGTCATAAATTGAAAACTTCTGCATTTGGTCACGCACTGTAGTCTTTTAGCAGTCTTTTTTCAATTTGTTTCTGGGGTTCATATTCCTTCTGCTTGTACATGAGTCTTATGTTGGTGTTGGACTGTGTATGATATTTGAAGAGAATGGCAGAAAATCTGAATACCTTAATATTTCACTTCAGACTCTAAAATTTGTTTGCTTCATACATTTTATAAAGACTCCATTTGAAAGTTAGCCTTATGCTGAATGAAAACTGGATGTATTCTAAGTGAAGAGAATAATTTAATGGTTGGATTTATCAGAAATTTACATATAATTAGTGCAAAAATAGGATTTTTTTTTTGGTGTTTTACCTTATATTAAAAAAAAAAAGGAAGAAGAAAATTAATAGAATTTCCAGGGATTGGAGAATTTTTAGAATCATAGAATCATAGAATAATTTGGGTTGGAAGGGACCTCTAAAGGTCACCTAGTCCAACCCCCCTGCCCTGGGCAGGGACATCTTCAATGAGATCAGGTTGCTCACAGCCCCCTCCAACCTGACCTTGAATGTTGCCAGGGATGGGGCATCCACCACCTCTCTGGGCAACCTGGGCCAGTGCTTCACCACCCTCAGCGTAACAAATTTCTTCCTTATATCTAGTCTAAATCTACCCCCCTTTAGTTTCAAGCCATTCCCCCTTGGCCTGTCACAACAGGCCCTGCTCAAAAGTTTGCCGCCGTCTGTTTTAGAAGCCCCCTTGAAGTACTGATAGGCTGCAAGAAGGTCTCCCCAAAGCCTTCTCTTCTCTAGGCTGAACAACCCCAACTCTCTCAGCCTTTCTTCATAGCAGAGGTGTTCCATCCCCCTGATCATTTTCGTGGCCCTCTTCT
>NW_008794155.1:3392051-3414520 GCF_000699145.1 Aptenodytes forsteri | reverse complement strand
CCCCCAAGTCCTTCTCGGCAGGGCTGCTCTCAATCCCTTCATCCCCCAGCCTGTATTGATAGCGGGGGTTGCCCCGACCCACATGCAGGACCTTGCACTTGGCCTTGTTAAACCTCATGAGGTTCACACAGGCCCACTTCTCCAGCTTGTCCAGGTCCCTCTGGATGGCATCCCGTCCCTCTGGTGTGTCAACCACACCACTCAGCTTGGTGTCATCTGCAGACTTGCTGAGGGTGCACTCGATCCCACTGTCTATGTCATTGATGAAGATATTAAACAGTACTGGTTCCAGTATGGACCCCTGTGGGAGCCGCTCATCACCAGTCTCCATCTGGACATTGAGCCATTGACCACTGTCCTCTGGATGCGACCATCTAACCAATTCCTCACCCCAATTTTTCTTAATTTTGAGTGGTCCTTGTACCAAGAACTTACTAGGGTATTTCTCAAATGTATGCAAATGATCAAAATAAAGCTAAACACTCTTGAGGAGACTTAAGACATGACTCTGGATGACTGAGCTTATTACTTGAAACCAGCTTTTTTCCCTGTTAAATACTTAGGGCGATGCCCTAGGGCCCCTGTGAGAGCTTTTTGTATTCAGTCTTCTTCCTGCCACTAATGGTCTGTGCATTGAGTCACAAAAAGGTACTCAGATATGGTAATAAGTCATGATAGAAAATCCTACATGAAATTCTTATAAAAACGGTGATTGCATGCTTAAAAACTGAGGGCCTTACTCAACTGAGATTGAAGTTTTGACTTCAAATGGAAATGGAATAGAAATCTTTCCACGGATCTTGTCAGAACTGACACTTGGCCAAAAGGGCTCTGGACATACCTGAAAGCAATTGGGCATTGCTTTCTGGATGGTAGAAGAAAGAACAGATAAGTAAAGAAGAGTCATGGATGAAAGGGGAAAAAAGCTTCTTTCCATTTCACAAGATAGTAGTATTTGTAGGTGTAATTACAGTATCCTTGAGTAAGAAGAATGGAAATGTTTCCTAGATAGTGCCTTAGACCTAAATTAAACTATGCTTTGCTCAGGGAACGAGTGAACTGAAACACTTCTTTCTTAACCATGGCTATTTCGCTTGGCAAACTGCCTTGCTTTTTGAACGGTGAAACACTCGATCAAACTATTCTTTAGCCTGGTAGTGCTTCAATAAAGTTAACCCATTAGTCAGATCAGAACAGGCTGTCTGTCTCCTGTGCAGTGATGTGACTGGCATTACCAGTTGACTGCATCAGGCTGATCGCTTCTTGCGCTTCCGCTATTCTGTATTACAAGAGAAAGTTAGCAATTGCAAAGTTATTTTTATGCTAGTGCAAAGGTAATATCTCACAAGGGGTGCTTCTTCCTGATTTTTCTTTTGCTTATCTGAAGCAAAATGTCCTACTGTGAAGCAGAGCAACCACTAGCTGTGTTTCTGCAACATAGATGAATGTGTCAGTCAAGACAATGACTATTCCAACGCAATCTGGCCTTTTCGTCTTGCCACCCCCTTATTCCTTGACCTGCTATCATACCCACACCTGGACAATTTAGGTCAGCCAGGCTCCTTTCAAGCAAAACAAACCGAGCAGCATGCTTCTGTAACAACCCCCACGCTATTAGCAGGGAGCGGAGCTTCATTTCTCATCCTGTGAGGAAAGTTCTCAAACTTCCCTGCCTTGTGAGTCATCGCGGAGAAGACCGGCATCAAAGGTTGCATGGCTCCCACACCCACACACCTCCAACCTCTCTTGTACAGACTCCCTGTTAATGGAGAGACTGCATTAAAAGGACTAAAGCTTCCCTCAGAGGATCAATTAGCAACCTTAAAATAGAATAAAGGAAGACAGAAGCCCTTGCAGAGCCCTTCTGCTAGTAGCTCTCCTTCTCAGAGAAAAATCCAGGAGTAAGCAAGTGCCTGACAGATGATGGAGAGCTTTCTGTCCTCATTCCCCTGTTAACACTTACTTCACTGTAATTACTGGAGTGTTACTGGTCTCAGCAATCCAGTTAGAGTTGCAGCAGCACTTCTATTAACAATTTCTATTTCCAGGGCTTTTCAACTGGGCTGTAAATACTTGCTAACGGGTACGGTTTGGCACACAAGGCCTTACTCAAAGCACAAAGTTCAGAATGATTTTTCTACACAATTGTTCTAAATCTCTATATTTCATGACTGCCCAACAAAAGTACAAGTTTTGCTGATCTAATACAGCAGTTTCTATGTCTATGACTTTGAATAAAGAGTTCAGATATAAAATCCAATCTAACCCTTGGGTCTGCCAGAAACACCTTATTATCCCTACCAATCAATTGGTAACATCTTGGGAAATGCCAGTGTTTCGATAATTAAAAGTTAACATGCAGCTGCAAATGAATACCAAAACCTTTTTGAGAAGTATAGCAAAGGCAGAAGGCTTAAAGTACCCCTGAAAATGTCCAACACAGACTTCTGTATTTAGGAATTCATCTAAATAGCTGAATCGAGGTCGTAATTAGATAGCATCGCCCAATGTGTCTTTAAAATTTCCTGCTACATTATTTTTACTTTCTTATTCATATTATTGCCCTCCTACAATTGCCTTTAAGTGTAAGTTTCTCAAAAATGTTAAAGTTTCAACACGCTTTGCTATCAGTAATTTGACACAAAGGACACAATGCTAAGATTTCACGAAATACCTTTGACTGCATCACATTTCATTATATAACATTTCGTGGAAGAGAAAAATGATAAAAATATCTCAGTCCAAAAAGTAGTTTGAATAAGTTGCAGATTTGTGTATGTTAAGCTGCCCTTATACAGCTTTGATTTGTGTGACCAGCACTTACTCAGCAGTTCAGTATAACTCTTATTGACCTTGGCAGCTGTCACATCGCTTGCTGGATTTTATGTCGCTAGAGGTGTCAGTGTTCAGGGGGGAAGATGTGCAGAATATGCGTGATTTTATTTGCAGGCGGGAATGAGGTAGAACCCAAACTGCATTTCCAACAGCATTATTTCGCAGATGACAGTCACAGGAGACCTGTGACCAACTTTAACCTTTTAATAGTACGCATAAATTAAGGCTACGAGAGAATACTGAGCTGCCAATTATAGAAGCTGTAGTCCTAGAGTCTCTGATTAGCATATTCTTCCCTACCTGCCCCATGACAAAAATGAAAAGCAAAGGCTTTACGAAACATTTTCTGAGAGCAGAAACTCATAGAAACTTATCTCCAAATAAATACAATGTGTAAAGTAGATAACTAAAGCTCCCATTAGCTACTAAGGACCCAGAGTGAGGACGTGGAGCAGAACGTAGACAAACATTCCAGTTTCCTTTCTTCCCTACACAAATGCCTGATACTTTTTTTTGGCCTACATCCCCTCGTGCAGAATGCAAAGAACTAAGTCTGAGATTGGCCTTCCCCGAGGCAGTCAAGTTCATCCTGAATCCTTATCTGCATAATGGTTCTGCAAGAAACAGATGTGGCTTAGCACTATTTGTAATATAAAAAATAATGCTTTCCAAATGTCTTGGATGTCCTCTTGAGAGCGTCCCAGGGTGAGTCTGAATTTCAAGTTTGAATGCTATTGTACCTCCAGGCTTTCTTTGGGAACATGCTTCTAGGTGGTATGTAAGAGCGTCAGTTGTCCACAGCCTGCTGGGAACTTTGCGTGTTGAAAGGGTTTACACTCTCCCAAAGGGAGCTTTGCAATAATGCTTTCCAAATGTCTTGGATGTCCTCTTGAGAGCGTCCCAGGGTGAGTCTGAATTTCAAGTTTGAATGCTATTGTACCTCCAGGCTTTCTTTGGGAACATGCTTCTAGGTGGTATGTAAGAGCGTCAGTTGTCCACAGCCTGCTGGGAACTTTGCGTGTTGAAAGGGTTTATACTCTCCCAAAGGGAGCTTTGTGGGCTGTGTTCCTTTCTGATGCCTGGAGCTGTGCGCTGGGGGCACAGGGTAACCTGACCTCACGTGTTGACTCTTACCCCAGCCCTGCAAGAGACTTGCACGAGCAAGATCCTTTATGCTCATAACAAGGCTTCATGGAACAAATAGAAGAACGATGATCCCCAGGGCTTGGGGGGGGGGGGGGGGGAATCCACTGTTGCCCATTATACTCATCTCCATTTTCCTGACAGTTTTAACTTCTGGAAGGTGTATCGTCTACTTCTTGTCTACTATTAGAGCACTTCATTTGCAGACGAGGCTTTGTGTCAGAGTGCCTAGTTTATAAGTGAATGTTAGTGCATGAATAAACTGCTTGAGATGTGTCACTATATAGCTGAAACCTCGTACTTATCCTGACTGTCTCTGGCTTCAGTTATGGTGTTTGGAGTGAGGATGAGCTGCTGGAGTAAACGAGCACAGAGTATCAAAGGGTTAAACTCCTTCACAAAACTCTCCAGTAATACAACCTCTGTTCCTTGCTCTGCTGAATTTTTTTCTCCTCCAGTAATACAACCTCTGTTCCTTGCTCCGCTGAATTTTTTTCTCTTTTTTTTTTTTGCTGACATATTTTTCATTCTGTTAATCAATCTGACCTGCCAGTTCAGGTAACCCGCTATGGGGCACGAAATATGCCTGAGAAATGGCTTGTGGATGTTGCCTGCGGAAGTTGCCCACAGAAATGCCCTCAGCGTTAGCCGCTGGAGCATCGTGCCAGCTCCTGCAGTAACTCTTGGTGAAAGATGTCACCTTCTTGGAATGGTCAAAGCCATCCGTGACACGTTTGTTTTGACCTTGTATTGATTAGCCCTTTGTTTTTTTAAGATTCTAGCAAATAACAATGCTAATCCAGATAAACCAAGTCGCAACTGAAGGTCAGCATTATCTAGACGCCAGTCTCCTGCCGCTTTCTGATGGGAGCTGAAATGGTACCAGGAAGGTTGCTTACGATTTTAGCATACTTTTATGAGGGACTTATTTATTGATATCATTCTCTAAATGCTGATTTCGATCACTGCAGTTAATTGTGTGTGATTTCCCAAAAGATGTAAAAACACAACAATTCATTTAAATATGGATAAATTACAAAATTTAAAAGCTGCAGACTGATTTCTGATTTCAGTCAGGCCATTTGTCTTGTTTAGGTGGTGTTTTTTAAGCAAGTATAGTATAAAAAGCAAAATAGCATGAAGACACCGAAGTTGACATCGTAAGAAGCCATGTACGGGTAGGTGCATGTGAGCCACTGATTTCTACTAGATGGATAAAGCTTAATAGTTCCACCCTGCATTATAGTTTTGGTATTTTTAATGGCAGATATTGACCTAGTTTTAGCGGCTGTGCTGTGAGAAGAAGTATCTAAACCCTGTCCCTGCAAGCCCGAAGGTTTTTCTGTCATATAAAGGTGAGAGAATTGGAGACTGATACAGGGTTTTTGCACTATTTCATTGGAACTAAATTTTCATTGACCTTTGGCAGAAAAGTTTCTTTAACTACAGGCTGGTCTTTTACTTCCTGGAGAGCTGGAAATCAGAGTTAATGAGTGTATATTGAGGTGAGAAACCCTGGTGCCCTTTTCTTGGAAACATGCTACCCTTTCTCCTTAGTGTTAGAGGGTGCTTATTAGGAGAAGCTCACCAGCACTACAGAAATGAAGAGCAAAGCAGTTCTTCTCTCCCTTGCTCTCTTCTGCGCAAGAAATCTTCAGACTAATCCTAGTTTTAGGGTGGGTTTTTTTGCTTGGCTTTGTTTTGTTTTCTTCAGACTAATCCTAGTTTTAGGGTGGGGTTTTTTGCTTGGCTTTGTTTTGGTTTTGTTTTTTTTTTAATCACAGAGAAAAGTTTTAAAGCGCATTCCCTAAGACCAAAATAAACAAGCTTATAAAAGTTTTAGGATGTAGAGCTGGCTGAACTCATGGACCTCAGTTGCCTAGTTTTAGTTACCACCTTTAAACATTATGGCTTGGGACGCTTTTCTGCCCTTCTGCTATACAAACAATGCCACTTCTACCCTCTCTAAGCTCCTATATGTATTCCTTGGATATTCAAGGCCATGAAAAACAGAGTGGGAAACATTTTAAGCCTTACAAGATTTGCCGTGGCTTGTTCCGAGACAAGAGCTTTTCCATTTAATATTGTAACATTGCTTTATGTTGAAGGTGTACACCAGACACTCCATCAGCAACGTCCACTACAGCTGCTGAGTCAACAAAGTCTAGAAGCAGAGGGCGGCTGTGTCATACTAAATAGTTTTCTTTGCAGATCCTTTCCTTCCTGAGTCTCTTTGTACCCCTGATCTTATCGATTTTATTGGCTGTGCTAATTTAGCAGTCCTTTGGGCTGATGATCATAATTGTAACACACAGCACAGCTTGAGTAAACAGGTCCATTGCAGACCTAACACTTTCGGCTGTCCAATGGCAAATAAACATACTTTTGGCAAGTAGTGCTTCTTAAATGCCTGTCACTGGTCGTTACAAATCCTGAAAAGCTATTGCGGTATTATGCAGAAAAGGGGAGTTGTTCTGTATTAAGTTCAGCTCTATGTATTTTTGCATGTAGCTCTCAAATTATTGGAAGACTGAGTTCTTTTGAAGCAGATGGACCTTGACAGGATTCAAGATACTTTTTATTGTGCCTATCTAACTACAATCTTTTTATTGTTACTAATGAGGTAAATATTTATGCTTGATTTTGCTTCGACAGCTGTCTTGGAGTAGCTGTGTCATACAGTTGGCAGAGTATATTTTAAATTTATGTTTTAAAGTTCAGTGGTAAAATATAACTGCAGTGCAGAAAGTTGCATATTTTATAGACAGTAATTGGAAATAATTATAAAATTCTGTGCTAGAAAATTGTGATGAAAGATCACTTAGATGAATGACAAAAGAGCTGTTCAAAGTTCAGGTGATGTCAAAGGTGAGGCTGTGT
This sequence comes from Aptenodytes forsteri, assembly GCF_000699145.1. Taxonomy (NCBI): domain Eukaryota; kingdom Metazoa; phylum Chordata; class Aves; order Sphenisciformes; family Spheniscidae; genus Aptenodytes; species Aptenodytes forsteri. The sequence continues at coordinate 3,407,662 of NW_008794155.1, read as the reverse complement.
GGGCAAGGTTAATTCTCTTCCTTTGTGCGTGTGCACTGCAAGTATTAATGACTCCCCCTTGCACCTTGGAAGTTTTCTGCTGCAATCAGTGGGCAAACCCCGTACTCCCTATTATTTTATGCCTACCCTTAAGGGAATAAACCCCAGTATCATTAATTGCACCTGGGGTTGCAGTGTGCTCTGGTGCAGGCACACAGATTCTGTTCGTACCCCAATATGACAACAGAAGCTGGACAATAACCAGAAGCCCTTATTTTCATCCTTATGTATTCCTGTCCCAGTCACTCTTTCCTTAAATTAGCTGGAAGGTAGAAAAAATAATTCTGCTTTGCAAAATAAATGTTGTGACTTCAAGGGATTTGTGTTTTCCCTTTCTGGCACGACGTTGCAGCCCCCTGCCCCGGAGCAGCGAGCTGGCGCTGGCCGGGGCACTCGGCCAGGGTGAAGCCCTTGCTCCTGGGCAGCTGATCTGCGACCGCCCAGGCGAGGGTGACGGCCACCAGCTGCCGACTGCTCTGGCAGGTGGCTAAAGTTTTGATGACAAAACCCACCTTGGGTCCAGGATTTCAAGCTTTTAGCATTCCTGATGAAGCCCACAGCGACTTTACAGAATCAGACAAAATTCTCTCCTAAATTATCCTTGTAATTAGTTTAAAAATAACATGCAGTCAGTTCTGAAGTAGGACAGGTACTTGAAGGCAAGTATTGAAGAGGAATTTAGTGGTCCAAGATATGTCTTTAGGATGCAGTGGGGAGGAGTGATCAGTGTTGGGAAACAACTGATGTGATCAGTTTTAGCAGCACATTTTTCTGTCAGTTTTATCCATGCAGCTCTTTGGATAAAATAGATTTAGTGGGAGTTCTGGGCATACCATGATTCATCTGGCTAGAGCACTTAAACATATCTCAACGATTTGTTTTTACTTTAAATAGTATTTAAACTCAATCTTTTAAGTAGGTACAGACATTATTTGTATATTATTTAATCCTATGCAAAAATTTCTTCCAGTTTATTTCTAGCTGTGATACCAAAATCGGTTTGCTGCCAGAACATCAAGTACTGTTTGATCTAATACGGCTTTATTGGATGAAGATTATACTGTAAGGTAGGTCTGCTGTGGTGGAAAGCCTTTATCTCCTGTAGACAAATATTTAGCTGAACTCACTTGTAAAGCTCACTTTACAAGAGAGATACTTCAGACAAAAATGTTATCACCCCCAACGTGACTTTCCATGCAAGTAAAGTGCTGAAGTGGAAACTCTCTCTAGGAAAACACGAATAGAAATACATTATCACTATTTCTAGTGTTTTCTCTTGGATGTGATCATAAGACAAGCTTCCAGCTGCGAAAGTACTTTTCTGGCCAATCCTGCTTTTGTTTTATTGGGATGCGACTGTCGAGTTTTTGCCACTGCCGAAGCCTGCAATTAGGTCAGAGTGATTTTCAGTCTCCTTGGCCTTCACTTGATTTGTGGACTGTCGTGGCACAGTCTGAAATGTAACAAACTGATTAACTATAAGGAATTTTTGGGCCACAGTATGCTCTATATTTTCCAGTTAACCTTTTACTAAGTGCAAATCTACTTTTGGGGTGATAGACCTTGATTAATTATTAGCTCTTATTGATCACTATAGTTACAGGAAGTCTGAGGTATAATTCCTTCTTTTTTTTTTTTTTTTTTTTTTTTTCCCACAAAGCAAAGTTAAGTGCGGGTTTATTTCGGCCGGGGACCTTTTACAAGAAATTTGAGGTAAAATTTCTTTTTTTTTTTTTTTTTTTTTTTTTTTTTGCCAACTAGCCTGTCTTTGTGAGCTAAGGCTTTGCAAAAGAAGAATCTGTGCAATTGTGACATATATAGGAGCAAAAAGAAGAAGTTTTTCAAGAATGTCCTGCTGTGGCATTATCTCCTCCACTCTCCTCCACTGCGGAAGACAGCAGCTGAATTTGCACTCTGTCAGAGAGCTGAGAAGTCAGGCTCTTTTATATGACCCACGACCACTTCCAGAACTGTCTGAAGGGCAGAAGGTGATTTTTTTTTTTCTCCTTTTACCTGGACGACAGGAGGCAGACAGCCTAGTACAGATTTCGTTTTTTTGTGGAGAGTTTCCCAGGCAGCAAGGTACACTGTCTGTTTTTAGCCGTACCTTCTGTTTGCATCCCTATGTGTTTCACATGAGCAATGCGTGCCTAAGTTAGGAGTAGCAGAGTAGCTACCTGATATAAATGAGTTTTCATCTCTCCTTTCTTTCCTGCCTGGAAAGATCTAAATGTGAAGGATCGTCTTTGTTTTTATGGGACAAGATGTACCTGGTTGTTCTGCAGGATTATGTATAAAGTGAATGCCAACAGGAGAGTTAGCTCTCTGAGGATCAGTGTTCAGGTCTGAGCTACTACCTACTTTTGGCACGGTAATAATATCACTGTAAAGAAGTGGAGGTGTTTTTCCCCTTCAACCTACAAATTTCTAATAGCATATCTTTTCTATCGCTTAAATTTTTGTATGCATATAAATCAACCAGCACACTATGCAATCTTCTTCAGCATTAGGTCCTTAAATGCTTGGCAGTTCAACTTTAAACTCCAGAGAAAGTGCATGCATCGAAACATTTTCATAGAGGGAAGGAAGGTGTTCCGAATATTATAGCTGTGTTGAATCTGTAGTAGCTATTACTCATTGCAGGGATGTCCTCGCATGCTGTTGAATACAGTTCAAGGAAGAGTTCTCAGAATTATTGATATTCAGACCAATAAATGTCTGGCATTTACCACGTGAGAGGATGGTCATTCTTTACCTACCAGGTGTGTCACAACTAAAAGCCTTGTGCAACCACTGCTCACAGAGCAGGTATTTGAGTCACATTAACTTCAAAGGTATCACTCACATAAGGAAATGGGATTTAGTGCAAGGTTTATAAATATACTATAATTAGACCATTAATTGCCTCATCTTTTTGGCACAGAAGTTGAAATTGCCTGTTCCTATAAGTATACATTATTTCACAGTTTCACGTTAACAATTGTTTTGCCTCAAACTGAGGTCGTTCGACATATGCAATGCTAGCGATCTAGAAATAAGGCCAATCTAAGAAGACATGGATCGTGCATGTTAGTTAATTGCCAGATGTCTTTTGCTTCCTTATTGCAAACAAATATTTTTACAGATATTAAAATTGTGTATTTCCACTGGCTAACAGATTTACTGGATGCCAAATGGATATTAGATCCATTTCCTATTAAATGAAGAAGAATGAATCTGAGTATACAATGAGACTAGTGAGCAGCAGTGCTTATTTTTAGATTATACTTTTAAAGCTAAACACTATCTTTAAGTCCAAGAGGAAGGTGCCATTTCTTTCATTACATTTTTACACTTGATTTCTTTTGGCAGGTTAAGACAGCAACTTTACATGAAATGGATGATCGGTTGGGAGATTGTGAATCCTGGTTTCCAGGTTATTTCATTTCTAATAAATCATTTATAGAAAAAGTGGTCTTCTGAAATTGTCTCATTAGTCTTCATTGTTTTCCTTCTTTTCTTGATTTGCTTTGAAAAAGACTCTGCGTTAAATAACCGTCATCCTTCTATTCAAATTCATGGGTGCAACTAATGCCTCAAAACAAGCGAATGACCACTCTTTGATCACTGCTGTCATTAAGAATTCAGTTTTCACTATGAATATAACACTGAAATCCTTGTTTCTAAGCCTAGAGGTGGGTTCCTGCCCCACACTAAGGTCCCTTTCTGCCTCCCTAGGTAGCCAGGGAGGTTCACTGGCTGGGTGCAGAGGTCCTAGCCTGTGTACTAGCCACTGCAGCCAGTTCTCCAGTGATCCCAGGCTGTGAAATGTTCTCTGGTGCTTGTCAGATCTGGAAATAATTTACTGCGCCTGGGGTCAAAATGCCTTCTCACTGCCACTGTGGTTGTAAGTGCAAGTGAAACTTTAAAACTACCTTTGTTCTGCTTTGCTCAGTAAAGGCAGTGGACTTCCAGCTACCTCAGGACCTAACCCAGTGGGCTTGCCATTTATATACACACGTGGGGTTTTTTTTTTCCATTCCTTTTGCTGCTAGAAATCAAATATTTAATAATTTACAAGGATTCTTTTTCAGATTTCTAGATGGGTGAGAAGGCATCAATCAAATTATGGGCACTTGCTGGCAATCATATGGACTTGATCTGCCTGCTAAGAGGAGCATGAATGAATTTAGATTAACATTAATGACGCAGGAAAAAAACTTCTTTTTTTGTCCTCTGAAAATGAAACTCTGCTAGTGTCTGGGGATTAAGTTAAACTGAATAGCTTGTGAGTTCCTCTTCCCATTCCCTTTCTCCTCACCGTGCTTTCCCTTGAGAATGACAGAATGAAATCTGCATGTGAGTCTCAGATTTTCTCTAAAACTTCAATCCGTTTAAGCCAGGCTGCTCTTTTTAGGAGTTAGGGAAGCACTGAGGTTCCTCTGATTTATTTTCCTTTGGGCTCATGTAATTCTAGATACAAAACTAAACAGAAAAAAGTTTTGAATTCATTAGACGCTCTTGTATTATATCCAGAAATAAGGTAAAGTGGAAAAGAAGTTGGTGGCTTGTTGTGATTCACCTGTTTCAAAGTGCAATAGTATAGCGTCTCGTTTGCTATTGCTGTCTTACTCCCTTGCCATGGTAAAGCAAGTCAGACGCCCAGCAATCCATCGCTGGTTACAGGATTTCAAAGATGACCAACACGAAACGCAGAACGGGGGAGGCTGCTCTAAAACTTGTCTGGCAATTGGGAGTGTTTGAAGGTATAAAAACAAGTTTGGAGCCCAGGTTTCTGCAACTGGTGGCAACCTGAAGTGTTAGATGGGAAAAGTAGTTATCAAGGAACATTTTTCTTTTTTTTTTTAAACTAAATCAATACCTCAAAACATACAAAGTTGGTTTTGATCTGCCAATGAGTACGGAAGGATTTCTGAAGATCAGGCATAAGTCTAAGGGAGTCATGGAGGCATGCAGTCATCTGCAGAAAATGTCTGACATGGTAAAGAAAGTCATTACTTCTCCACAGCAGCTGGGAACAATCCACCATGTCAGTTTTCCTTTGGTGACTTTTATGAGCAATTATTTCATTCCAGGTATGAGATTCCTCATCGGTTGCTACTGAGATTTAATTATATAGTAAAGTTTCTCTTGTTCATGTTTGAGTGAACTGTAGTATTGACCCTGTTGTACTCTCGAGAGAGAGGTAAAACTTTTTACAGCTTTGGTTTGAGCATAAAAGGCAGGTTCTAGGTGTTCCTCCTTTAAAATGCTGGGTTCAGGTCCGCTGCTGATAATGCACCCAAGGTATTAGAGCTGTGCTATGCCTTTCCGTGTCCTGGAAGTGCACGTGGATTTAAGTGCATTTATCTGCCTCGTGTAAAGGGCAATGCATGCAGCTATACTTTGATCTGGTGGGTCGTTGTTCAGAAACTACCTTAACGTGTGTGTCGGAAATGTCATTTAGCTACGAAACAGCAGATTGCCAATCAATGAGGTATATTACCTCATCTACTCGGTAAAGGTAAACGCAGAAGTACAGAAGAAAAGGTGAGTAAATGTATCTTTTCCCCATTTCTTTACATCCAGTTAAAATATTTCTGTATTGAATCTTGTATTAAATATTGTTGAAATCATCTTTTAGTTGTGTAAATTTTCCTAGTAATGAGTTTTAGAAAGTTGCAGAGTGACTGCAGAAAGCGACTGCTTTGCCCTTCAGACTGGTGAAGAAAGGCTTGTGCTGCGTAAATGGGAGAGGGGAATTAAGCCATTTCCCAGAGTTGACCACGTTAAAATATTTCTGTATTGAATCTTGTATTAAATATTGTTGAAATCATCTTTTAGTTGTGTAAATTTTCCTAGTAATGAGTTTTAGAAAGTTGCAGAGTGACTGCAGAAAGCGACTGCTTTGCCCTTCAGACTGGTGAAGAAAGGCTTGTGCTGCGTAAATGGGAGAGGGGAATTAAGCCATTTCCCAGAGCTGACCATGAAGAAATGGAGTTGCTTGTGTATGGTATGGCTTACCTGCCTTTTTTGCCAAATAAAACCTTAACTTTGGTAGAAGCTTCCTCCAAGACAACCTAGTGAAATCCTTACAGCTTAGACAGAGTGTTTCAGTTATCAGCTACAGCTAAGAGTTACATGAAACTAATGTATTAGGACTCTTCTGCTATTTCCTCTTACTTGGTCCAGCATTTTTATAAAAAGCAGCAATTGCGACCGTGAGGTATGGCGACCTCCTACAGTGGAGACTCTAGACATAGGTCAAGAAAATGGATGACTCGGAAGACACCACAGTCTTTTTCATGAAAGCTTTTTTTTTTTCTAAATGAAAGCTTTTTTTTTTTTTAAATAGATGGGAGAATGGGCCAAAGAAGTAGTGGGAGAAAAATCTCCATCAGTTTGGATCTTTGAAAGCAGTATAAATCTTTTTCACTTGGGGTAGTATCTGCTTGTATTTCCTGGTTCTTAACACAACATAAGGGATGTCTTACTGGATCAGACCAGTGGTCCGTCTAGTGTTCTGTGTTTGCTGGTGGCAACGGAGATGCTATTCAGGGAGAGCATGAGCGCCCTGCCCTCCTACATGCCCATTCTTCTCCTAATTCCCCAAGAATCATTGAATTAGGAATGTTAGAGCATGATTTTTAACTGAAAGTAGCTTATTCTAAAATAAAATATGGCTTACTTTAATTAATATTGCATTAATTTTTGCAACCCCATCTATTTCCCCCCCTGATTAAATGAAATCTATTCACATGAGAATTGTAAATATTAAGGTTTGGGGATGACCTACCCAAAAGTGACAACTTTTTTCTCTTAACATTCACAGTTAGTGATCACTCACGGTCACTTGGTTTAAGGATATTTTTATATTAACTGTTGTCAACAGGGACTTTGTATTCTGAAAGCTATCATATCATAGGTGATACGTTAGGTGGAAGCTATCACCTATCATATAGGTGGGAGATATGAGTTCTGTCAACTTTAAAGATGATGTTGCAGACCTACCCTAAACTAGGAGAAACCTGAGTTGTAGGTAGTTTGATGTTACGTTTAGTTGGCACAGGTTCAACTAGTGAATTACCATTAGTCGTCATTGGCTCACTGATGAATTCATGTCCTTTTAAATTATTTTTGACTGTGTGCCTACAGGCTCTAACAGGCTCCTTGAAGTAATATAAATGAATAAATCAGCAATAGGTATCCACAAAACTATTACACCAGGGAGTGTAAATGGTTTAGTAAGGAAGCACTTATTTAATATTAAATATTTGTCTTAAGCTTCTTACACCTTCTGTAGAACTAACTCTTTAGCTGCTGTTAAAAGTGCTTCTTTTTATGTGTGGTAGACATGGCACAAGTATCTGTGTGAAAGCTGAGGGGTGTGTGGAGAAGAGCTTGCGAGCTCTGTGAGTTAAAAATGAAGTTTGGGATAGGAAACAGACATTTTCATCATGGCTGCTGCTAGGGTTTTTTGGTGGGTTTTGTTTTTTTTTAATCTGAGTGGTTGGGAGAAAAATGACACGATGACAGTTAATTATAACTAATCCTGCAGCGCTTCAACACAGACTAATATAAAGTTCAGAGAGTTCCACCAGCAGTTAGTTATGTCCTTAAGAAGCAATGAGACTTTGCCGAAAATAGTTGTATTGTTTCTTGGCATCTGAAAAAACCACCACATCGCTTAGTATATACATCTGATACGGTGCTGAAAACCAAGGCTATAGCGATAGAAGGGGTATTTCAGCATAGATGTGTAGGTCCTAGGACTACAAAGTGTCTTTTAAAAAAAAATACAGAGATGTCACTCAAACATGAAACTTGGCAGTTAGTAAGACCATGGTTCAAGTAAACTGTTTCAGCTTCTTTTATATGCATCCAGAGTGGAAAATAAATCACTACAGAGCAGAGAAAGAAATAACTGGATGAGGATTTCAGAGGGAGGAAACAATTTTTAGAGTTAGTGACCGTTGCCTTAATCAGTTAGTAATATGAAGGCACGCTACAGCACATGATCGTTGCCTTTAGAAAGGTTTGGGTCCATTACTCCCCATCCTGCTGATGCTCCTGGGTGTGCTGCGCAGCATGGCTTTGTGAATTATTAACGTGGAAGAACATGTCAATGACTTGCTTCACAGGTTTACCTGATTTGTTAAATGACACCGATCAGCCTTAACAGGAGAAACGTGGCGGAGAAGAGAGGAGTAGATACACTGAACTAATTCATAAATGTTGTTAGGAGGCTGCAAATACAAGTGCATCGGCTGCAGTCCGTTTCTCTGGCAGGACAGCCTGGGTAGGAAAGTGATGTGCATGGTAAGCAAGCCTTCAGGAGAAATGAACCTAACACCCGGCTTGACTGGAAGCGTCAGACAAATTCACTATCACCCTTAAATACAGAAGAAGAAAAAAGTGGGGGATGATTTTAAAATGTTTAAATCTTCTTTAAAGAAATGCAACAAAAATAGTTTCGAACTTGTTTTCTGGCTGTTCTTGAACTTTAGTTTAGCTCTTTTCTACATATATCCCACTTACATAGATACGAATGATGTTTGAATTGAATCCTTACTATTGGAAACCGGCTAAATTTAGTATGTTATTTTATATTCAAAAATGCAGAAAAGTGCAATTTCAGAAAGCTATGAAAAGCTTGGTAAGGTGATGGAAAACTGTGTATGAAGCATTTATTATGTTTGTGTGTATAGACAGATAGGACACATACTCAGGCATTCCTAAACGATTTGCAAAGGTATACAAGGTGTGTACAAATTCTGAAGAGAGCTGTGATGCTTAGGCACTAAACAGGGAGCCCCTGGAGAAGGAGAGAGACCTGGTATGAAGGGAAGGCTCTTAGCTGAGTTGAACATCCCTCTCATCTTTGGTTCTTTAGGCAAAAAGTGATGACTGCTTTTTAGTGCGGGAGAAATCAGAGGAATCTTCTGAAAAACGTGGCTGCATAATAAGCCGTTGACTGAATTTCTGTTCATTCCTTCATCCTATTTCTGCTCCGGAATTTTAATTTTTTTTTTTTTGTCTTAAAAATTGCAGCCATCTATACTGTGAACACTTTCCTATTTCATGTTGACAGGGAATTTAATAACAGTTCATTTAAATAGTAAATTGTAGCAAGGTATTCTGCAGTATTGTTAAGGCAGACTTTTTTTCTAGTGTTAGAACTACTTATGTGTACTGGCTTTGTAAAATATTCACAAGATAAAGACAGCCAAATCCAGTAAAGTGTGGTAGTAAGTGAAAGCTGTTCATTATGAGTGTGGCTGGGTCAAACCAGACTTCTGCAGACAGCTGTCTACATGCCCAAACTTCTTACCCCCGCTGACATGTTTGGAGGTACTTTTAATCTTTTGCATGGATGCTCAGAAGTATGCGACAGGATTCAACCTCCTTGAGGCAAAGCCCTTCTTGGGATTCTCCTATGATGGTGTGTATCTGCAGAGCCCCAAGGTGTGACTAAGGATGATAGGCAATAACTAAGCAGCATGTTAAAAATAGCAAGTCAATTTAACATCAGCATCAGAATGCCATTATTGATTGTGTTGAGCAAATCCCTTACCTTGTATTCAACACTTAATTAAAGCAGTGGAACAGAAGCATTAAAAAAGAGCAAAAACAACCCAAAGCAAAACCAAAATTATAAGAAAATATCTTGAATTTTAGTTTTCTGCTCCACAGTCATTGATAGATTTCAAATCCAATAATTAGTCACTAGCATGAGCCTTTGTCATCTCTTATTATCACCTTTGTTACTAAATAAGTAGTGTCTCAGGATGCAAAAACCTTAATAATTGACAGGTTCCCCCGCTGCTAAATTATTGCCAGTTACTATTTGCAGGAAAGCCCTTCTTCGAGTAGGTACTTGCTGCTCTTTCTGTAAAGCAAGACTCCAATCAGGAAAGGTTAATAGCCTGTGAAGTGTCTCCATTGAAACTTTTCTTCTTTTGCATGGCAGGTGGAATTCTCGCCCTGCCATGGCTGGTGAATAGGTGGCAGATGCATTGCTTCATGCTGCACCCTGCTCATGTTTTTCTTTAACCGGCAGGCCATGGTACTTACAAAGGACTTTCTCTTACACGCCAATACAAGTATCGTGTTTCCTTGAACATTAACAAGGGTATCACATTTGTAAACTCCAGGGGCTCTAGCCAAGAAGATAATTGGTCTTTTGCAGTAGTTCTGGTCTGTGCTATAATTTGTAGCGATTATTTATTTGATAGATATTCCTCCTTCTTCAACCCATCGTTGGCACGAAAAAAAAGGTCTGATCCTGCATTCTCAAAAATAACGCTGAAGATGATCTTGAAATTTGAAGAGGACAAATGATTCCAGGGTTGGTGACAACGAAAAAAGCCCTCGTACAGATCAAGCCTGTATGAGGGCAGGTAGTGTTTTCTGATCTTCATGCACCAGTGCAGATATAGTTGTGTTAGCAGACATGCAGACAGAAGGTATGTCCCAAAAGGATCTAGAGTGCAAATAGTTAATGCTCTCCTTTGGTGGAAGGAACGTAGGACATCGGCTCTTATGTCTAAATGATAATGTATTATAATTATTTTATAACAGCCAGTGATCTTCTATGCAAATCCAGTCTTCTGGAGTGCAAATAATGTAAATGTTCAAAAGTTTTTCTCCCTTTCGTAGAAGTTAACCTGCTCTTGGAAACATTTTCAATGTGTAAAACGCTAAGGGACAGCTCTGGCCACAGGGCTGTTGTTTGTCACGGTCCTTGCTAGGTACAGAAAGCAGACCCCAGTCCTCCTCAAACACTTGGGTTGCTGACGCGTCTGCAAAAGCAGCTGGCCAAGACCAGTCAGCCATGGAGGAAATTTTCTACTTTCACTCCCATTATCAGAAAAGCTCTTTGATCACCCTAGTTTTGTTTTTCCCCGTGTAATATGCAACATCTGTAATCCCCTGTGGTACGGTACACAGTGGGGAGTGGGAACAGGAGGGACGAGCAAGAGCGAGTCTCCATAAGGTGGCTAGGGAGCCACTGGGTGATGCAGTGGGGTTAAACCTCCACTGATACTTAGGTCTGATTTGGAATTTACACCCTCCACTACCTGTGCCTTGAGCTGCGGTGTATAATAAAGTCATGGAAAGAGGAGCCGTGCGTCCCTTAGGAAACACTTGCCACCATTTGTGGGACACAAAGAGCAGAACTCGGGCGAAGAAGAATAGGAAGGGACAGATGGCTTGTGGAGAAGAAGGGGCTGGTGTGCTGATCAACCTCTGCGTGTCCGGCAAACTCCGCACCGCAGGGAGGATTGATTTAAAATTCTGGTTCGGCAGTTATTTCAGGTTTGGGCAGGGCTGCACGCTGGGATTTGGGGTATTGTACTCACCAGTGTGCGGTGGGTTTGGACCCAACATTAAGACTGGCTGTAACTGTTCACAGAGGTATTCTCTAACTAGAATGTTAGTAAAGATAAATATCCTGCCCGTATGCATTTCTTCTGTTACTAAAGAAGTCATCATCTAAGGATATGTTCACAACAGGACTGCCATCAATTATGCTGGTGTCTTGATAACTCCGTAATTAAAAATAAATTATGTTTGGTCCTTAATAGGACTAGTATTAAACTGAATGCCTGTTTAATCTCTGTTAAATCTGCCACAAAGAAATGACACCATGAGAAGTGTGAATGAATGATATCCTTTTTTCCCCCTCCCTGGTTCTAATTACACATGATGGCACTTGCAGTGTCCCTTGTGAATGCACAAAATTGGTGCAGCAGGGGAAACGCAAGCTTCCTTATGCTGCAGTCTGTTCATTAGCATCGATTTCTGAGGCACTGCCCCTAAGGATGAGAGGATAATTTCTTTTTTCAGGTTCTTATGATCCCAGCTTATAAGCGACAATTAAAAATAACTTCTAAACCTCGGTGTAAGTTCTGGAACAATGAGAGATTCAAGAAACTCCTCATAACCCACCTTTCCATGAAGCATTAAAGCCCAACTAACCACACCTACTCTGTGCCTGCCCTGTATGTACCACTTGTCTAAAGCTGTGCCTTTACGCTGCAAATCCATTGTGGCAGGCATTCGTTATCTGCTTGGCTTTCTGCTTCTTTTCTGTGGTGCCATTGACTTCAATATGAAAGCTGGTACTACTACAGCAAAAATGCCGTACTTCATATACGGAAAAAGCTGTCATTTATTTGCAGTTATAATATCCCGGTAAAGATTACATAGTTCAGAATTTTCTTCTTTCCTTTTTTTCTTTCTCCCAAGTTGTACTAGCTTTTGTGGTACGGCGTAAAAACATCGCTACCACCACGCTTACAAAGTCTTCACTATAACAAAAAATGGAAACCTGATCAATTCATCTAACTGGCTTTGATCCGATTTGTGCAGTCCCTTTTATTAACTTTGGGCACAGGAATAAATGCTGAGTATTGGTGAAAAGCATTCAGATTTCCTGAAAGTTCAACATTAATTATTATTACAAAAATTGCACCAAGATACTTTCCTTGATTTGTTTTTTCAGTATCTCTTTTTAAAAAATGGCCACCTAAAGAAAGAATAAAATTTAAGCCCAACTACCTTAAGTAACAAATCATAGTATGTGCACATTAATGGTAAAGAGTGAGAAAACAAATCATAGGTGAGCCTTAATTTTGATAGTTTTTCATCCGCATTGCTCTACTAACTACTTTTAGACAACATAAAAATTGATACAGTATTATGAAAGACTTCCTAACAAACGTGGAATACGTTGATGGGGACATTTTGTAACACAGTTTGCTCACTTTCCATTAACGCTGTAGTGGGAGGCTTGTTATCTCGTACCGTTTTGCTCTGAATTTTTGCTCCCTAAGAAACAGACAATAAACTTGGCGATGTGTTTTTAAGCAAGCTTTCCTCTTCGTTTTTAAGCCTGGAATTCCACGTTTTGAAACTGTTCTCTGTTCCTTTACAATCTTTATTCCAGATGCTGCGCAGGCAGGTTCGTTCACATCCCCACGGTACCGAGTACAGAAAAAGACGGCTTCTTTGGCCATCTTGCTGAAGACAGACCTGCCTGTAGTCTGTGGCTTTCTGCCCAGCTCTGCTGGAACTGGCGGTTGCATCGCAAGGCTTGCCAAAATTTTTCACAATAACAAGCTCCGATCTACATAACACCTGGCCTGTACAAACCAGGTCATTATGAACTTGATCCAAGCTGTCATTCAAGTGGCTTTGTTATTCCCTTCTTAGGCTGAGCCAGTCATCCATAAGCAAGAACTGGTTTAACGCTTCCAGTACTCACGGTACTTGGGTACCAGTTTTCTTTCTTTGAGTCCCACAAAGCAGGCGAGATCCATGTAACAAGAGGAAACAACAAGTGATCTGGGCTAAAAACCAGCCTAACAGGTCACTCCGAGTTCCAAGCTCCTTCATGCTCTACGTTTGTGCTTTTACTTTCCTGTTGCTGCTTCTTGGTCTCTTACTTCAGCTTTTCTACTCAAATTGAGAACAGCAGGTTTATTTCATGTATTTCCTACATGTTTACTCCATATTTATTTCCTACAGATCTTTTAGGTATATGTAGTCTTCCATAAAGATTCTGAGGAAAACTAAAGTCTCAAGGAAGTGAATCAAAGCCAAAAAGCGTGCGCTGAAGGGAGCTGGCACTCAGCTGGCTGTAGGACAGCGAGGACTCTTCTCTCGCCCTCTTGTGCTGCCTCTTCTTTTCATCAGTGCTACTCTTGGGGCTATGGGGGAGAGTTCAGGCTCCCATACCCAGACGCTAGATTAGCTGCATTAATGCAAACTCTACATTGGCAAATTAAGCTAAGGCTTGCAGCGGTGCAGTTTCCCAGATGCTTCAACTGCAGATTAACCGTGGGGTGCAAAATGCAGCTATTCTCGGCAGAGGACAACGTGAGGGCTGTAAGAAGGGAGAGTGTAACTGCCTACACAGGGCCACTCAGGAAAAAACCAGAAGCGTCGCTTGTGAAAAACTCCTGACATTTCAAGAGGTGTTTTCCATTCTGTAACAGACAAAAATGAGACCTTTTAAACTTTTCAATGGAAAAAAGCAGCAGGCAGCAGAGAAGCGAAGCTGGGGCTCGTGCAGCCGTGGTGGGTGCCCTCTGCCACTCACTATTGGGCATTTGGGGTAGGGCGCTCTGACCTGAGAAACAGCCGAAAGAAAACCTTTTAAAAACAAATCATCTTTGACAAATACAACTTTTCTCACAAGACTTAGTTTGGAACATTCCTGACCAGCTCAAGTGCAATCTCTGGTGGACTTCCCCAGTAAACTTCCAGGATGACGCCTAGTAATTCATGAGAGCAATGGGCAGGACTGAACCTGGAGGCAGGAAGCTTGTGTTTCAATCTCCGGTCGGATTTCATGCCTTATGATAAACATCATCACATCTCTCTGCCTTCGTCTCTTCTCTGCTGCTTCTTGCCTTTGTAAGGCATAAGCTCTCTGGGGCAGGAGCACTTGTTTGTTATACAGCACCTAGCACACCGACGTTCTGGTTTCATTTGGGGTCTGTAGACGCTACGGTGAGATGAACAATCCTTGCATTAGGATTTAGCGCTATTTAATATTTCTGTAAAGAAAAAATTAAGAGGGCAAACATGAGTGACACAACTGGGTCCATTAAAACATTATATACATCGTTCTTGTTGAATGCAAAACGTCCGGTGAGCTACTTTTCGGAGCCCGAATAGGTTATCTCCGGGGTGCAGCGTTAGCGCAAAGGTCATGTATTAGTCTTAAAGGGCCTGATTGTCATTCGCTTATACCAGCTTCATGTCAGTGGAGTTATTTCTCATTCTCAGTAGCCATAATTAGTTTCACACTCCACATAGTGTGAGAACGAACCTTCTTTAACAACGCAGAAATAAGAACTGTGTGAAAAGCTGGAATAAATATTGTAGTAATTTCATTGCGCGTACAGTCACCTGGTACTTGCTAAGTTGGTTATATCCATTAATTTTTCCTGAATAACACCTAAACTTACTGACGGGGTATATAAAAAAATGTAGGTTGCATTGAATAATGCCTGGTTGAATTTTTAAACAGTGCAGATAAGCTAAACTGAGAACATTCGCTTCATGTATTTAAAAAGTGATGGATTCAGTATCCAACCTGCCTCCTCTTCCTGCAATCAATAAATAATCCCTCCTTAATCGAGGACTTCAGCCAGTTTGGTGATCTCTTGCACTAATTAAATTCCTGAAAATATGACTTAGATGACTTTGAAAGTCAATGGGACTAATGCTCCTCGGGCAAAGCTGGTAGAGAGTGTATTAGTGATTATCCGGGGTTGTTATGGCAGTACTGGAAGCATCCTCAGCACCGCGTGGTGGCCAGGATTAGAAGGCTGGTGAAAAATGCAGGATTGGGAATTTGGTGTGGGCTAAATATGCAACTGAGACGCAGTATTGACTAATTTTGTAGAGCTACTGCGTATTTAGTAAGATACGTGGAAAACTCGGTCTCTCTTTATCTTAGCAGTCTAAGAAATAACTTTCCACGGGTTTTTAAACCTCCGCGAGGTTTGCAGCCGCACACGGCTTTCGGGCCCGGCGAAGCGGCCCGGGAGCGAACGGTTCGAAGGCGAAGCCGGAGC
>NW_008794155.1:3376462-3391140 GCF_000699145.1 Aptenodytes forsteri | reverse complement strand
TGGAGAGCTTTTAAAAGTAGCACAGCCTCTGCTGGCAGAGCTGTCTCTTCTGGGGTTTGTGCTTCTTGTCATGCAGGGTGGCTTATAAAATCATACTTTTTCAGCCACCCACCCGCCCACCCACAGTATTGAAATGTGTTTGAGTTGCCTCTTCCCTTCCATTGATTCTTCAATCGGTGATTTTAAATAAGGCACTCGAACACGCTTCTTCCGTAACCGTTCGTTACTTTGAACATTTATTCTTAATTTGTCATGCTTGTCCTTTTATTTATTTTGTGTATTGTTATTCATTCAAGGTCAAACCGTATAGAGTTTGGGCTTTATTTGTGTGAAGGTAAGAATGAGGACTAGCTGTAGACATGTTCCTTCCCTCCTCCTCTCTCCCTCCCTCCCACTCATGTGCCTGCCTGAGCGTTTCTGGAGAAGGCTTTTAAAAGAATAGATGAGGGTCATAAAAGTACTTGCTGACCGCTGCCTCAGCTCTTTTGTATAATTGAAATATATTGTTTAATTCCTCTAATGAAAACAAAAAATCAGCGTAAACATTGATTTCCTGAGGATGTAATTTCTGAAAGAAGCCGTACAGGGGATGTCTCTGTTGCGTGTGCGGGTGAGTGGGGTAATGTACCTGCTAGAACTAGGTATCACTGAAAGTACGTGAGAGAGGACGTGGTGACCGAGAGAGCTGCTGTTTCTTGTGCCTTGTGTCACGCAGGTGCCTTGGGCGAGTGTTCAACTTGCATCATAAAATCTTCAAACTTAAGGAAACTGATTAAAAAAGCGGTGAGCTCTTTAGTTTCTGAAAAGATTTCAGGGGAGTTTAAGTAATGTCATGTCAAAGATGAAAGAGAGGGCATTAAAGTAACATGCTTGAGTACAGGGATACTTCTCAAAGAAGATAGGTACGGGTACGTCAGGGTATGTGATGTGTTTGCGGCGCTGCGCGTTGGCTTGGCTGCTTTGTGGGGATGTGACCAGCTCAAAATGCATAACATCACATCTTTGCGGGAGTAGGCTCTTGGTGTTAAGTGCTAAATTTTCCTAAGGATGGAAGTGGAGAGATTCTGTGCCTGCCTGTACCTTATACATTTGCCGAGTCGGTTTTAGAGCATCGTGGAAGTTACCGCTTTAACTGATGCGAACATCAACAAGAGGAGCATGATCCTGCTGTAAGTCATGACAGTTTTGCTACTTTCTTTGGTGGGACTGGATAAAGTTTCATTGTTGATTATTACAAAAAGTATTTAGACACTTCTCAGCAAAGCCTTTTCTGCAAAATCAGGGAAGAGCAGGAGGTTGTACATTCTTGCTTTTTTATCTTGGTTCTTTGAGGGGAAGCTGTGTCTACTCGTCTTCATACATGAAAACAGAGAACTTTTTTCTGACTGTAGCATTTAAAAGCATTTTCTGAAGAATCAGAAATAAACAGCACTCATTAGTAAGCTTCTCTTCTGCTTTGCCATGATGGTTGTTCAGAGATCCCATTTCACTCTGGTAATGGAAGACCAGAAGAGCTGTTGAGCTCCATCTGTATGCATTAGGGTAGGTGGTTGATTTGTACCCTGGGGCCATATTATCTGCTATTTCATTACTTCTGGATCAGTAATGATATTCAGGAAAACTGTATTTGTAGTGACTGCTTTCTAGGGACGTCTCTTCACTAGAAAGCCTTACCGATAAGGATCGCACTGACGTGTGTTTGCTGACACGCTGCTCTGCTAGGAGGCACTCAGGCTGCTGCTTTTAGCTGCCTTTGATGGCACAAAAGTTCTGGGGTTTGCCACTAAGAAGTGGGGATTCCCTCGGGTCTCCCTGCACTTCGATATCATTTGTTTTGTGTTTTGTTTTTTTTTTTTCCCTAACCAGTGTTCAGGCATTTACATCTTGCCCTCAGACAGATGAGCAGAGCTCTCATGCCTGTTTGAGGCACTTGCTCCTTTTGTATTTGGGCACAGCAGCAACTATCCCAGCGGCTGGTAACAGAGGAGGAGGAGCACGTGAGGAGCCTGAGCTGGAGTGGGTGAAACATGCCAGATGCTGCAGGTACCCTGTGCCAAGCTCGCTGCTGAATAACGGCGCAAAGGTAGCGATGCGAGAGTGGTTTTGGGGAGTGGAAAAACCAGGTGGTGGCTGCACTTCGGAAGCTTTTGATTCCCCGTTGCTGTTGGTAGGTGGGCAGGGGGGTCGTGGTGGAAGATGTGTTGTGACATGAGTGGTCCTATCCAGGTGTCCAAGGCAACTAAGCTCGTCTGGCTGCGCAGGCTGTAAGCAAAGAGTGGGATAAGAAAATACAAAAAAAAAAGCCCCCAAACCCTGAGTTGACAGTGCTGCGCTGACAACATGAATACCTGTGTCTGTTCTGCTTCCCTGCCCTGCAACGCTGCTTGCACCCACATACCTTAACCGAAAGGGATTATGAAAGCTGAGCAACAGGGATGCTGTTGCAGATTAAAGAGGTGATGGAAATGCCTCCAGGCTGTTGTTCAGGGAGGTAAGTTCTCCATTCTCCATTAGAGGTATATACGCTGTGCTTTAATGGTGTGTGCTGTGCCGGGGCTTGATGCTGTCGACGGGGTGGATGGGGGGAAAGCAGAAACCTGTTTGCTTAAGCTGCCTGATGCGGAGGCGGTTCTGGGAACTTCTTGAGGCATTTTGTAGGTGAGGGAAGCTGTCCTGATGGACTGCCTCGAAGTGTATTCAAAAAGTACGTGTCTAGGTTGTCAGTTGTTAGGAACTTTCTTGAGTCTCGGGGGTTTATGTTTCAGTATGGTGAGACAAAAGCATTGTTTTCACAAAACATAGCTGCTGTGTTGTTTATTAACACAATAGAAACTGAAAATTTATCTTGTCCTGGCCGCAGTTCAGAGGCTCCTGTGTTACCAGTGCGGCTAAGGAAAGGGAGTGCTGCTGGGACTGCCTAGGGGCGAGAGCTTATGTGGTTTTCCTGCAAACCAGAGATGTTTAGAAGCTATGGATGGGCTGTCTTGCCTCATTATGACTGAGTTTATGATACAACAGAATCAGACTTCCTGGCCAAAAATCTCTGTGCCATCATGGCGTGTTGCTTGGTGTGTGCTGGGTCCTCCCACACCGTGAGGTTTTGCCCAGCGTCACTCCAGCTCTTTGCCTGAGCTTTGAAAATCTTAATTTATTGCTGAGAGAGCATTCCAGATACTGGTAAAGCTACCTTTTCTGTTACTTGCCCCAAGATGATGTAGAGTAAAGTAAATGGGAGGGTGTGCTGTGAAAAGGAGATGTGATTGCCAGGCGAGGCCAGGACGGTGCCGATGGATGCTGAACCCTGCGGTGTTCCTGCTGGAAGCCGTGCATCCCACAACATCCAAAGCTGCTTCCAGGGTGGTGGTGAAGTGAGTACTGTGGTAGGGGAAACAGGTAAAGCACCGCAGGCAAAATAAAGTACTGTTTATTTGAAAAAAAATCCCAGGGATTTATGCCAGAGGATAAAAACATCGTGTGGGTCATTTAAAACCAGAAACTCTGCAAGGAAGGCAGGTTTCTCTGCTCGCTCTGTGGGTCTGCAGAGGTCCAGCCTGAGTCAATGACGAACCGTCCTACCTTACTTCTGCATCTAAGCACAAGTGCTCGTTGTCTGCAGTCTTGTTTTGAACATGAGAACCAAAAAATACTGCTTTGGACTAGCAAGCTTACCATAAACAGCTGATAATGCTATTTCTGCTTTGAATACCTCCTTATTGAGTCATCTTTAAGCATTCCTTTGTACTTCTGCTGTATTTAGCTTAAACGCTTGAGTATTAAGGACATACTGTATCATTTTTGTTGGGAATGCTTTTAGTTGTGCTTCCTTTCTATTATGATTCTTATTTGTTAAGCTTTTATTCTGACTAAAACAAAATCTTCTGCTAATTTTTTTGGGAAAGCTTTTTGGTTGCTTCTCTCTCTTTTCTGTTGAGTCTCATCTAGCTAATGCTCGTATTTTGGGTCTGAAAATAAGCTAGCTACTTTAAAAGGGTTTTTTTGTCCCCCCCCTGCACTCACATAGCAGGCAGCTATTTTGAGAAAGTGTATGAAATGGATGAGGGAAGAGAGATTCAAGGACCACTGAGAAAGCAAAGAAAAAACTGTATTAATGATGTAGTAAATTCTACCTGCCTAAGCTGTCATCTTCCTGTCCGGTGGGTTGTGCCTCCCTGGACTTGCCTGCCTGTTACAGCACCGTCCCCTTTGCTTAGGGTTGGAAACTGGCCCTCTGTGGGGCTGCTGGGCAGAGCCAGAATGTGTATGTGGGATGTATGGTATGCATGCGTGCGCTGGGCAGGCGCCAGCGGAGGAGGAATAAGATGCAAGGTAATCCGCTGCCCGGGACCTGCAGCGGCTCTGATGACCCTCGGTGATGCAGACTGCCCGTTGATAAAGGCAGAGCGTGTAAACCCAGTTGCGGTGCAGTAAAGTACGAAAAGTATTTCAGCTGAGGTGACGTGACCTGAAGGGGCAGTATGAACAAGGAGAGAGGGAAAACAAATGGTTTTATAAAAGAAATGAGCATTTAAAACCACTTAAAAACTATTAGAAAGTGGAGAAATAGTCACCCTCCTGACTCAGTTGCTGAAATAGCAAATGTGTTTCTGCAGAAAAGGGATATTCTGGTAGTGAATAGTGGGTATTTTTGAAAGGTTGGAGACAGTCTAAATTAATGTGGCAAACTTCTGGTCCCAGCCTTGCTCAGAGTGAGGGGGGACTTGTCTGTCTTCAGGTTGCCAGGAAAGGACAGAAAGGCGCTACGTGCCATTTGGCTCTTTCAGGCTGGTGTAGCCTTCCAAAAGAAAGATCGAATGAAACAATCTCTTCAGTTCTTAGGTATAACTGTGGCCATGCCTGATCCATCTCCCACAATAGCTCATAACTCTTGTTGGCGTTGTTTCAGCACATGGTGAGAGCAGCGTGGGTTTGTCTGCTGTGTTTTGAACAGGAGATTGTGGAGAGTGGAACTCGCCAGAGCGGAGTTTGTAGGATATATAAATATATATATTAAAAAAAAGTTGTTCTTTTTTTTTTTATTTATGTATAACAGGAGAGTGATATTTTGTCTTTAGATAGAAGTTTTTTTTCTTTGCTTAGGCACCTATTCTCACTGAATTGCTGGGTTTTCATTGCAAAATTGATGTCAGCAGACAATAGAGAGCGGAGCAGCAAGGCTGAGGGTACTGCAGTATGGGGGTAATGACTCCCAGGCATCAACGTATGCCTTCTGAGATACTTAGAAAACTGTAGGCTGCAAATATTTAAGATTCTGTAATTAATTTCAGATATCTGTAGTAAACATGATACACAGCTTTAGTAGTGGCGAGAGTAGCGGAGTCTGTGATTGCAACTATCTCTAGCAATGATGTCCAGTTTATGTAGCATCACTTTGTAGTGTGTGGTATTCTTTCATGAAAGAGAAAACTTGGGTGGTGGGAGGCTTGACAGATATGGCAAACCTTATTTTGCAAAACCATCCCAACAGAAAGACAGTAGGATTTCTTCTTGTAGGCTTTTTTTTTGTGTGTGTGTGTCTTGTTTTGCTAGACACACAATTCAGCTAAAAGTTCAGCTGTGCTCCATCCTGTGAAATGTTTTAAAACAGTCAGGAAAAGAACCTGTCCTGCGTAGGAATACGTATAGAATTATATTACAGTTGTTAATAAAACAGAGAATACGCCCACAGCAAAAAATGTAATGGATGGAAGAGCGACCTGAAGATGCAGCACAATAAAGGTGAGTGCAATTCAGCTGTTAATGAATGGGATTAAAACTCGTGTTTATGAGCGAGGGAGGCTTTCCACTGGGATGGAGTCTGTTTTGTGGCTGGCTTTTTGTCTCCAGTGGGTTGAAACAGAGCTCTCTTCCAGAGCCTTTCTGAAGCTCAGCACGGATGATTTGTATTCTCCTGGAGAGTAATTTGTCAGGAGATGAACAGCAATATGCTCTGTTTGCTGGAACAGCAAAGACAAGTCCAGTTAAAGACTTATTTTTGGGGGTAAAGTAATTTTTAAACTTTCCATCAAAAAAAAGTCATAAATACCTGTGCTTGACCTAGTTTTTTTCCATCTCAAGTACTTTAGCGGCAAATTCAGGTGCTGCATAAAACGGAGAGACCCCAGCTTCCAGCTGGGCAGGATGCAACTTGGTCCATGGAGGGCATATTGCTAGTGAAAGGTCACCGTTTTAGAAGTAGTAAAATGATTTGGGAACTTGCTAAATTTTGTCTAAACATTGCAGGATTTCATTATAGTATTTTTAAGTAAAACTTCGATTCAAAATGGAGATTGAAACAAAATAAGCAAAAGGTTAAATTTCCCCAAAACGAAGAGGTAATTTTTCTGGAATAAAACTTGGCTGCCTCTGAATGAAAGCTTTAGTGTTGCTTTCTAGCAGAAGCAAGAAAGAAAATAAGCATTAAGTTCTAGTTCGGTTCTTATTTTGGGAAGGGAGGTGGGTGGGTGTTTGGTTTTTTTTCCTTTTCTATTTTTCCACCCAGTTTGTCCATTGAACAGAAAAACCCATTAACCTCCAGGTCCAACTCTGGGAGCGTTGGGGTTTGCTGTCTTCCTGTTACTTCTGCTTTGGTGTTAAGCTGGGAATGATTCTCTCTTCTTCTTCTCCAGTATCATGTCTAAGTTAGGTGCTAAAAACATAGGTTTGATAGAGTAGCTCTCAAATCGGTTATCTTCTGAGGCTTTTGTTAACACTTCTCAGTTCCAGATAATGCTCTGGTTCATTTTTTCTGTCTCTGGAGCTTGGGGCTGGAATTTGGTAAGGAAGGATTTCTTTGCAGAGGCTGCTGCAGTACCTTATTAATTTGTCTTGTTTTGCTAAACACAGAGAGATGTGAAATGAGTCTGAGATATTTGGTCAATGTACTGAAATGATAAAGAAAACGTGGACTGGGACAATGCACTGCACTGAAGCTGACTTTGTGGAAGAACGAGCAGATATAGAGAAGCTTTACAAGTCGACAGGGAGCAGCGAGATAAATGTGTGGTTTATAGAAAGGAAAACACTAGAATGTGTTTAAAATAGTAGAAAATTGCTCATGCTAGCAAGTTTGCAAAGATGATGGAAATCTGGTATTGGGACCAGGGAAAAGGAGATGTGTGAGTGACAACCAGGAGATGGTGGCAGTTTGGAACGGAGATGGAATATGATGGGAAGGAGTTTTGGTGAGTGCAAATGAGAAAGAGGTGAGGCAAACAAGCGAGCTGGTGTCGGGAAATGGATTTGGACTGTAAATGTGTTCAGAAAGCAAATGGGTTGAAGCCTCTGAATGACAAGGAGGGAAGAAAAGACATGAAAGAGAGACATGATGCAGCTTCGATTTTAGTGAGCTGCAACAAAAAGAGGATGTTTTGTGTCAGTCTGACCATGATGGAAATAGGAACTAGAAAGGAGAGGAGAAACTTTAATGAACAAACAAGGTGGAGACAGAAATGATGGAGGCGTGTCAAGGTTTGTTTTTTTTTCCCTTAAAATAAAAAAACCCTACTCCCACCCTTCCAAAAGCCAAGCCACCCCCCCTTCATTTTATATATTTAGCTACGTATATCATGTTAAATTTGTTTGATATATCTGCTTATTTCATGTCTAATTTTGGCAGGAAGTACAACACTAATTACGTTTGCTGTCAAGTTGATTGCCTCTTCCCTGCGCAGCACTAGCTGAGCCTGGCTCGCTCTCTATTTAAATAGGTATAACTTTTTCCCTGGCTATTTGGAAGAGTCTTGGCTGTGGAATGCCCTTTCACTGGGACTAGAGAAATATTAGCTTGTCAGTCTTCCAGATGAGCCGTAATGACTTTCATATCAGGAAAGGTTCAATGCAGAAAGGTATTGATGGGCTAGAATGATAAGATTTGATTTTTTTTTTTTTAAGAGAGATTGGGAGGGTTTTTTTGGGGGGGCACAAGGTATTTGGCACCTTGTAAAAGGTGGCATATGTTAATTATACTTTGAAAATAAAGCGCAAGATGCCTTCGTGGGTCAGTTCTGAAAATGACATGCTTTCTTGGTTTTCTAGGTATCAGCCTCTGTGTTTGGCAGTTTAAAAATACAAATTAGATGAAGACAACAAATAATAAGTACATTATTTTGACTCTGGGATGCTCCTTAGAAATATTCCTGAAAGAGGCAACAGGGAAGCTGAGTAAATGATTTTGTGGAGAAGAAAGGGGGGCAGGAGGGCTGAGTGGGGAGTGGTGTTAGCAGGAATAAAGAAAATGGAGCGTAGCACTGTGGCTTCACTGAAAATAATCGTAGCGATAGTCATCCTGCAGAGGATGATGAGGGGGAATGCAGTATGGGATGCAAAACTTTATGCAGCTATGAAAGCATTTTCAAAGTGATTTGCCAAAATACCTCTGGGAGGCAGAACATCGATGATCTTAGAGGTCTTTTCCAACCTCAATGATTCTATGATTCTATGATCTAAACTGAAGTCATTTGGAAGGGCAGTCAGAATTTGGGAAGCATCTGATCCTGCAGATGTGCACATTTGGAGGTGAAAACTTTGGGAATTACTCTTCCAAAATTGACTCCAATTTGAGGTTAGGATTAATGCACGTCTGCCTTTAGGAAGACATAAATAGTTACTATTTTCTGCTAAACTTGAAAAGAAAAATCTGAGTAACACCTCTGGGACTGAGAGCTAAAGGTCAGAAACTTTGAATAGCGGCATTAATTGCTCCCTTTAAAGGGTATAAAGGATCAGAGTCTTTAAGGGCTTGCCTAAAGATGAGAGCAATATTAATGCCAGTAAGTGATGATACAGCAAGATTCAAACGGGGGGGGGGCGGGCAGGTTTTTTCCTTGTTCCTCCAAAATACGATCAACGTGCTAGTGACTTGGGTGTTAACTGTTTGAAGCATTGCAGCATTACTTCAGTCGCGTGCTGTGTTTAATACTTTCTGTTCCATTGCCACTGATGTGCAGGATCGAGCTTCAAGAAGTATTAACAGCAGGATTAGGTGTTGCAGTGCGTTACTGGATTGCCTTGGGTCGTCCAGTGTAGAGAACTTTGTCCTAATTTTTAAAAATTTCGCTAAGTCTCTGCTAGATCGTTATCGCAGCCTTTCAGTAAATGATACCACATTTGATTTTCCATCCTTGTCATCTTCAGGTTTGCATCTTTGTGTTTGCAAGTTATGCTCCGTTCTCTTAGGTGCTGTTTTAATGTTACTGACTCCTATTAAAAAGATATGGTGGCTTAGAATATGTGAATTATCCTATGCACGCTCCTACTGCGTTGCTGAGCTCTTATCGTTAGTTCGGGCTATTTTGGAAAAATGTAAATATTGAGGGAATCAGTGATACATGATAGAACTTGCAGCTGAAATGGATTATGGTATTTCATTGTGGCAATAATTTTTAAGAAACCTGGATTTCCACAGCTGCCTGTAAGATTCTGTGTAATGATTATGAAGCTATTTCTGCATCCTCCTCTCACTAACATATTCAGAAGATTACTTGCGTGCTTATTCATGCAAGCAAGGGTTTTGGAAATCAGAAGTTTCCCAGGGTTTCAGAAACAAATAAAAGGCTTTGTTGTATCTACAGTTATGTTTGCAAAAGAATCCTCATTGTAAAGGCATGTGATGCTAAAAGTTTTGTTGGGCTTTCCTCACTCCTGAGATGCTTTTGCTACTCTTTGCCTCCCTCGCTGTGTCCTTTAGAAAAAATCCTCTTGTCTCTAGGGAATGAGGAGAGTTGGGGAAGTATCGTAATTTGCAAACAAGAATGTTTTTTAAATATTTAAATTGGTTTAGCTTCACAGCCGCAGGTGCCAGATTTTTTTTTTGTCCTCTTGATTTCAGATATGCTTGCTGATGATCTGTGGAAAATGATTTAGATTTGGCTTTTTCAGTTAAAAAAAAAAAAGTACTTGGCTGCCGACTAATTTTTAGGCTAAGTTACTAGGAGCTTGCCTTCACTGGAATAGTTTTTAGAGTTTGTAAGAAAATCCTGTTGGACTACGTAATGATGTGTTTGGATTAAGTTTCCTCCCTATTGCACATTCTACAGGAAAATGTATTTTCTGTTAGTCTGGTAGATAGTTGTATAGGATAGATTTTGTTTGCTTTTGAAACAGCAGAAGTCTCCTAGGCAATTCTATTAAATTCCAGATAATTCAAGGGAGGGAAGGGAGGGAGCACGCTTCCTCCCCTTTCCCTACCCAACCGGCTCCTCCTCAGGCTGGACTCGGGTGAAATGTGTGTGAAGCTGATGGATATAGCTAAGAAACTTTTGATGCTGATCATCTTGGATGGTGTGTGGTAAACAAAACATGAGGTTGCATACTAAAGAAGGTTAAAAACTTGTTTCCCAAGAAAAATACTTCAAACTCTAGCAATATACCCTTAGACTACATAAATGATCTTGATTTTTGCATTTTTATGTTTATCTGTTAGTAGTTTCATGAGTTCTGTAAGGGTGGTGTGGGCTTGCTTATTGGATCAAATAAGAATGAAGAAGGGAAACACTTAAGCTTGAACTCAACTTTAAATACTTGAGGTATTTCATTATAGTAAGCATATTTAAAAAATTTTAGCTGATGTTTGGCAGCGTCAAGACTTATGTGCTCAGGATGGACAGTGAAGACCCTGTTAGGCAGGTGTTCAAGATTTGGCGTTCTCACTGTAGACTGAATTTTTGTACCAACAATATCTGCAATTACACATTATAGAAAATATTTGCATTTTCCGTGGATTCAAATCCCCAAAAATAAATAGTTGCAGGTTGAAATACCAGCAGCCTGGCAGCATATTTAAGCTTGCTCTGTAGGTTACTATTACATTTGTTTGCTATCTGGGGATGCTGCTAGCAGAGCTAAAAAACCTCTGAGCTGATTGTTATCAAGCTTTTAAAAGGAGTAGCAAAGTATGAGTGTCAAATTCTGGCTGAAATCTGAATATCTATTTTTTGATGTGAACTTACCTAAAACCTTTAAAAATAATACAGTAACTAATGTCTGACCTTATAATGAACACTTCACTAGTTTTTTAGGTGTTAGTTTTGTCAAGATACTTTCGCAGTGTGATGCTCTTGGTGGCAGAGCTTTTTGTATTCTCCTTGACGGATAAATGATTAATGGTCTCCACACTGCCTTCTGGATCACCTTGTAAGAGGTCTCCTTCATCAATCTGGCAAGGGGATTGTATGGCAGTTTGCACCCTAATTACAGTCCCCAGCCGGGGATGTGCTGCTTAACAGATTACTTGTAGCAGAAGTACAGTAGGCGCAGATAGAGATGACCATGGAGTTGTTTGACGCTCGGGTGCAACAATTAGATTTCCTTGCTGGAAAAAAATCCACTTCATATAAACAGTGCAACAGATAAAAATGTTTAGCTGGAATTAACTCTGTAACTTAAAGGTTTAATAATAACAGCAGTTCTGTGTTTCCCTGTTTTCATCTTTTCCTTTCCCTTTTCTTGCAGTCTTGTAGACGAGGGCAGTATTGCAAGCCAGAAATTTTATTACCAATAGAAACATTAAGGTATTCCACAGGGCAAAACAAAAGTGATTCAAAAGGTGCTTTTAAAGATAATAAGTTTTAGCATTGAACAGTTTACCCAGAAGACAACAGATTATTTCTAGTGGTCTGTCATTATTGTTGGCCTTTTTTCTGGCTCATTTGTGGCGTAATGCTGCTACTCAATTAAGATGTATTTTGGTAAAAACTATGAACGACAACTGCCCTGCTTCCACCAAGCATATTGCTAAGCACATACGTATGTGCCTATTGCTCAGTCTGACAAATATGAATGTGTTGCTGAGAAACAGCTTATATAAGGACTAAAGCACAGAGGAAAACTTGCACAGCATCCAGTCAAACACAAAAGCGAAGTGCCCGTTTTGGTATTTGACAATGAGAGGATTTTGCGCTTTGGAAGGATGTAATTGCCAAATCGTTTTGCATATAAGTATCAGTGTTGTAGCAGTCAATATTGCCAAGTCAGATAACATTATGAATATCTTGGCAATCTGGAAAAAAAATCTGATTTGTTTTTTTAATGATAAGCATTTATTTTCATGACTTGGAAAAAAAAAATTATTAAAAAGTCTGAGGATCGCCTGGGCACTGATAACTTCCCACTGGGTGACATGTACTTGAAGGATAAAGGCCGTGAAAAGAGGTGCCAGCAGGCTGAGGCTGGACGTAGAAAATTTGCACGCTTTGTGCTTATATCCTGAAGAACTAGAATTGGAGAATTGTAGGGATTAGTATTTGTGTTTAGGACAGTAGAAACCTTCAGTTGTGCAGTGGCTGCTGTGAAGGCGTGGGTGTGTATGTTTGACTTCGTCTAACTTGAAAGAGGGGAAAAAAAAAGTCTTACTACTCAATGAAAAAGTAGTCGAATACACCTGACCTGTGTTTGAGTGCTATGGAATTGCAGCAAGTCTTGGGAGTCTTCTCTCTATCTGTGAGCTCGACTGTCTCCGAGTATGAACGGGAGCTGATAGGCATGTGTAAAGCAGGAATTTATCACTGTCTTGTCCTAGGTTTGGAAGAAAATCTCCTCTGAAGTTTTTACTCCCAGAGATGGTCAGATAATGGTTGGTTACAGTGCATTTACTTTTTCTGGGTTTCCTTCCCCATGAGAAATGGAGGAATTGACCCTGGAGTTGTTATATTGTCTGGAAATCGCATACACTGTATGGTGAAAACACTTCTGAGAGATCATTTGAAAGGTTCTAGTTTCTTTGACCCCTTTGAAACTCGTGGCTTTCCCGTGTTCTGGTTCCATTTGTTCCTTTGGCACCCATCAGAAGCGAGCAGTCCTTCCGTGCCTCGTCCTCTCAGCTAAAAACTAAAGGCTGGCTGTTCAGCTTCTCTTTATTGTCTTGTTAAAAAGCAGATGCAATGTTTGCTTCATATCAGTCTTTCAGGTGGGAGAGCAACATGGTTTGGTGTTCTTGTGAGCATTCATCACTCTTCTGTTTGCAGAAGCAATTGGAAGCAAATGACCCAGGTCATCATCATTACTCATATTTTGTGTTTTTTCCAGTTCTGTGGCTTCAGCTCCTTATTTGAGCTGCGTTGACACGTCATGAAATACACATCTCGGTCTGTAGTCGTGCATATTAATTGCCAAGTGATGCACTGCCTCTTGCTGATCTTGGTTTTCCTTTGGCGTTTCTCTCAGGTTTTGTTCCAGGACAAATGCATCGTAGGTACTCAAGAGGAAAACATTTTCTCCTAAATTGTTTTAGCAAATGGAACCCCTTTTTTTTACTCTGGCTGAAGACTTTGTCTTGGCTGCAAGCCTGAGAGATTTAAACATTTGCTGTTCCTTTTATTGTTTAAACCTGTGCAGCATATTTTAAGTGAGCGAGCAGTCTGTCAAGTTATTAGAAATCATTACTTTGCCACAGAGTTATTGAATGGGTGTGAAAACAGGTGTTTGTCAGATTTTACCGTCTGGACTGAATATTTTTGATGTTTGGGAACTTTTATCTGCAGTCAACTATTGTGCTTTGTATAGGAGAAGGCTTGATTCAGATTATCTGAGCAATCAGGAGCAGAGATGCGGCTCTGTGATTCATAATTGAAATTTAGCCTTTAGATTAACTTCATTAGTATGCTGTTGAACAAGGACAGGGTGTTAATAAATGAAAAAATCCTTCTGGGTTTAAGCACCGAGTGCCACAATAGGTCTTTGCAGTTCATTATGAATTTTTTATTTTTGCTGTGATAGCATGGTCAAATCAAAAATAATGCTCTTTTTGTCTTTATTCATCAAAATTGTACAAATATTTCTGCACAGAGAGAAACAGAGAAAGGCTTTATCTAATGTGAGGTTAAGCCCAAAATTCTTCTAGTAAAGCTACATTTATGAGCCATTCTGAGATCAAGAAAAGACTTCGGTTTCCTTTCTAACTCATAATTTAGAGTAATGAGTGAAACCTTACTTATATTCTTAACACAGTTGAAACTTTCTGGGGAAGAAGAAACTATGCAATCTCCAGTCATTAGATGGTAGGCTTGTAAACGTTTATAAAAATATACCTGTTTATCCTACTGAGATGAAAATTACTCATTTCTGGCTTCCATATTCTGATTACTTTGTAAATTCTTGATCTTGATTTTCATCGCTTTTTTTTTGGATCTGGATTTGCTTTAGATCGTAGTTCAGCAAAGCACTCACTAGCACTTGAGCATATGTTTTGAAGTCACTTGGACTTCAGGTAGCTTAGTAAAGCTGACCTCCGTTCCCAGAGAGATGCATTACTGTAATGCGTTATATCAATGCATTTAGAATCTCCATCCTTTATTAGATGCAGGGGGAAACATAGTGACAGAGGCTGAGGAAAAGGCTGAGGTACTTAATGCCTTCTTTGCCTCAGTCTTTAATAGTAAGACTGGTTGTTCTCCAGGTACCCAGCCCCCTGAGCTGGAAGACAGGGACGGGGAGCAGAATGAAGCCCCCATAACCCAAGGGGAAGTGGTTAGCAACCTGCTACACCACTTAGACACAAGTCTATGGGCCAGATGGGATCCACCCAAGGGTACTGAGGGAGCTGGTGGAAGTGCTCACCAAGGCACTTTCAATCCTTTATCAGCAGCCCTGGCTAACTGGGGAGGTCCCAGTTGACTGGAGGTTAGCAAATGTGACGCCCATCTACAAGAAGGGCCGGAAGGAGGATCCAGGGAACTACAGGCCTG
>NW_008794155.1:3372694-3374455 GCF_000699145.1 Aptenodytes forsteri | reverse complement strand
GGTTTACGGTTGGACTCAATGATCTTAAAGGTCTTTTCCAACCTAAATGATTCTATGATTCTGTGTATATCTCACAGTAGCCCGGGTGCCATCAGTGTAGAAGGGAATATTCAGACTTCTCCAGGTGGAATTTTCTTGCATGAAATAAAGGTTAATGTAGTTGAACTTAGAATGACTATGCTGTAACTGTGAGGAAGTTACTGTTTTTATTCGTTAGGCTGTTTTGGCATTTTTATACAATGTTTTGTATGCTTTGCATGGTTTTATGGAAGATTTTGATAGATTCTCATTTGTTAGTCATAGAGCAGTACTAAGAAAGTAAGTTCAAGAAAAAAAATCCCATTACCAGAATGGAAAAGAAGATACTAGGGATTTTCAGTTCCTTCCCATCCTGACAGTTGCTCTTGATCTCCCTAAAACCTGTATCAGAATACTTTGAGTTGTCTGTACATATGCTCTTCAGTGGAGAGTCGTACATTTGATGTAATCCTCTGTGCTTTGAGATGGCATGGCATCTGCTTCTGCAAGAAAGGGTTACGAATTTAGCTTTTTTTCTACATGCGGCCTTGAGGGGAGCACAGATTGCTGAACAACACAGCAGGCTGGTGTCCAGTGCTTGAAAGGTAGGGAGCTGAGTTTGAACTCCTTACACAGAGTCTGTGCGGGCTTGAAGTTTAGCCCTGGGGAGCTTTGTGGCTTACTGCAGCTGAGAGTCTGGGGTAAATGCAGTGGTGACGTTGGAAAGTTTGGAAAAGAAAAATGAAGAGAAAAGCAGAAAGTGTTTGTTGTAAAATGAGTAGTGTGTTAGAGTCCTTGAGTATTTGTGAAAAGGGTAGATTGTGTTCTCCTGACATATATGAATGGGATATATATTACACTTTTCCATAGGGTTTGGCGTGGGAGGGGGGACTTAAAAATGCTGAAAGTTGTGACTGAGAAAAATTAGCTTATATGAGGCAGTTTAAGATATATGGAGTTTAATAATTTCCATTGTTTCCTCCTAGGGAAGACCAATCCTAACCAGCAGAAGTAGCGCACATCACAAAATGTCTTAATTCTCACAAAAAGCTATTGTTAGGAATCCTTGACTTAAGATAGACTACTGGACTGCGGGGGCGCAAACGTGAAAATTTCACCATTGCTAGTTTCTAGCTTACTGCAACCATTTTGTGGAAGAAGTACTTGAAGTTTAGCCCTGGGGAGCTTTGTGGCTTACTGCAGCTGAGAGTCTGGGGTAAATGCAGTGGTGACGTTGGAAAGTTTGGAAAAGAAAAATGAAGAGAAAAGCAGAAAGTGTTTGTTGTAAAATGAGTAGTGTGTTAGAGTCCTTGAGTATTTGTGAAAAGGGTAGATTGTGTTCTTCTGATATATATGAATGGGATATATATTACACTTTTCCATAGGGTTTGGCGTGGGAGGGGGGACTTAAAAATGCTGAAAGTTGTGACTGAGAAAAATTAGCTTATATGAGGCAGTTTAAGATATATGGAGTTTAATAATTTCCATTGTTTTCTCCTAGGGAAGACCAATCCTAACCAGCAGAAGTAGCGCACATCACAAAATGTCTTAATTCACAAAAAGCTATTGTTAGGAATCCTTGACTTAAGATAGACTACTGGACTGCGGGGGCGCAAACTGAAAATTTCCACCATTGCTAGTTTCTAGCTTACTGCAACCATTTTGTGGAAGAAGTAAAATATTTGACCTCTAGAAGGATTCAGGGCCAAAAATGTGAAATAAGAATAATTTTTAACTCCCCCC
>NW_008794155.1:3369305-3372508 GCF_000699145.1 Aptenodytes forsteri | reverse complement strand
AGCAGTACCCAGAGTATAAGATATTGTATTTAGTTTTAAAAAGGGAAGCCTAATCTGTAAGAGCTTGCATCTTTCTGAGAGAATACCGTGCATAGAGAAGGAAGAGAGAGAAAAGGAAGTAAATTAGACAACTATGGAGTTCAGATAACATTTAACTATAGACTGATAGTACAAAGTTTGAATGATGAACTACCTGCTTGAAGACCGAAAGATAAACTCGGTCTCCCTGTAATCATTAACATAGTGCTCGATAGATCCTGTGAGAGCAAGCACAGTTTGTGAAGATACTTGAATAAGGGGACAATGATGGCTTTGGTTCACTTGATGAAGTGGGGTTTCCAGTAGGAAAATAGTATGAGAGAAGTACAAAAAGAGTCTAAAGAGGTTGGGGGAAAACCTGTCATGTTTGCTTTTCAGGAAACCACTGTTGGTACTTTATTTCGGCAAGATGCTGGATACGTGTAATAAATCCCTTGGGGATGCTCGGGATTCAAATGTGCTCTCCAATACTTTGTTTTGTATAATAGAGAACCTTCATGTTACCAACATTTTTCTATTCATCCTGACCCTTAGGTTGGGAGTAATCTCCTGACCGTGGCAGCTCCAGCTGGGGAGTATGTTTAGCCTTTGCATGCCCTGGAAAACTTGCGGCTGAGCTAGGGCACTTACTGCCAGGTCACGGCTGCCCTCGCTCATTAGATTTGCCACACTGAAAGAGAAGTGCTTGTTTCTGTCCAGATAACTCGAGATCATGCTCAATTCAAAACAGCTAAGGCAAAATGCAAACAGTCGTTTATCTACGAAATTCAAAATAGTAAAATCACAGATGGAGAAATGAGAGAAAACCTTCACTTGCTTGTATGTTTACAAAGGTTAAACGGGAAGGGTTTATTTACATGATGTGCAGGAGCCTTTCTTGACGTGGTGGTGGTGAAATGTTCCCTCTTGTGTTCTTGATGCTTCCCATAGTGCTAACTGGAGAATTTTTGTAAGTATGCTGGTGTTTATGGCCAGTCTCTCTTCTGAAGTCTGACAAAAGATGCAGACAAATTTAGCCTTTTAACCATAATCCAGTTTATTTTTCTTATCCAGGGGTTAGTGTAACCAGTCGCCTTAATTAAAATAGACAATGCTTTATTTCGTTGGAGATCCAAATGTATATAATTTCCTATATTTAACTACTTAATTACTCCTTGCCTCAGTGAAGGGTAAAACCCTTCTCCTCCATCTCTTTGGTGACTTGTTGACTAACTCCGTGTAAGGTGTCTCCTCTACTGAATCTTGTATCATGCTGTCTAGTAACTAGGATACTAGATACAAATACTTAAAATATGTGTTGCTCATTACTGGTCCTTGATTGAGACCACGACATAATGACAGTTACCTGACTTGGTGTGGCTGACCCTGTCTGTATAACCACTAAGAATATTGTAATGCATAGATATCCTTATTCTAATGAAAAATTATGGTAATAAAGTTTAGTTTCTGTAAGAAATACAACGACAAATGAAAACCTTTCACTGAGCTAACAGCTCCTCCGGTATGTTCTCAGTCTCTGCGCCCTTTTCCCCCTTGTTGCCTCTTCACAAACGCAGCCAAAAGAGGAAGTGCAGAACGGGAAAATGTTGAAACCCATCGAAGTCAGTGTGAGGTTTCTTGTTGATTTAAATGGGAATACAAAAGCTAGTGGTCTTGTATTTAGCTTTAAATAAATTTCCCACTGTACAGAAGCACTGTCTGGAAATAAACTGTTTCAGATACCTTCCTGTTCTCTAGTAACATAAGAATATAAAGTCTGAAAATCGACATACCTTGAAAGAATTTAAGCAAAAATGAAAAAGCTTGAATAGAGTCTGCTTCCAGCTTTTAATATTATTATTTTGATATTCCAGATTTTGATTTTTTTTTTTTTTTCTTGAGTAATTCACAGAATCACAGCCTGAGCTTTTAAAATACCTACTCGCTTGTGGAAAGTATCTGGTAGGCTGTTTCTATTGAAACACAGCTTAATCTTTGGCTTCGCTGATCCTCTCTTTTAGTCAGAGCTGTCACTTACTTCAGGTCAGTTCAGGCACACTATAAATCGTACCTTCTTACTAGTCAATCAGTGATTGATTCAATTTTGCAGCACTTGAAGGCAGTCTTTTCTAGTTTACAACTGAGTTAATGTGGCCTAAAAGGATTGAGCACATAGCTGGGAGCTTGTGAGTTCTGGAGCCAAGACTGGTATTACTGGTTTGCAGCGTGGGCTTGGGCAAATAATTTTACATTTACAACGTAGAAATACTTGTTGTGCTTGAGTCTTTCTCTCCGTCTCCTTTTTTCCTTTTCTCCTGTGTTAAACTTGAGTTCTTTAAGGACCTGGTATCCAACACCGTGTTCAGAGTTTTTTAGCTTCCCTAGTATCTGGAAGTACTTAGAGATGGAAAATCATGCACCCTGGTGTGTGTCTCAGGTGGAGATATATGTGCTAATGGAGGTTTAAAAAAGAATAAAAATGGTATGTTTGCAAAGGCCGTTGACACTTTAGCAGAATAATTGAAAATAAGACCAAATGGACCTTTAAGATGTCTTCAAAAGTTTAATAGAATATTGATTTTTCTTTTGAAGGTATGGGAAGCCTTCATCCCACGCCATGTGCTGTCTATGCCACAGCCCATAGATTGGAAACACTAAAATCCTTTGCGGTACTGAATAGTGGATAACAAGTGCATCATGATGGGACCTGTCGTGGTTTAATCTCAGTCGGCAACTGAGCACCACGCAGCCGCTCGCTCACTCCCCCCTGGTGGGATGGGGGAGAGAATCAGAAGGGTAAAAGTGAGAAAAACTCGTGGGTTGAGATAAAGACAGTTTAATAGGTAAAGCAAAAGCCACGCATGCAAGCAAAGCAAAACAAGGAATTCGTTCACTACTTCCCATTGGCAGGCAGGTGTTCAGGCAGCTCCAGGAAAGCAGGGCTCCATCATGCATAACGGTTCCCTGGGAAGACAAACGCCATCATTCCGAACATCCCCCCCCTTCCTTCTTCTTCCCAATATCCCTTTGGTCAGTTTGGGTCAGCTGTCCTGGCTATACTCCCTCCCAGCTTCTTGTGCCCCTCCAGCCTTCTCAGTCGGTAGAGCATGGGAAAAAAGTCCTTGACTAGTGTAAGCACTACCTAGCAACAACTAAAACATCAGTGTGTTATCAAATTGTTCTCA
>NW_008794155.1:3340282-3369235 GCF_000699145.1 Aptenodytes forsteri | reverse complement strand
AATGTCCCCCCCTTCCTTCTTCTTCCCCCAGCTTTATATACTGAGTGTGACGTCCCATGGTATGGAATATCCCTTTGGCCAGTTGGGGTCAGCTGTCCCGGCTGTGCCCCCTCCCAGCTTCTTGTGCACCCCCAGCCTTCTCAGTCGGTAGAGCATGGGAAGCTGAAAAGTCCTTGACTAGTGTAAGCACTACCTAGCAACAACTAAAACATCAGTGTGTTATCAACATTGTTCTCACCCTAAATCCAAAACACAGCACTGTACCAGCTACTAGGAAGGAAATTAACTCTATCCCTGCCGAAACCAGGACAGGACCGAACTCTGTATGTTAGTATTAAAAAGCACTCGAGAGTGATTAAGTCCTCTGATATGCAGTTTTGATTTTTGTGCCTCGTACTCTAGAAGAGTTGTTCTCTCACATGCTGGTATTCCTGTGAAGAGAAGACCTGTGTGGATATACTTGTGCCCCTCTGGATTTCTAAGTTAGCTCATGTATGTGTTGTGTAACCTTTCAATAATCTCGGTGAATGAGAAAGCACAGTTAGTGTGAAAGTGCGAAACGTTTCAGCTTGTTAGTAAAAAAAGAAAAATCCCTTAAAAAACATCCACTTTTTAAAAATGGAACAAAGTTCAGACTTTTATAATTGTTTCAGAATTAAGTATGCTTTATAAGTAATAACAAATTAAATCTATTTTCCTGAGGCAGATGAAACTACAAGGATAACTGATAGCAAATCAAAGGCAAGTAGGCATGGACTTCTATCCTCTTTCTTCCGTCCTGCTGTCTGTGGGTCTTCAGCTGTGGTGTTCTCCTGCTTACTTTGAAATTGCCCCAGTTAGGTTGTTGCTATGAGGGAAGTGTTTTTACATTAGAAGGTGTTTCATCTGACTAGCCCTGAAAGGTTGTTTTTTTTTTTTTCCAGCAGTAGTTCCATTTTCAAAAATACAGCCAGCATCATAGTGTAGGCAAGTAAGGAAATGAAAGAAATATATTTTCTGACAGTATGCTGTATTTTTTTGCTTATCAGAATGACTCTGAAATTCTATTCTCCTGAAACAACAACAAGGAAATATTTCTGTTTTTTTCTGATTAGAAAAAAAAGTGAAATATTCTGTCTGATCTGTGGAATATACTTGGAGCAATTCCAGCGCAGCGAGGGATGCTCTGGGTAGTGAACAGATCAAGATCCTGCAGGGGAGGCTGCTCTTGGTGCATAGTGTTCAACAGAGTGTCTCTAACTTATTTAGCTCTTTTACGTCTCAATATTCTGTATTTGCTGAGAAGTAATTGTGAGTGTTCTGTATTGGGTTTGCTGCTGGTGTCACAAGCGACTGACTTGATGAATCGGTGCTCCCTGAAGGAGCTTTGCTCTTTGAGCTGAGCTGACATAGCACATAGAGCCACATCCTCAGCTCTCGTAGATGGGCATAAGTGGCAACTGTGGCAAGCTGAAGATTAGTCCAAAAAGGTTGTTTCTACGCATCTTTAGCTTCTCTAAGTATATGCCTGTATATATGCCAAAATTTCTGAGTAATTATTCCATTAAACCTTGAATATTTGGAGAAGCTAAAACAAATGAGTTGTGATAACATTGTATATGACGGAATTTGCATATTCTGTTCAATAGATACAAATTGTTACTGTGTTTAGTTTAATTTGTCATCATTTGCCCTGCTTTACTATTGTTTTGGATGCAAAAAAATACGGTCTGATCTTGTAAATTCTTACTCTTCCACAGAGACTTACTGACATCTGTATAGGAGTTGGTTGACTGACTCAAGCATGTGTCTACTGATGTTTCCACTCTGCCTTCTCCTTTCTGGATGCTTCTTGGTACAATTCAGAGTTTGACCACTGCAGTGCTGGAGCCACAGCAGCTGTAGAGATGAGAATGAACTGAAGCCAGCACTTGTAGAGCAGCGAGTTAATAATATATTTATAAGGATAACTATATATAGGTACTTCGATATCAATATATACTATTAAATAATGTATAATGTATTTACGGGAAAGAAATTTCAGCTCTGCAGAAGCAATTGCACGTACAATTACTTGGCAACAAGAATCGCACGCTGTGTTGTAGGTATAGATAATGTTAGTCTGTTTAAAACCAAGTGGAAAATTGCTGTAAATGTCCAGAATGGGCTAAATGCCATCTGGATTCTTAACAGATTTGAAGCAGGTTATAAAATTGTTTAGAGGAACCTTTTGAGGTAGTAAACAGAATTTAAAAATCCATGTGACTTTGAACTTCAGAATTGGAGCATCTTCTGTAAGAGATTTGTTGGTGTGGGAGGCGCAATGTTTTAGTGAGCTACCCCTAGAATAGTTCCCCTGGGGAGCTTGGGATTATTGGAAAACTCTCCACCAAGTGTTGGGAATATTTGTTTGGCCTTGCCTTCTTTAATAGAAAAAGCAATGGTTGTATGATAGGACTTTGGAGATTAAATAATGTTCTTTGATTATATGGAAGAAAGCGAGAGCTACTCAGCAGTGTAGAAAATTGGTCTTCAAATCCGGTAAGGCAGGTGGTCATAGGCAGAAGCCAGAAATCCCTGTGTAAATGTTAACACTTATTAAAGTCAATGTTTTTCTTTCTGTAGTTTTAGCATATTAAGAGGAGAAAGGGGAAGAAAAGGTTAATCAAATACAAGTATAAACAATATGTTGGCTTATAAGGCAATCATTTCTTGTTTCTATTCAAAGCCATAACTATAAGTAAGTTTTCTAGTTCATATCTGTAAACAAAACCAAACCAAAACAGAAAACCCAACCAACCAACAAAAAAACCCCCCAAACCCAAAAACAACCCCCCAAACAAAAACCCCAACAAACCAAACACTGCTTGTTTATGAAACACTAACAGAGGTCAGATGAACCGACTCCCTTGACTCAGGAAGTCTTGTCCTATGTCCCGTCACCCCGTGCCCACTGAGGGCAATACGGTTGATGCGTTTGCATTTACTCTAGCACACATCGTGTCACTTGAACGGATTTAAACTGTTTGTTTTTACAGACAATTATTTCAAGATTGTTCTTGTTTGAAATAATGTAGTAAGTAGTAGAAAAAAAAAAGAAAAACACAGAGGGCATAGGCAAGAAGAGCAGCTGAGGATAAGGGAGTTGGGGCTCAATACGGGTGGTGGTGTGTTAGGACACCACCGTGCTGGAGGCAGTGCTGGAGACTTGCAGGAGATCCATATGGGGGCACATCCTTCTCCTGGGGCTTTGGGGGGAAGCTGCTACTGCTGTGGTTTCTTCTGGCCACAAGGTGCTGCTGTCATACCTGCTCTTTCTTGGCTCCCCAAGGGTTCATGCTGAGGAGTAGCAACCACAAGAGCTGCTGGCGAGGACCTAGGGCTACCTTCAAGTGTTCCTTAATCAAATCCCTTATTACTCTGTCACAGCTCCATCCTGATAACCTCCAACAAGGATCCTTACCTCAAAACAACCTGACATTGAATGAGGGTGATACATTGCTTGATGATGATGATGATGGATTCGCTAACATTATTTGACATATCTTTCACGTTAAAATTAAGGTCGTCTTTGATGTTGTGAAGGTTGAATTCAGAGAAGATAATTGATCCTTGAGCTGAAAAGAAGTCTTCAAAGTTCTTGGCAGTTACTTGGTAGTTCAGGTTGCGGTTGTGTCCTGGCTGTCATTCTAGTTGCAGACCAGCCTCTCAGCGTGGGGGGTAAAGTACCAAAACTGGAAATGTCACATGAACATGTGGAAACAGCAAAAACTGAGTGGTGTGGGAGTTTTTAGCCTTTAAACTGAAAGATCAAGGATTCTGTAAAGTTGCAAGAGTGTCTGTATCATCTTTTTTCATTTAGGCCTATGTAAATTATTAAAATATATGTGGGAAAAACAGATAACTTATTTGCAGTTAGTACTAGATAATGTTATTCATTTTTTCCAGTGTGTAGGATTATTGTTTTAGAATTAAAAAATGTTGCCTCCAGAATTTTTTTTTTTTAAATTTTATTTTACAGAAGATAGCGAAGGTTCAGGTACTCATCCTCGGAAATGTGTTTCAGGATGGTGGAGCAACCCTGAAGTGGCTCCTGCATCTTCTAATTCTGGGTGCAAATATTGTGGATTCCTGACTGCTTGTGTTAGTTGCATAAGCAGCATTTTTGGAGGTTGTTTGCTTATTAGCAAAGAATTCTGACACTAACAGCTTCCATCTGTGATGTGAAAGCTTTGTATGGTGGAGACTACCACCGTTCTGGTGGCATTTGTCACCTGTTGCAGTACTGGGCACGTAGGAATGCAGGTAGAAAGTGACTGTGGTGAAATTCAGTGATATGTTGATTATTACAGCCGATTGCAAATTCAGTAGAAAGCCACTCTTGAAACTACAGCTGAATAACTCTTGAGAGTCCAGATGCAATGAAGAACTCTGATCCAAGGTCTCAGGCTCTGGACCGTTGCTTTTATTTTTCTGCATCTGAAAGGAAAGCGGAACTTGATTAGAAATCTCTTGGTCTGTGCTTCTGCGGTGATTTTTTTTTTTTTTTTCCCTTTGGGAGGGATGTCTTTAGTCTGAAGATTTGACTATTCTCACCCTAGCTTGTTGAATGGTAGAGTCCAATTTTCTAGAATGGACACTGTCATGAAAATCAGTAGGAACATCAAAACAGTTATTACTAGCCATGATACGACCAAGTTTATATGAAGGTTTGGTTATTAAATAAGTATTTAAAGTATTTAAATGATACCTTTGACTATAAATGTGCTACGACAGATGAAGTTACATCTTTAACATTTTGTTTCAAAGTTCTTCCATATTTTCCTGAATAGTCAAGTGTGTTTTCCTTATTACTTGATTAAGGCCAGCAACATTATTATTTTAATCCATTTCTTGGATATAGTAATAAGACTGTCATGTTCAGCAGTTACTGACAAGACATTAATTCATTGTAGTATTGTTATCAACAAACTTTTAATAACTTTAAATATGTCTGTCATATTAAATGTTCATGTACAGGTACAATGGGAAAGGTTGTTTTCAAATTCAGGGGAAGTGCCAAAGAATGCTATTTGTCCCTGATCAAATACTGAGGACTTCTGTATTAAATATTTAATTGGCCAGCTGTACGGCAGTCAAGTAGTGGAGAAATGATAAAACCCTGCATCTGAACTTAAAGACCATTTCTGGGGCAGTTAAGTGACCTGTTGCTAAATGAATCGGAAGGAATGAAGTGGCTTAAATAAAAAACCTTTGGTGTGTTCCCACCACTGCTGGTCCTGAGAAGTGGCACTTGTTAATCGTGTGGCTACACCAGGACTCTTCAGAGCCGTTTAATGTGTAAGTGCACTGAGGACCTATTTCTGACTTTTGACTTTCTGAAGGAGGAGTCCAGGATGTTTGGGAAGGCCGTAAAGCACTCGGGGGGGAAAGCAGGGAAGGTGCTATTTGAACTCTTTCTCTTAGGTGAGAAGTCTGTATCAAAATTGGCATTAAAACAATGCAAATAGAAATGGTTCAGGTTGATACAATTTTTGTCAATTTTACAGACTTCTTTGAAGCAGATAGTTACTAGGAAAAAAGCAAAGATGCTCTTTTGCAGTGTGTGAAATAGTCCTTGTACTTTGAGGAGAAAATGTAAAGACAAAAGGGAAGTAGCACATGACACTTACGCTCACGTTCACAGGATTGTTGGTTTGGAAAGAGCTTAGATCTGGCCTTTCTAGTTGTCTGTTTTGAACACTAAACGTGATTCGGTTTAGAAACAGGTAACTGAAATATAGAGGATGTGAAGGCAGAGCTTTAGACATGGAAATATTGGAGTACCCTGTGAATTCGTCATGGGTCCATAAGGCCTCAGAAAAAGAAAAATATACGTGCGGTATGAGGCAGT
Source organism: Aptenodytes forsteri (assembly GCF_000699145.1). NCBI lineage: Eukaryota > Metazoa > Chordata > Aves > Sphenisciformes > Spheniscidae > Aptenodytes > Aptenodytes forsteri. Next base: position 3,363,363 of record NW_008794155.1, on the reverse strand, counting down.
GTTGCCTTATCAGTTGGTCCAAAACCAGGGTGTTTGGGGTTGTATTCTCAAGCTTAAACTCTGTGTCTCAGTAATGGACATCTGTCCCTAACATGGTGACAAAAATTTTATTATGAACCCCAGTAGCTGTTTCTAAGATGCTTTGAGGAACGTGTGTGTTGGGAACTCTGTGTGCAATGTGTTACTCCAGTCATCACTGAGAGGTGACGTGATGGCTCTGCTTCATTCACTCATCTTCTCTTTTCCACCCTGTCTCCCACCCCTCTGTAAATAAATGACAAGGAGAAGGGAAGACCAGCCTCGGATCTCAAGATAAATGATAATTTGGTATCAGATGACCTGGGCACGCATTTGTCCAAAATGATTTTAGGCTGAAAATTGAGAGAGGGTTTAAACCACAAATGAGAAGTCCTGGAACAGCATCTCAGTCTGAGGGATTATGTATCTGGAGTCTCTGTCTCCACTGTTACATCCAAGGGAGTTTCACTGTCTGGTATATGACTTGAGTCTATGGATTTTTATGGGTTTTTGTTTTGTTGTCAACAGTGTATTAAAACTAGGTCACACTAGACGTGCTGGTGTCCATGTGCTTGGGTTAATCAGATTATGAGGCTTAAGGAATGGAAAGCATGTTCATCTTGATCAAAGAAAGTTGAGATTTTTGGCTTTCTTCTATAGCACGTGGGATCGTGCATGTTCCCGGATCATCTGGGTGTTTGACCTAACAGGTGGTGATGCCCATGATCTGTTCTTCTGTATTTCTGTTCCACGCTACGGTCCTGACTACTGTCTTAATCTAGACTTGGTTTGTTACTGCATGTTTGAAGTTGACTGTAGTATATGAGGAGACATACTGAGTAGATGTTGTAAGGTCTTGTGAATTAAACTTCTACCGCACTCTTCTGTGGCTGTGGGGGGGTTGAGCTCAGTGGTGTGGGTAGTTCTTCCTTTGTTATGTTCCACAAATATATTAGCTATGTCTTTTCCAAGTGGAACTGTTGTTTATTACTGTTGTAATAAATTTTGTGATTGAATTAATGAAATGTAAAAAGAATTCCTGATTTCATTAGGATGTGATAAAGCTGCACCATTTAGAAGGTGTGAACTCATGTAAAAAGCAGCAAGACTTACTAAAAATGGGCATTATGCTGTGCAAGTGTGCTAGCATACTATAAATTCAGCCAGTGCAGCACATCCTGACATTTAATAGTTTTATTATTCCGTTTGTTGGTCGTTTCTGAGCAAAGAGTGTCAATGAGAACTACATAAAATGCTGTTTCTTAAAGACCAGTGAGTTCGAGTGCACTTCACGTGCTAGATTTGCACACTCTTCCCCCCACCCCATCGGGTATTTCTTTTCTCTGAATATTATCTCTGTGTGTGTATGTCATAATTGTTTTTATATTTGAAAGTATCTAAGTTATGGCACATATAATAAACAAGGCTGTATGGGCCGCATAGCAGAGACCCAAGAGCAGTCAGTGAAGGCTGTCGTATGCAGGATAAAGGGAAATGCTTCAGTTAAGACATTGAATTGAAACTTATGCTCGGTCCTCATATGGTAAACTGAAGTCCACTAAGTGGGAAAGGTTACCCAAGATTCGTATTTATTTTCATAATACTGCGTTGAGAGATCTGTCGCTTTGTGCAGATAATTTGTATTGCAGAGTGAGTTGGAGTTCTTCCTCTGAATTTACAACAGATGGCTCGTGTATCTTTCCTACAGTTTTCGGAATTGCATATATACATCCATAGGGACAGGTTCCATCGTTTGAATGTCTAAAACTTTTTTCCCAACATCCTTATGCAAAATATTTTTTTATCAGAAAACTGATTGCAACTGAGATAGCTTAACGAAATATTCTGGGCTTGACTGAAGTTCTTCAATAATTTGTTCGTGTTCACAGTGGAATTTCTGGTAATTCACCAGAGAGTCCGTAGCTGGTAGGATGGGGGTGGAGATTTACTTAGGATGAGCGATGCCTGTGTTCAAATCATCTCTTCTTGGCTTCATTCAGATCTGGGACTTGGATGAATATTCTGGCATTCAGTTGAGTATTTTGAATATGAAGCTGCGGTGAGTTGTCTCTCTCTCATGTTTTTGATGTAAAATATATATGTGAAAGATAACCTTCGTAATCAGACAGAACATTAAAAGTTGCAGGATGAAATAAACCAGTTCAATTCTAATGACAGTCATGGATGAACCCTGCAACTCCCATGTGCATAAGACAAGACTATTCATAACTGGGAAAGGTGCTTTAATTTGGCTTGAAATGTGGTCCGTCAGGAAGCCTTATAAGCAGCTTCAACTGTATTATGCAATGAAAGGAGGCTATTACTTATCTAATAGCCTAGATTTTCATTAATAATGCAAAATTCCCTGCTTTTTCGTTCCTCCAGGTGATTAACCGAAGATTTTTTTCCTCAGCAATCTCACCTCTGTTTTGAGAGAGTTGCAATGAACAGTCCGATAGATCTTTATCTCTCCTTTGGAGGAAAAAAAAAAAAAAATTGAAGTGATTAACCTTTAATGCAAAGCTACCATGACTGTTAACATCTTACATGGTAGCTGTGCTGAGCAAATGCTGAACTGTTGGGGAGAAGGTTAATGACTGATCCTCAGGAGAGGGGAGAAATTGATCTCCCATGATTTAAATATAGATCCGAGTGCAAGTCTGAGACTGTTGGAATTTCATTGCTTTTAACTTTTGGTCTAAAACTACAGCAAAACTTAGGTGACAGAACCTGCACTGGAATTATTAAAGTTAGATAAACAGATCTAACTAAAAGTTAGATATCTAACTCGGAGTTAGAGCTATAATTTTAGCAAAACAGTGGGGTAATACCATAAACTGTAAGAGCAAAGCTTGAGTAATTGGTGTAGTTACCAGCAGCTGGAGATAGTGTTATAGCCTCATCGTTTCAAATATGCTGGCTGATACTTATACTTTACATAAAACGGTGTCCCTGAATTGTGCGCAGCTGTGGGACTTGCTCTGTTACTTTTCTGCAGCGTGCTACCCTCTAGACTTTGCTGTCATCTCCCAGGTTTCTAGCAAAGGGAAGCAGGAGCTTGTGGTGCCGATGAGATCTCGAACCTTTGTTCTGTTATGTCCTGACCGGCAGCCCTGCCTGAGCGGGGAGCGCTGGGTTTCGTAGGAGAGCCGCCGCGGTTTGTTAGCTGGATTGCTAATGGCCATGGTGGGATCTTTCTCCGTGAATTACCTTTCTCTCTCTGGATTAGTGCCATTATCTTAACAAAGCATGAAAACTGCTAATTGCTAAACCGTTTGTGTGTAGCTATCAAAGAAATGTTGTATATAAACCATGTGTCATATGTTGTGGCCTTAATTGGCTTTTATTGGTTTATCTTAAATGATGGCCCGTGCTTAACGTAATCGCTGGAATCCTTTTATCTCAGTAGCCACAAGGCTGGGATCCATGAGCAGGGTGAATGCACTGACTGTTGCTTCCATTCAAAACATTACTGTGCTCCAACTGTCGCATAACAGACAAAATTCTCAAATGTAGTATTTTTTAGAATATATTTTTGTAGAGTTGTTTTTATGCTAGTGTTTGTTTTCTTTGCAAATGACATGGTAAAAGTCAAATGGGTGAACGTTTCCTTAAGCTGAAGATGCTTAACAGGGCAATTGTTGCTGACATTAGGACAAAGCAATCAAAACCCACACCTAATGCTTTAACTTTTTAATGAAATTTTTAATATTTAAATAGGAAAAAATGCTGTGTGATTGTATAGTCAGTGCAACTGATAGAAGGATTTTAAGAAATAATATTTTATTGAAAGTACTACTTTTCAGGTATTGTTCAGTGCATAATCATTCAATGCACTGTTTTTTCCATAGTTGCGTGTTCATTACTACTTTGTGCAGCCAGCCTTGAATTAAAGGGTCAGTGAATTGGATCTAATGCTAAGCTATTGTGGTATCTTGCTAAATATAATGTTAAATCCAGGGATACATCTTAAATACATAGTTACGCTTACCATGGTTGTGAGAATCCAAATAGCATGTGGGTTCCAAAGTGAGCTACAACTAACTTTAACTTACGTGATTTTGCTGTTCATCTGTAAAAATTTACAGCAGGTCTGTGGGGAACAAAATTACCAATTTGAAAGTTAAAAAAAAAAAATAAAAAAAAATTGAAGCTTATACTTAAGCACTGACATTCATAAAACAATTTCTGTTAAGTATGGAGGCAGCTCCACCTGTGGTTTTTTGCAGTAGGATGCCTCATAGGATGGGTTCATGCATTAAAACTGGAGCGCTCCATACTTTTTCTACCCTGGTGCTTTGGCTCGGTGGTGTGTCCTTGTACTCACTGGAGTGTTTTTGTGCCGCCTCCAACTTCTCTTGTGGTGGTCAACATTCAGAAGCTGCCCTACAAAAGGGTTGTGCGGGCCATGCTAACGAGGGTTCATTAACTTACTTCCTTGCCCTGGTGTTTTTTTCCTGGCGCGGGTGCAAGGGTGATGGTCAGGTTGCTTGGGAAAAGGTTGTCTGTCATCGTGGTTCTCTGCTGGAACACCTCCAGCCTAGTTTGCAGCCGAATAACCTTCCTTTCCAAGCAGGGCGACGGCAGCTCCTGTCGTTGCTGCCGTCCTGTTGCAGAAACAAAACGCTGTTTTTATAAAACAAAACGTAAGTAAGATGCTGTCTGGGTTTCTTTCTCAAATGACTTTAGTACTCCGGGAAGCTCAGTGGAGAATTAGGTGTTTATGCATGGATGAGGAGAAGTTTAATGAAGAGGAAAACTACAGTCTTTACTCATTTTGGCCTTTCTACTGTTTTTCAAATAAATCCACAGAGGAGTCGCAATAACAACAGCGTGCACCTATTCTTATTGTACCTCTCGGCACCTTAGCATAGGAATTAGAGACAAATAACCCCCCCCAAACCAAACCCAGAGGCAAGCTTTGAAAAATGATAATGGGAAAAAACCTCAGAGAGCTGTGTGTTTCAGGCTTTACAGAGTAAACTTTTTGAAAAATGAGGGACTCCACTTTACAGCACTGTAGCCCTGAACCGCTGCTTTAATTTTAATTGTCCGGGTGTTGAGAAATGAGGAGAAATTTGGCCAGAAAGCAGGGATTTTGCTGGGCACCACCTTAAAAAAAGGTGAGGCCCTGGAACAGGTTGCCCAGAGAAGTTACGGATGCCCCATCCCTGGAAGTGTTCAAGGCCAGGTTAGACCGGGCTCTGAGCAACCTGGTCTAGTGGAAGGTGTCCCTGCCCATGGCAGGGGGGGTTGAAACTAGATGATCTTTAAGGTCCCTTCCAACCCAAACCATTCTACGATTCTATGATTAAAAAAAAAGAAATATATATATATACACACACACACGTGCCAAGTGTTACTTGCCGAGGCCAAGACTTAAAATGCTGTTTGGCTTTATCCCGTTCGTCTCCCTGTACGCACATATTTTGCTTCCCTGACCATGTGTGAGAAGGGGCAGTGTGAAGTAACGTATTCTGTACCATTTATATTCATAATTTATGCCTGCAGCCTTGAAATAATCTCATTCGTCTTCCACTGCTACTGGAACAAGTTTTGCTAGTGTCGAAGGATGCTGGAAGCAATGAGGGATTCTGTTGTTTCAGCTTTTCATTTGTCTTCTGTAAAGAGTGGTTTTGAATAAAAAGATAAATTGGGGAGTGTTGTGTAATATGATTGCCGGTACGTAACCAACCTGATTTTGAGGAGGCTCGCAGGACTCTGGCTTGTCTGTTCAATAGATAACCAGGTTTATTGGGCAGATAATACATTTCTCTCGGGCGCAGGAAAAGAACATGTCAAACACCTTCTCTTGTCTTTCCAGGCGATAGATAGTGTTGCTGACAGCAGGACCGGAGAAGACCCATAGCTTTGCTAGCGCGTTACGGGGAATTGCATCAAGGATGATGCAAGGGATCAAGGGGGGTGGTGGATCCCCGTGCGTCCCCTGTGGCAGCGTTTATCTGCCCCAAGCAAAACTCAAATAGAGAGAAGCCAGGGCTCTGGTCTCTCTCGCAGCTGGGAATTGTTCCTGAAGCGAGCTCAGATCAGGTGGGAACTGATTTCTTGAATGAACCCTTACTAGGAGGAAGCTCCTGTCCTTCACGCCAGGAGTGGTGGCCACGTCAGAGGTGCCCTGGGGGACAGCGTTGGTTTGCCTGCACTCAGTCACAGAAACAACTACACAAACTTTAAACCCTTAGCAGTCCGGCAGCAGCAGTATGGCACTCGGCATGGGTTAATTTTTTCCTCTTTTCAGGACTTCTGTGATTGCAGAGCAGCAGTGCCCTGTACCTGTAGTTTTTCTAGGTTAAACCAGCAGGTTATAGACTGCCCTGCAAAGTGGTGAATCAAGAGTCTGCAGAGAAAAAGTGATTTAAAACTTTTTTGAAAGAAATTAATGGAATATTTTGGCAGCTACAAACACGGGAAACAAAAATGTTTGTGTTAGGCATTTTGTGCAGCTTCTCACCTTGTTTACACTTGAGTAAATCTGAGCAAGCGTTGGTGACTTAGGATTTATTTGGTGTAAATTAGATTAAAAGTCACCCTTGGGGCCTAATTAAGCAGTGATATAAATAGTGGAGCAAGTTAAATGCCTACAGTAGATTTTGCAGATAACAGGTATGAATGGATGCAGATACGCTTAAATTTTCATTGATGTAGAAATTTTAATTGCATTTGTTGCTTGTTATCTGGGTGACTGCTTAGAGCCCAGGACCACGAGCCTGCTCAGCGTGCCACGTCTGCGTTCCCTTCGGTGTCGTGCAGCATCTCCTGAAGCCGTGCTGCTGCCCCTGCGCGCTCGGTGCCGTCCTGCCTTTGCTAGCTGTGTTTTGTGTTTTGCTGGTTGCTTCCACTTCCTCCTCTGCCTTTGATCCAAAAGACATATAAATGCACGTTTTTAGTTACTCTAAGCAAGGGGGTAGGATTTAAGGAAAGTTTCCGAAAGACTCTTCCTCGTTGACAAAACGTTGTACAGACAGGCTTCACTCTCCCAGTCGCACCAAATGCAATCACTTTCTGACTGATTAAATGTCTTACCCACAGAATAGGTTATTAAATTTGCAAACTCTAACATACTGTCTCCTGTCTTGTTCCTGATAGCTAAAGGTGGCTGTGGAAAGCTTTAATACATTGTCCCTTCTGTTTCCCTGATAGATGTTTCTGCAAAAACGGGTAAGGTGACGAGATCAGCATCAGCCACGTTTCGTATGCAGAGGCGGTGCTGCAGGTGCAGGCTGAATCCTTGGCAAAGCATCTCATTAACTTGCCACATACTTAGTGGTGGGCATACAGACCTGGCAAACAATGTCATTACTGCGCTTAACGAAGGAAACTACCACTTGCTGAAGCGCTGGCAAGATGTGTGTGTATCTAGCTTGGCTAGTTTTATATTCTGTTAAATATAAAGGTTGTTTCTTTTAACTAAAGGCTCCGTGGAAGTAATAGGAACTTGCATTTTATTTTCTGTTTGATTGAATCCTGAATTCAGTGCTAAAAGCAAGAGATAAATTCATATAAAAACTCCAACTCTTTCCATCAAGGAAATTTGATTATAACTAAAGCCCAGATACTTTCTTCTCATAATATCTATCTGATTGGCTTTTAACGTTAAAAAAAATCAAAGTGTTTTTGAAGACTGTTGATGTAAAATGAAAAAGTTGTGACCTTTTAAAAGTATTTTTATTCACTTTCACAATTTGATTACTGGAAAGGGAAAGTGCTATGTGCAACTTCAGTTAGGGGATGTCACCTTGTGGTTACCAATATACCGGGGAGTTAACACCTGATGGGATTGATCCTACTGTCTTTGAAGACATCGGCAAAACCTTTCCAGAACGCAGCAGTTTTTTTTCAGCTGGGGCAGGTGACTTTTGCTTTGATTGCTGGTTTATTGGGAACCAAGGCCTCCCAAAAGCAGGGGAGGGGATTGTGAAAGGGCAGTTTGGTCTATTGAATTTGAGTTTTATACCCTCTCCAGCACAGTAATGCCCAAAAGTCCATAGCTGCGTGTAACTTCTCTGAATCCTTTTCCCTGAGAGGAGCTCTGTCATTTTTATTAGACTTATGCTCCGGCAAACGTGGCAGAGGTGCGTAGGGCACCGAGCTGCTTTTCACTTACCATAAAAACAAAAGTGCGTTGGGGGAGTCCCTGAGCAGCAGCTGGTGATGCCGTACCTTCGTCTCCTCGCTCAGCTTGGGGGAGCCGATCGTTCGCCTCTGCTACGAGTCTCGTGATAACGTGCGTAGCATCCCCCATGAGTGGTTTTAATAGCGAGCTGAGCAGAAGGTGAGAGCAAGTGGTTGGGGAGGTTGAACGAGCCGTTCCTCTGGAGGCACACGCTCCCGTGATGGGGGAGTCCTGCTCCCGGGCCAGTGGTGGTCTGGCGAAGCTAGAATATCCAGCTCCAGTGCTGGTGACCAGAACTAGAGCAAGCCCTGCTTTTACATTTCACCTTTTGGTGAAACTAGAAAATAACAGCAAATAACAGCAAAACTGGCATCCTCAAATCAGACCAAAGCCTTAAGTTTAACTTCTGCAGGTCTGCTTGGTTTTAAGGCACTTGTCTGATTACCTGTTTTGGAGGTCTTTATGACTTACCCATTTTCTTTATTTGGATTAAGAGAATAATTGAAGCGTATCCTTGCCACATAAGATATGGAAGTTCAAATGTAGGTCATACTTAAAGGGTTTATAATGAACTGTGTTAAAAATGTCTCCTGATTTCCTCTGATGTATTCAAGTGCATATTTTAAAAGCTGCTGATTTAAAGCCCAGCTTATATATTGAGAACTTAAAAGATTTTTTTCAATATGAAATTTGGGCCAGCTCTAAAAGTGAGATTATACTGTGGGTCTTTAGGAGGTAGAGATACCAAAAATGTGTCCTTCCATATTCTCTCATTCTTGCAGATGTCTTTGTAGGCCAGGAGTCCTGTCCCTTAAACAACTCCCAAGGAGTACATAAGTGCAATGTTACTACATGGTATAGACCCTCTGCCCATCCCAAGACATTAGGAATTTTCACATAAAGTTTCGTAGACACTTACTACTCAGAGAAACTTGACACTGTCTCCGCTTGGAAATGTTTTTTTTAAAATGTGGTTTAACTCAAAGGGAATGAGTGAATTGCCGTAGCTAGGCTTTATCACTAATTTTGCATTCCTCGTTCTGCTGTTACAGAACATACATACCGTGTTAACCAGTTGTTAGGCACTTGTCAAGAGTGATGGAACGGAGCATCACCATTGCCTCACCTGATTTCTCACTGTACATTTCTGTGAGGCTGCTCCTGCTCTAAAATAGTGATGTCTGTATTAAATATTAAGAAATACTGTACCGCGCTGTGAGAAATCTGTTGAAATACAGAACTACAAAACTTGGAAGAGTTCATTGTGTAAAAATGTGAGTATGTGGTAGGTTTTCTCTTCCCTGTCAGGGTGTGCGGGGACTATCAGTGCCTACGTGACGGTGTTAGGAGCTGTAAGCCCAGGTCCCTGTGGGAGGTCAGCTGAACGGCAAGCAATTAATTGTGCTGTATTGCATAATATCTTGTGGGAACTTAAATTTGTCAAGTGAAAAGCTTTAAGGCCAATGGCTTTGGAGGATTGCTCTAACTGTACACTTATCCCATTTCCTTTTCATCTCAGTGATTTTTCGTATTTTTTAGAATAAGCCTAATACTCATCGTGTCTTACTGAAAAATTGTTCACAATTATTTTATGGGTATCAAACACTGTAGAAGGGGTATGGTGGTTAGTACTGAAATAGTGAAACAATTGGGTGCCTAGTACCTCGTCTAGAAATAATTGACTCATTAATCTTAACCACATCAACCCCATCACATGAGGGTCAAACATAGTTTAATTCTAATAGGTGGGAACGTGTCAGTTTACACTCCGCTTCTGACAGTTATTCCTCTTCCTGGAAAACTTGCTAATATTTTTACAAAGAAATTAGGAAGAAAGAGCGCAGGAGGTACCGAATAAGCTATAATACATATACTGAGGCAAAAAAGAAGCTGTGCGGCAGGATTGAAGCCTTTACGAATGAGAGTTTGAGGAGTAGTAAATGAGAGCCATCAAATGAGAACAAAAAGAGAAAAGGATATGTCTTTTTTATTTGCTTTTGCCCTATGCTTCTGGTTGTACACTGGTCAGTTTATTCTCCTGCTGGAAATGATTGTTCATCCGCGTACTTAGCAATCTGCTCCTTGAGTCGGATGTTTAATGCTCTCTTAGTACAAAATAGTTTCTAAGCTTGAATTTGTTTTCTCCTACCAAATCTGCATGTTACAAAATACCATTTTGTAATGTTGCTGTGACGATGCTGTATTGTAATATAAATAATGTGGTTCTTCTTTTCTAACCGTTGACAAAGTATTCAGGGTCTGGTAAATAATGGACGGAAATAACAGCCAAAAGGTGAATGTTAAATAGCCATTGCTAAACAGATGGTCATCAAAAAATCATTCAGCTTATCTTTTACAGACAGCACAAACACAGATATCTACACTTTTGCTTAATCAATTTTTATGTGAGCTCTTTCAAATCGTTGAGCAGTGTCTCAGCACTGGTGGCAAGTATGGGAAGGCCAGAAGATGGGTGGATCAGCGTGTTGTCTGTGCACTGAAACACGTATCTGAGCACGGTGGATTCTGGATTGCTTGCCTGCAGGCTGCTGCTGTCAAACCCATGTAAAAACAATTGATTTCGCTGAAGGGAAAGTTTTGGGCTGTGGGCTCGGTAAGAGGGGAGAAAAGTATGGTCTTCCTCCAGGCTTTCCTCCTCCTCCTGCATCCTGGAGTGGAGGTGCCGTGTGTGATTGGGCTGAGGAATGGGTGTTGCTGAGGACTACAGAGCCACATAGCACCTATTAAAGTCAGAGATGATATATACCTAAAATCATACCATGGCCACCAATGGCGTGTTATGCCCATCTCTTGCAAAAACTGGCAGTAAGCCCGTCAGGCTGAATTTCAGACTGTCTGTTACAAATACTTCCCTGCATTCCTGCGAAAGCGAAGGCTGCTTTAGAGCTCTAAATGAGTTAGTTGCTGCAGATGGAGTATCCCGAAAAGGTGCTTCCCAAGCTCTGGTATGCAAACTGCTGCTGTCCGTGACTGTGCAAGCAGCTGGTTCTTGAGTCTAAATATAGGTTTGTTTGTTTTTTTTAGTTTAGGAAGTTTGGGGAAAGTGCATGTGAGCCATGACAGGGAAAGGAATGGTGACTGGTAGAGCCGTGGTTCAGAAAGAGACTCTGCCAAAAATAGGAGAGCGTATGGGTGCCAAGTTCTTGTTATCAGTGTATATGTAGTATGTGGCAGGATTGTCATTAAAGGGCCCAGAATGGCAAAAGGAAAAGGCTTAAACATTTTATACTGCCTCAGGTGCTCAGTGACACTGCAGAGGCTGTCAGTGCTTTTGCAGATGTGAGAAATACAGGTCAGGTAATGCCAGGAGCCCTGTTAATGATACTGGAGATGTCGGTACCCTTAAGCAAACTAGTCGTGAAAAGGCTGGGAAAGCTTTGTACTTGTTTTGTACTATGCCACTCATTTCCCTGAGACAGCTTTGTTTGGTTATACTGTAGCTAAACAGGGGACTGTCTGGGGAAAAAAATGCATCTTTATCTCTAGGTTGCATTGCCAACACAGTAACGTCTAGGAGTAAGCCACAGTTTTAGAGATGAGCTTAAGGACTTTGCAGAGAAGTGTAAGTTTGGACATGTCGTTGGTAGTCACCATTATATTTAATCCAATAAACTGATGAAAAAGGTGTCAGGATAAAAAAAAAGTCAACTGAGAAAGGTTCAGAACCAGATTCTGTTTAGTAATGTTAAATTGCAGAGAGATGCCAGTGAAGCATCAGTGAAGCCAGTCAGCTGCTGGCGTTTTGCTCAACAGAAAACTGAAAGAAGAATGCTTATGCTGTCTGATACTGACGTTGGAGTCATTGGGGATTACAGATGTATAAAGAGACAGACAGGGCAAACCAGTGAGAAAATCAGTATGATTTGGGGTTCCAGAAGTTGCCTCCGCTTTATGAAAATGATGCTGTATGTCTCTCATGAGAAAGAGGTAACTTCAAGGTCACAGGAGATTGCTGCTCCATGCTGCGGGGTAATAGGTGATAACACATGTGGATTGCAATAGCGCAGGTGGTGGCTCTTGATGTTTCGTAAGCTCTCCACGACTCTGATAGCTTGAAATGAAAGATGTTAAGGTTTCAGGACATAGCACAACCTAGACAAATGAATTTGTTTCCCGGCGATTCTGATATTCGGAGTGGACTTACGTCCATCCCAGGAGAAGCCTGAGCCACCTCAAGGACTAACTGATTATTGTTGGCAAATTTAGTTCATAGTTTGGCCGTGTCCATTTGGATGGTCTGTATTGTTTAGTTACGGAAAGGAGGACATGGTGAGGACTCCCGAGGACAGGTTAAGGACACTCTGCCCATCAGGGCTTTCTCAGACAGAACATATGAGAGGTGTCACAGAGATTGGACACGGAATATATCAGGACTTCTGCAAGAATGTGAAGCACTGAATAATCACCGAAAGCTTCTGAATCTCGCTTCAGATCTGTCTTGTGGTTCCTTACTCTCAGTGCGGAAAATACATTGCCAGAAACGCTGATACCAAGTGAATCATCTGTGTTGTTATATAGCAAATAATGTTTTTGAATAGCTAAAAAAAGCTATATGTTGTGAGTGTAGTAAAACCTATGTATGTCGAGGATGATATATGATTGTTGTTAAACTTTACAAATCTTTTATAGTGTGGTAAATGGCCTAAAACCAGCTGGGCTGGAAGGAATATGCAAATTAAAAATAAAATGGAAATTGAGAAGGCTATAAGGGAAAGGAGAGATACCTATATTTGCAAGAGAACACGAGAAGCGGATGTTCCTTGTATTACATTTGCATTTGTGTAATCCAGCTCTGAGAACTGGGGAGAGGAGGAAATACTAATCGGCGCAGCAGTCTCGGCAGCAGGCTCAGGTGAGGACTAAGAGAGCCTTTCTTTGAGAGGAGAGAGGCAGTGGAGGTAAAAGCCAAAACTGTTCTGAGCAGCTCCTTACCCAGGAAAGAGCGTTAGCTGCCCAGCCCCTGGCGCTACCCGACGTCCTGGTCTCCAGCTCAGACATGGTGCGTGACAAGACGGTGGTGGGAAGGGGTCGGTTTGGTAACGTAACACCACAGGGCAGAAGCGCTGCTGAATTCATCTTCGCAGCTGGTAGCTCGGAGATGCTCTGAAAGGAATCGGCAGCTAAAGACAAACTTAAGATTTCAGGTACACTTTGATATTTTTCCTTTGTGACGTGTTTCCAGTTTGGCCATTAAACACGTAACCTTTGCTAGTGTCAACCTGACACCAGCCTGAGGCTGCAGTAGGAGTGGCGATAGGCTGATCCTGCAGCAGGGGATGTCTCATTGCTCGGGGAGCGATTTCGGGCCATTTCTTCAGAGAATCGCATCTCACACCATGGTAATGGGCTCTCATGAGTTGAAACATCTTTTCTACCAACTGGAGGGGATGGATGAGACCGAAGGATGCCTGCTCCAGCTGACACGCGGCAGCACCCTTCCAACAACCAGTTGGGGGGCTGGTGGGAAGATGGCCAGTGACTTAGTCATCCATGTCAAGAGTAACTTCAGAAAGGGTTCCTAACTTTTTCTGTGCATGTCACTCACAAGTTGAACAAACTGGAGTGCTTCATAGGCTTTGAGAGGTGTGGAGGTGCCCACCAGCTGCTGGAGGTGCTTGGAAGATTTGAGTGCTGTTCTCAGCTGTTGAGGTTGAATTGTGAGATTTTTGCATCCCTAGAGGAGCATAATCCGCAGTGAGGGAAGGCAGATAAAGTGCAGTGTGCTCTGGCATGTTGCCTGTAAGCATGTGGCTGATAGTTGTTCATAAGATGGGAACTCATCTAGGACTGTCAGTACTGGCATTTAACTGGGCAGGAACCTTAATCCAACATAAATTGTTATGAGGCTTTCAATTCCCACAAATTAAGGCTTCAGCAGTAAGTTTCTTTCAAAAGACAGGAAGATTTCCTAGCACTACGATCTGTGATTTATTATTTGTCTACCCTTATGATTCAATTTTCTGTGTGCTGCTTAACTGCTGAGAGGAGAAAGGAAAAGCGATTTTGCGAGGCCGCCCAGGAGAGCTGCTGCAGAGCAGGTCATATGCATGGGTGCTCCGGGAGTGCCGGTCTGGGGCTGGCAGCGAGAAAACCTGGGGTTCGCTCGGACATGGAGCAGGTCTGAGTTGGCAGCAGGATCGGTGCGGTCCCGTTAATGAGGTGGCTCTAGAGCAGCCGGGTGACAGCTTGGGGACCTCTGTGCTCCACCGAGGATGGGGCGCTTGCTGCTGCCTCCCTGCAGTACCCCAATTCGTTTGACTGTTTCTCTGTCGTACTTTGCCTGGAGCAAGAGGTAAAGAAGTGGACGTTACTTCAAACCATCCATGCTTGTGTGACTCTGTGGGGCACCGAAGCCTTGGCCCATGCCGAGGGGCCTTGATGCTCAAGGGTTCCCATTGCGATAGTCCTGTGTTTTGATTTGGTACTGGCTATTTTAATGTAAAAACGTCTGGCGATTTCCCCCCCAAAATTGTACTGTTTAAAACAGTAAGATATGTTGAGGTGCTTTTAATTTTTCTGTTGGGTTTCTGAGCATCCCTTAAGATGCATTCAAGATGATGTTTGCAGATTTTATGTTACAACCGTGAAAGACAGAAAACTTCCTCTTCTGAGATAAAGGAGATTCTCGTATAATAGCATGATGTATAGATCTGTTCCTTAAGGAAAAGAAATAAAGTACTGGTGGACTGTAAGAGGAATATTTATGGAGACTTTTTTTTTTTCCTGTTATAGCAAGGGTGCTTATTTTTAGTTGGAGATCTCATACCACGCCAGTTGCAGACAATCAATTTTATATCAAATAATATAGGATGTGTTGTCAAATTATATATGCTAATTGATTATGAGCTTGTGTGTAATGTATTATTAAATTTTATTTTTAGCCTGGATTGTGAGTGCCCCCGTTCATTCTGCTGCACAGTCTAAACCAAATTTTGTAGGGGGGTAGATGTCTCAAAGGCAATTATATTTCTGTACGTGTAATGAAAGCTGGTGGCTGCCTAGAGTAGACAGGCGAAGTGAGTGCTCCTGCTGATGGGAAGGCTGCAGCATGTGTGGTGAGCATCCCGTCTGCTGCCGGTATCTGTGTGTACGGTGTGGAGCCAGCTGCAGGAAATGCTGCCTCTTGCTCGGCTGGCTGTTGGGTTGAAGCTGGAGGTGCTGCAGGACCTGTGGAAGGACAAGATGCTTGGAGGGTATGAGAAGGGATTGGAGGTGTTGGTGAGATGATGAGGCAGCTGAGGTTGTATGAGAAACTGGAGGGAAGAGGGGTGGGCTTCTAGGGAGCATCCAATACAAATCCAAGCTTCAGCGCGTCCATGGGACACCTTCTTAATTGGGTAAAATAGTAAAGGAAATTAGCAATTTTTTTTTCCTGATTGAGTTTTATTTTAATTAATTGCTTTTAAAATGAGGCCATAACTTTTAGCAAGGAGAATGGGTAGCTACTGTTTAGATTTCATTTTGATAATTTTCATAATACTGTGTATTACATTAAAAACCCAACTCCAGACATATAAAAGGCCACTCTTCTGTTCAAGACACTGAAACAATGAGTAGTGCTAAGCAGCCGAGCAGCTTGCTTTAAGAAGAGAGCATATGTGAAGACAAGGTGCTTCATGTGTTGCAGTTTTCTCTTGTAGATGAGGCTTGATTTGTGTGTGAGCATGGGAATCTGCTGTGATTCAGAGTCGAGCCTAAAAATGTAAACACATCTTTATGGTACGGGCTATAGTTCATTTCCTGCAAGGTGACTGCATGCAGTTTTAGGATGGACCCAAATTTATTACCTCCGTTGGTTTGTGTGTGTCTGCTCGTTGCTCTTTGCAGCTACGGTTCTTGGAAAAACCTTTAGTTTCCCTGAGATTCTTAAATTATTTCAGAATCAGAAGAAAATTGCAGTTATAGATTTCGGGGTTTTCTGCTGGATTCTCCCCCCTCCTTCTTTTCACTTTGGTTCAAGATATACATGTTTTCTTTGCTATGGTATTTCTAAGAGGTTGCGGTAGATGGAATGTTATTAATGAACACGTTTAATAAGTACATTAATGACTGTATTTATGTATAGGACTGCTCATCTGCATACATTACATGTTCTGGGGCTTTATCCAGAAATGCAGTTTTCCTTCTGGAAATAAAGTAGAAAGATTTTTAAACAAGGAGTTTGTTTTTGAAGTGGATTAAATTGCTAACAAATTTCATTTGAGTTCAGTGACAGCAGAATCAGGTTCAGTATTGTAATCCTTCGTATCAAATGGGTAACTTCCTTTTAGGGTTTATCTGGTGCTCCTTGTAGTCTTTCAAAGAAAGACTTAGGGAGAGTTTTTAATTCATACTAATTTTCTTTTTTGAAAGAAATTGGAATTTTAAAAATCAATATATACTGCACTAATGAAGAAGCGTATGCATCAGATTTATCTAGACATAATTTTTTGTATGGTTTCTCTCCGTTAACACTACCTCCTTTTTTTTCCTCTAGTGCAGTCTTTTTGAACTGGATTCTTTCAGAATGGAATCACTGCTTCACAGAAGCTTAGGCCCTTGTACAAGCTGGTGGTTTGTTTGTTTGGGTTTTTTTTTAACATTTTTAATCTATCTTAATATTTTTCATATCGTATAGCAACACATAATAGCTTTCAGTAAAATACTTACGATGTCTTTTTAAATCCCCAAATAACACTTGACGTGTCAGGATTATATATAAGCATAACCTTTTTTTTCCGAATGTGTCTGGAAATCACAACAAGCCTGATGGACACTTATTTTTCAGAGGCTGCTGTTGTAACCCCCCTAAGGCAATCAGAAGAGAACTTGCAATACAATATGTAATGTGAATAATTTTGGATAAATTTCTTCCTCATTTCTCTGAGATGCCTGTAAAAGAGGCTGGCTTCTAGAGATTCTCATCACCTGCTTTCTGCAATCCCAGCCCATTTACTGTGTCCTGTAAGGGGCACCTGAAATCACTGCTCACATTTGAGAGTATTGCTAAAAAGGTTACAGTGATTTTTTTTTTTCCCAGTGATTTTTTTTTTTCTGGCGGTCAGCCTTGTACTCCTATGTGGGAATGGAAGGGTAGAGAAGGGACAGGGTTCACTGCTTGCATACCTTTTTGTTTGTTTGTTTAGTACTTTTAAGATTCAAATTTATAGTTCTAAATGATGGTTAACTACAAGAAGAACTTACTTAAATATAAAACTTTATTTTTCAACTCTTGACACTTTCAAATCAAGGTCATATCCACATTTAAAGTGCGTATCATAGCTTAAGTAGCAGTTACAGCCTGCATAGAGATATTTGGCCTGTTTAATGCAGGAAATTAGACTGGATGTGTATAGTGACATACTCAAATGGTGTCAGTATTTATTAGAGAAAATAAAATTTAAAAAGTTTGCAGGAAAACAGGTATCTGTTCATTTGTTCAGAAAGTAATAAAACAGTAGTAAACAATTTTTGAAAGGGTTTTGAATTTACAGGAAATTCTCTGTATTGAAAAGGAAACGTTAAGCAGCTTCTGGTGGGTTTGTTTGAAGAGATGTTAAGGTATAGGCTTGGGTGAGAGTACACTTAGAAAAGTATGTATGTACAAAAGCAGAAAGAATTATACCGCTGCACTGAAACTTCATTCCTAATGAACCTGTGTTTGTAGAATAATATGTTTATTTTTAGCTCTGAGAGCAACTCCTGATTCTTCTCTGATGACAAATGGTATGTGAGAGAAAAAAGCTGGCAGCTCACGGGAGAAGAAAAAAGGGAAAGTCGGTACTTTTGACTTCTTTCCCTCTATAGGTTGTTTTGCATTAATAAATAATCATATTTAATACAACAAATATGTAAAGTGAGGAAAATGAACAGTGTTCTTCCTGTGTTTCAGTGTCTGCATGTCATTTTGAATGCGTAAAGCATCCACTGAAACACCACTAAAATTGAAGCCTTTGTTCTGTACGAAATCACTGATAATGTTAAGGTTCAGTTTTGCGGTGAAGTGTGCACGGTATGTCTAGCACGCGTTAGGGTGCTAAGAAATAAAAAAAACCCTATGCAGGTAAATGTTGAGTAGATTCACTGGAGCTGGTACGTGGCTGTTTACCTGGCACTTGCATACCTGAGAGGCCTTGTGATGTTTCTTCTCAAGTTATGCACCTTACACTTACGGAGGGTCAGAGTCCTGCTGCCTCTAATCTGAAGATCTTCCCTTGCCTGGAGCGCTGCCGCTGTCGTGTTTCGGGGTCCTGATGGTTCCCTGTTCCCCCCTTTCCCGGTGTCCAAGGGTGGGCTCTGCCACTGTACCCGCCAGGCGTCACCCGTTCCAGCAAGAGGCTTTCTTAAGGCACAGTGGCTCTTCGGTTGTTTTACTGGAAAAAGGTTGGTTTTTTTTTTTTTTTTTTTTTTAGCCCGAGGTACCACTTCAACAATTTCTAATTATTCTTTCCCTTCTTGTCTAACAAGGTTCTGTTCTGTGCTTAATTGGGTGTGATTCGATATTACATAGACTCTCCATGGTGAGCTTCATGGATAGGCACTTTCTTTAAAAAATTGTCTGTGTCTTCTTGTGGCAGGTCCCTGCTCATATTTCATCTCATATTCATCTTCTTTGTGGCTGTGCAGTAATTTGGGTCTCATAGCCGTAGTTTGCAAGGGGAATTGTTTAGAAAAGTTGCTGGCTGAATGCAGCGCTGATTTGATTACCTGGAAGACAAACTGGCATTAGAATAAGACTGTTTCACTCAGCCTAGTGCTGATGCGAGTACAAGTTTTGTTAGAGATGCAATAATTTCTTGGGAATTCAAATCTCTAATAGTAATTGGCCTAACCCAGAAATAGAGGAGGAGAAAACCTCCTTTTTTTCTTTCTTTTATTGGTATAAGATAGTCAATCTTATACCAGTTCCCTCATGGTTTAAATGCTTCTGATACCCCAGTGGGGGTTGCAGTTGATACCCCAGGTATCAATCTTGCTAGCAAGCAAGAGAAACACTAACGAGTTGACCATCAGTTCCTCCCACCCAAGTGATTCCAGTATTGCCCTTCCTGAGTATATGCTAGCATTCTTTCAGTCCTGGGAGATGTGACGTCTGTCACCTATTCCCATGGGGTCCAGAGACTATCAAGTGTTGAAACTGTGGCAGCCACTTCAGTGAGTACTGACAACATAGATCTGAGTTTGGAGGGTCCTTGTGGCTTTGGCAAGATGACCTTCTCCCAAGGTGGTCTTGGCAAAGGAGTCTACAGCTTTTCCTGTATGGTCTAGTGTAGTTATGAACCTGCCTTTTTCACTCATACCGACAGCTCGTTCATCTGAAGGTAGGTTATGCATTGATATTTCAATGTTGCTTTTCATCTGCTGAAGGTGTATGCACATCACGGTGATCTGCACGGTAAAGCTGCCTTTTTGTGTGTACAGGTGCCATCTATGCCCATGGAGGCATCAGGACCAGCCAGATCAGTCGTATGTACGAGAGGACGAGAGGAAATGGCCTCAAGTTGCGCCAGGGGAGGTTTAGATTGGACATGAGGAAAAATGTCTTTACTGAAAGTGGTTAAACATTGGAACAGGCTGCCCAGGGAAGTGGTTGAGTCACCATCCCTGGAGGTATTGAAAAGACGTGTAGATGAGGCGCTTAGGGACATGGTTTAGTGGGCATGGTGGTGTTGGGTTGACAGTTGGACTCGATGATCTTAGGGGTCTTTTCCAACCTTAATGAGTCTCTGATTCTATGTATTCTGGACCCACAGGCTTGGCAATGTCTTACATCACTAACACCACTGTTAAAATAAAGTGGTAGTCTAAAAGCAGTTTTTTAAGTTCTTCCCAAATAAATTCTGTAAGATAAAAAATATATGGTTTATAATAATGTGTCTACATATTTTGTATGAGATGATGCATGGCTGTATCTTCCTGCTAAATGCTGCAAATCGTGTAAGCGTGACTTGTGCTTTTTCTTATTGATTATTCTAAAATACAAATTTACAATTGATTCTGAAGTCTTGGATGCTGCTGAAAACCTCTGCTAGGAATAGATTTACATAGGTGATATTCATTGTTACTTCCAGTGTGTGGAAATATACTGAAACGCTATTTTTAGATGTTTTACATGGCAGTCAAGCTTTTTGCTCACCCTCTCACCTGTACTTTTTATTTCTTGCAATTTGGAGAGTTTTGGATTAAAATAAAGAGAAAATTAGGTACAACATAATCAATTTACCCTTAGCTTTCACAGACCCTTATTACAATTGCTAATTTATCAGTGGGTAGTTTTATCAGTAGGTAGGCGCCTTTCTTTTGTAATGGATATTGAGGATAATTTTAAATGCAACTTCTAAGCTTAGCCAATTTACATAGTACTTTGGGAGATGAGTCGCTCATGTGTAAAGAACTATGTGCATTTGAGGGGTGTTCCTATAGCTGTCTTGTGTGGTTTTTTGAATGTTTGTCATAATAATCGTTGATTTCTTTAGCAAGGTGTTTACCCCTAAGTAAGTATTGCAGTTGGAAACAGGCAAACTTTTGAAAATCGCTTGAAACTCTTTGGTTAGAAATAAGCCTGGAGAGTCGAGCAATCTTTCTCAATTCATAATTCGTATCATGTTTGTCAGAATGGCTAGGGGTCCAGGAAAAACTGTTTGGGTTTTATGTTCTGCTGTAAGCTGTTTCCATGCTTCTGGGTTTTGGGTTCTTTGGTTTTGTTCCCCCCCGAAGTGATCTTCAATGAAACAGAAGCTGCATTTTCTTGTCTCCTGTCCTTCCTTTCTACCTCTGTATTTTTGCTTGCTTGTTTTTTTAAGACATTAATATCACTAGCATCAGAACAGAAAATGTGAGAGCTACTAAATAGGATTACATTAAAATGATGATTTAATTGGCCTGTTACACACGATTAGAAGATTGTCTTATTTTGCTGAACAACAGTTTACGGAGGTCCTTGGCAAGAGAATGCCAAGTTGCTTTTGACATTCGTTAACACTGAGTCCAAATCACTGCTAATTTTGTCTAGCAGGAAAAGTAACAAATAGAGAAGAGTAGAGCCTGTGATTTTTAAGCATATTTATATTTGCAAATGTGCATTTTCCTGTAAGTCAGGGGAAATTCTTTCCACAGGACAAATAATTCTCTGTTTTTTTTCCTTTGTCTTAGACGTGGAATGATCCTACGAAACAATTGCTGGCACGGCAAAATCCCAATCTTGAAAGTAGGACAGGAGACATTTTCCACTTTCTACAGATCAATCTTTTTGTATAACTCAAAGCAATTGCAGTCCTTTAAAAAAAGACTCATGTACAGAAGAAAAATTACATAGTAAATGGAGTTCTAACTCTAGTAGTAACCCAATTCCCCGCTAGTTTTACCACATAAGGAAAAAAATAATATAGGCAAAATTATGACCCAGCTCTTGTGCTGTCTCTGCCAAATATTGTCTGGTAGACTAATTTTTAAAGAAACGCCCAGGGCTTGCAATATATACTTTTGCCATGACCCAGCTCTTGTGCTGCCTCTGCCAAATATTGTCTGGTAGACTAATTTTTAAAGAAACGCCCAGGGCTTGCAATATATTTACTTTTGCCATTTAAATTATAATTTTATTTTAGATTTGTTTGTGTAATCAGATGTATTGGATTACTGCTACTGTCAAGTCCTGTGCTTAGTTCAGATTCCCATCTTTCTGAAGGAAGAAAATGCTAGAAGAGGCTAAAATAGTTCAAATAATGTGGAATACAAGCCTGAGAATGGATGCAGATTTTAATATTGAAAGTGTTTACAGTAGCAGTCCCAAATACTTTCGGCGAGCAAGAATGTATCAGACTTGGGAAGCTATCAACAATGATGATTTTATTTACAGCCATTTCACTGCAGAAGCTGGTAATCTCTCTAAGTGTAAATCCACAAAGAGAACTTCGCCCAGCACCGATTTGTCCTGAAGGTTGACCCAATTTTTATCTGAATTCTGAAACAGATGGAAAATGAAGGCTAAAGTCTAGTAAACATCCATCTATGTGTATCCTTCTACAAAAGCCTTTATGCGTTAGTCGACTCGTTCATTAATTCACCTAATTTGGAAAAGTGAAGTATTTGGGGAAAAAAAATAGGCAGTAAAATATATTAACCTGCAAAAGTCTGACAAGTTTGTCTTGTCTAGTATAAAAAAATGTGTTTTTCTATGTCTTTTTAAAAAGATAAAGTTTTAGCTTACTCTAACCACCACAGACTCCAGTGGACAAAATGCAAGTCCAGTATGGGCAATTGGAATGGAAAACTTTGGGCAGCCTCCTGTTGACTATTGTGTTTTTAAAATATTCCTGTTAGCCCCATCTTGGCACCCTGTGAGTTGTTCTCAGTCCTTCACCTGAAACAGTGTTTTATACTCCTTGCTTGCAGCTTACAGTTGTGCCCAGTATGACTAAATATATATGTTTCACTTTGCTATTAATAATGAGATGCAGCTTTAAAACAAAACTAGCCAGTGAACATCACTAACTGATTTAGTAACATCTGTTGTATAGACTCTGTCTACTCTTTCTTTAATCAAATGGAAATTAGTCCATAGTGTGTTTATCAAATTTTAAGTTATTTAACCTAATACAGTTAAATAAAAATCTGTTTTTTTTTTTTAATGGTACACATAACTGTTAAGAATGACAGAAACAGCATTTTTTGTAATTGCAGTTTTTGGCTATTTACAGGTACTTCCTGCTTGTTTCAGAGAGGAGTATGTGTAAGGCTTTAAGAGGGGGTTGAAAGCCAGTGTGATGAATAGATAAAAGAAAAAGAAGTCAAGACACCAAGCTGAGTGGTGTGGTCGACACGCCAGAGGGACGGGATGCCATCCAGAGGGACCTGGACAAGCTGGAGAAGTGGGCCCGTGTGAACCTCATGAGGTTTAACAAGGCCAAGTGCAAGGTCCTGCACCTGGGTC
>NW_008794155.1:3333220-3339732 GCF_000699145.1 Aptenodytes forsteri | reverse complement strand
GGCTCTGAGCAGCCTGATGTAGTTGAAGATGTCCCTGCCCACGGCAGGGTGGTTGGACTAGGTGACCTTTAGAGGTCCCTTCCAACCCAAACTATTCTATGATTCTAGGTCAAAGATAGATCTAAATGGCTTTTTAATATAGACTTTAGTAACATGGTAAAAATAGGTGTGATCATGAAACCTGAATCTTCATACATTCCTGCAAGACGATCTTAATTCTAGCCTTTCTTAAATGCTGATTATTTGCAGCTCTGAAATTGTTATAGTGTCCTATTTTGGATATAATGTAGCGTGTCTGGCGTGTTTCCTCTGTAAGCTTTTCCAAGAAAAAAAAAAGCAGAAAACAATAGAGGAGAAAATGTGGGAGGCATGAAAATGACCCCAGGGAATCAGAAAATAGGAGGGAGGAGATGCAAATGAACAGAGGGCTAGTTAGGAGAAGGAAGAAAATATTGTAGACTGAGAAAAAGGCTGAGCAACCAAGCTGAGAAAACGTGGCAAGTTTCATAAAATGATATGTTATCTTTTGGGAGAAATCAACTAATTTAGTATGGGAAAGAATTAGAGGCAGAGGATGGAAAGGGTTTGAGCATTGAGGAAAAGGTAGCGAGGAGCAGATGTGCACCAGGTGATTAAACCGAAGAGCAGGAAGAGAAGGCAGAACTGAATAAAGAAGAGAGAATTATTTTGAAATGGGGAGAAAGCCGCCTCGCTGTAGGACTTACAAGAGATGAACCACAACTTGAGATCTGATGTCAGCTGGCGTGAGCTTGGTAGACTAAGCCTCCTGGTGGGAAGTAGAAGCAAAATAAAAAAGTTGAGGACAATGTAGAATATCTTGTGTGATTCATAGCTGTCTGATCCTACTTTGAGCAGAAGGTTGAACTAGAGACCTCCTGAGGTAGGGACCTGCCAACCTGGATTATCCTATGAATGATGAATGAGCAGACCTGGTGACTGTACTCGTAGAAAAGAGCGGTCAGAGCAGGTAAGCAGTCCTCAGAGCAATGCGAATAATTGTGTGATGGGAAAGGATGTGTCTCAAATGAAGCTGATCTTGAGAGAAACTAAGCCATGAATGTGGAGGTATGGGCTGTGTAGCCATGTGAATTCACTGTGGTTCACTGACCACGTCGCAGAAGCAGAGCTTAGGGAGGAAACGTATCTTTGTTTTTTTTCCTCTCATGCCCATCCTCTTCTTCAGTAAATCTGCACCTTAATGATATTAAGGAGACATAAAATAGAAAATTGTTTTTAAAATCAAGTTGAAAATGCCTGTTTCAGTGAATAAGATTGTTGAAACAGGGCTGCAAAACTGATGAGGACACTACAATCACAAGGCAAAATAGGCCCTCACCCTGTAAGCTGAAGTTGGTGAGAATAAATGTGGGGGTTAGGAGTGAGCTGAAGGAAACTGGGTGACAGAGGAGTTGGTCAAAGTTTGAGCATCAATGGAAGCTGTGTAGAAAGAAGAATGTAGTTGCCTTCAGTACTCAGAAGAGGAGAAATGAGGGAAGTAGTGGAAGAAATTGGAAATCTCAAGAGCGGAGGCAGAGAAGTTCAACATGTCCAACACTGTTTGATCCATAGCAGTGAGTGTGAGAGAAGGAGAGCGCTCTACAGGAGGCAATAGAGCCCCATCCTTCAAATAGTCACTGTGACAATCGGTGGTGGAGTAAGAGATAAAGAGACTGTAGGTGGCCCTGGGGTTTTTAGTGATGGAGTAGGTGTTCCTAAAGCAACATGGTAGTAAGAGAGGATAGGTGGGACTTGAGGGGGGGTCTCTGTAAGAAAGGCGTAGAAGGAGGTGGAGAACCAGAATTTGGGCACCGGTGAGGAGGAGGTGGTCACTTCACTGTATATTGATAATTTTGATAACTGCCTTCTGTGGGTCAGGGAGAGAAAAACCTGGCTGATGCTATCTGCAGCATAGGAGAACCTGGGAGATTTTGGGTTTGTAAAAGTGTTTCACCCAGGTTTGACATGGGTGTGAATTTCATTCTGTCTGATTCACTTTAGTAGTAGTTTTGGCATATTTTCTGTGCTCAGGTGTTTAACTTTTTAATTCAGACCTACCACTGCTGAATGCACGAGTAGCAACTGTTCCTTTGGTAGAACTGGCAAAGAGAAAATTCTTTCAGGAAGATGTGTCCTTTCAGTGTGGGAAGGGTTGTTAATCAGGGACCCACCAGGAAAAACGATTCTGGATCCGTGTGGGCTGCACCATCAGAGAAATCAGAGAACACTTTTAAGTTACTAGTAGCACGCTGAAGCTCTGAAATATGAAATTAACTGATAATTTTCATAGGTCACGCTCTTTCCCATAAACCAAACTCATCTGCTCTCCTGGGGGAAGACGGAACAACTGGGCTGACTTCTCATTATCTCTTCCTATGGCGTATCCTTATTGAATTACTGCCAGGTAGAGGCAGCAGATGCTCATCAAGCCACTGCAGGACTCCTCTGTTAATTGAACTGTAATGGGGATGACAGCAGGGAAGGTCGGGATGATGGGACCAGTGATGTAACGTGAACTCTGATAAGAACAACCTGCACGGGCAATTGACCTTGCTTAAATAATATTATACTGAGGGCTTTTATCGGTTGATATCATTATGATTATTTTTTCGTATCAATACTGCAATAGTGTCAGGGACCCCTGTGTGAATCATATTATATTGTGTTCAGGGCAAATATATTTCTCACCCTAAAGAGATTAGACTTTCCAATGTGATAAAATACAGTGAGTGACTATAACCAGCTACGGGGGAAAAGAAATGGGAATGAAAAAGGTGACAATGACAAAATTTTTAAATAGCTATATAGCTTTACTCAACTGGTTGCTCCCACTGCTTTAAAGGGTAGTATCATTCTTTCTAACTGCCCTTACGGCAATTTGGTATTTTTGTTGTCGTCATGCATAGCTAATCTTGGGGTGAAAACAAGTCCACTTTTAAACAAATGTGTAGATGTTATTAATGGTTTTTGATATGAAAAACATATCCGTACACCTGGTTCTGTAGCTCTTGCAAAGTGCTTGGGAATGCCTTGGTTTCAGGCATGCATCCTAATGCCGGGTTCTGAGCCAGAGCGTGTCTGGTGTTTCTTCCACTCCGGAGGAAGCGATGCGATGCGATGTGATGATGTGAGCTCTCGGCTGCTGTGCGCGTCTTCTGCGGAGGCACATTTTTCCTGGGTACTGCTGCTACAGGGGGGAAATGAGGACTGTGAAGCCTTTCCCTGAAGACCCTTGCACAGTGGCATGAGTTTGGTATAAGCAGTAGCTTGCGCATTTCTGAAAATAAATGCCACCTAAAAACAAAACGCTACTTTTCGTTACAACCGTGCGTTATTACACTCTGTTATTCTTGGTGTGTTGGAGTAAGTCTGTATGGCAAGTAGCAGAAGCTGGATTCAGAGAGCAGCGTGTGCCTGTTGGCATCTGTGCGTGTGCTCAGAAGCAGTATTTAGAAGCAGAAGCAGAGTTCTTTATCCCAATGTCATGCTTTTTTTTTTTTTTTGAATGTAATTTTTTTCTTAACCCTTTTACTACACTGTCTGCCTGGGCCAGTTGGCATCAATGACTGGGGCATCTGTTGCAAAGTGGATGGAAGGAAAACAAACGAATCAATAGTAAGGCATCACAAAATATATTTATTTTGGTATTCTATAATGGGGCATCTGTTGCAAAGTGGATGGAAGGAAAACAAACGAATCAATAGTAAGGCATCACAAAATATATTTATTTTGGTAATTCTATAATTATGTAAAGTACATATTCTTACATGGGACCTGGCATATACGGGTTTTTTTTCTGTAGAAATGTTGAAGCCTTGGTTGTAGGAGACTTCATCGCAACATTTCCGTGGTGATGGTTGATAGGAAATGAAGAACTACAGTGTCAGTGTTTGATTAAGAGTGCTCTTCTTGTAGAGGCTGCGTGGTTTTGGAGCGGTATAGTGTTTGCATTACACTGTGCTCCATATTTTCTCCTTTCCTATGTGTTCGTACTTTGGTGCATTGAGGTAAACAGCTGATGACAGAGGATGCATTGGAATAAATGTTTATTTCAGCGCTTGGGAAATGAGTTTTTTGAAGTGGAATTTATCTTGTGGATGTGTGTGTGTCTCTTCGTATTAGCTCATTTGGGTGTAGACTAGAGCTAGGTAGTGCAAATGGCAAAATAGTAACAACTACATACAAATAGAGGTACAAATATTGTGGAAAAGAAATAATTCTTAATGTAAGTGTTACAGCAGAAAGAAAACTTTATACATTCAAGAAGTATCGAAGTTGGCCTCTGCATATTTGTGTGTACAAGAGCGGGGTTATTTTAGCCATAGTCACCAATATTTAGAGGTTCAAAACTGAACCCCACATGTTCTCCACTGAATAACAAGTTAAAACTGTAACATTTTCCTGCCTACCTGTAGTTAATTTGTTTGGTCAGATGCTTGGGTGCATGCACACACTTGGTTGCTCTGGTTGTTCCATAGAAGTGTAGAATATAACAATTTAAATTGGAGATAAGCTTCAGATACTCCAGTCCCGTGGCATGGAAGCAGATGGTTCTTCCCCTGCTAAGCAGAGCCTAAGTCTTTGCTGAGCTCATATGCTTGGTGGTACTTGATCATATTATTTTGACCTTGTGTTTAAGATTGATAAACTCTGTGTGTTGTCCGTGTTCCAGTGAGGAGAAAAAAAAACCTGACCTACAGCCCGCGATGCTGTATTAATGTCAAATAATAGAAAGTAATATCAGAATGCAGAAGAAAATCACTGCAGTAAAGCCATTTAATTTCTGTGAACTGAAAGCACTTTAATGGGAATGCTAGGAAAATCTGCCGTTGTTCCCGCAGCAGAGGTTATGAGGTAATTTTTTCTTTTTTGAAAACTCTGCTGCCTTGTAATTGGTGACTTTGAAGCTTTCTGTTGTTTTCCGTGTGAACGGTCATGCTGCTAAAGTAGGGAGTTCGCTCTCTACTCATTTCCAGGTTTGCCTCTTAAAGGACAATAATTTCAAGTACTAGTTTTCAAATGGTATTATACTGCTGAATGTGCATTTTATGCAATGTTTTGCCAGTGAAGTGAGAGTAATCCTCTTTGAACAACAACTTGCAATAGCATTTACTGAAATGGTGTTGGAAATAGTGCCAGCTCCCTTTCCCTTTGTCTGCTTAATTGCAATTTAACAGTAATTCAAGATCTATGCAACTGTGACAGCAATTCTTAGATATAGCTGAGTTTGAAAGGACCTTTAGTTCATCCAGTGCCGATGATAAAAGCTGCAGCAGAATAGTATGTTGATAATGGACTCAAACTTTTCTCTAACCATTGAAAAATAAACAAAAAGAAACTTTCCCCACCATTGAAAAATAAACAAAAAGAAACTTTTTTTCCCCCCTCAAAGCTATAAAGTTTTGCTGTTACGGAAAGGATGTGCTATAATGTGAAAACATCACTGAGCTTATTCTGGGCTGTGTTCTGCTGTGCTGAACAACAAGCCTGCCATGAGAAGGCATCCAGGTGTAGGTATACATAGGTTATATACATAACCTACATAAACCCCCCCAAACTTATGTAGATTCAGGGTGTGCCTCCATAAGTTTATAAGAGGGCTGCCAGATACAAAGATCTTCTGACTCGGGAGGTGTGGAAGCCACAACTTGTTGGAGGCTGGGAAGGTATAGTGAGAAGTATTATTTATGGACGCTCTGGTCTTAATACTGCACCCTGGGCATTTGGCATCGTTCTCCTGTTGGAGGCAGGATCTGGGACTTTGTGGATGTTTGCTTGGAGCTGCTACAGCCTTTCTTGTATTTAATTAAATAAAAGAAAGTGCACAAGCAGTGTGAAAAGGTTACTTAAAAGTTATTGGACGCTTTCTATGTTCTGCTGCTCAGAAAAAAAATCAATGCCTGAGTTCACAAGGGAAACCTATTGACAGTCTTGAGCATTTTGATCTTAATTGCTCTGTACTTGTTCCTGCTGCGAGGAGTATGATAGCAGCCTGAAGAACATTTGTGAAGGTAAATTAGCCTATTTTGAGTGTTAAGACACAACACCGAGAGCACCAAAAGGTCCATGGCAGTTAAATACCATTGCAAAGTCCAAGACTTGGATAACATTTGGGCACTCACGTATTGAGTCACACACTGAATGATTTTTGTAGAAGGAAGTGTTGGAGTGCTCCTTGGTTGTTGACTGTCCTGGTTTCGGCAGGGATAGAGTTAATTTTCTTTCTAGTAGCTGGTACAGTGTTTTGGATTTAGGATGAGAACAAAGTTGATAACGCACCGATGTTTTAGTCGTTGCTAGGTAATGCTTACACTAGTCAAGGACTTTTCAGCTTCCCATGCTCTACCGACTGAGAAGGCTGGGGGTGCACAAGAAGCTGGGAGGGGGCACAGCCAAACTGGCCAAAGGGACATTCCATACCATGGGACGTCATGCTCAGTACATAAACTGGGGAAAGCTGGCCGGGGGGGCCGCTGCTTGGGGACTGGCTGGGC
>NW_008794155.1:3274779-3333129 GCF_000699145.1 Aptenodytes forsteri | reverse complement strand
GGGGAGTGAGTGAGCGGCTGCGTGGTGCTTAGTTGCCGACTGAAATTAAACCACAACATTGACCATTGTTCATCCTCCGCTCAACAGCCATGGGGGGGCTGTAGGGGAAAAAAAAAAGGAATCGTCCTGATACTCCTCAAATGCACAGTGCCTTTGACAAACTTTTGAATCCTTGACTTTGAAGTCTCCCTGCTCTTCTGGCAGAGTGGAAGCCATACATGTTTATGTACAAATGAAGCAAGTTTTGCTTCAACTACATTTAACTGATCTTCTGAACTGGGTTCCTCAGAAAAGTCTGAAATCACGTAAATTTTTTATTATTGAAAGTCGAGTGTGTTCCCATAGAGTCCATTGGAAATACTTGGAGTGAAGGAGATGTAACAGCAGTATCGTTTCACAGAACAGTTCTGCTCTATCACTGTTTTAATTAAAGTCGTTCTACTGATGGAAAGTCTGTTCTCTGGTGTTTTCTTTAATGTAGTCATAATGCATCAGTTTGAGCTCCCTTGCTGGAACATCTTTCATTATAATCCACTTAGCTAAGTTTATAATTAAACTTCTAAATTCAAACCTGCTTTTGTTACGTCTTTAGGATGTATGAAAACTGAACCAGGAAAACTTAGGATTCATGGTTTTTACTCCAAACGAATCGATGTAAGTTAAGAAGCAATTCATTGGCAGTACAGTTATTTCATATTCTTGCTCTTAATCCCCAGGATCTTCCATAGCTTTGGGACAAGAAGTGAATATGATTGAATGGAAGAAAAAAGATTAAATAGTTAATAGATTCTTACAATTTGACTGTAGAGATCACCAAAATTCCTGAAGTTTCAAATATAACTGGTGAAGATGGTGACTACCTACTCGGCTTTCCAGCAACGGAGTGTTGAGGGAGGTTGTTAAGGTTTATGCATGAAAATGGACCAGGGTGAATTTGTGCTCAGCTTTGTCGATCTGGAGGTTGTGCAGGCTTACTCTCAGCCCAAAGCAGGCTGGTTCAGACCGTCTGCTGGTTGCTTGGAGTTATCTTCCGTATGCAGATGTGTTAACACCAGATGTTCTTTCAGGCATTATTTACCCTTACAGCTATTGTAGCAAATTAGCAAAGAATTGTGGATCTTAATGTTTTGATTCCTGATGAATGACCACTTAGGACAAGAATACTGTCAGGCGATTGTCAACATGATGTATAAATTTAGCTCAGTCACGCTGTATGTTTTTATCCAGGATTTTCTAAAATGCTCCTGGAAGAAGAGTATTTACTCTTAACTGAGGTTTGGAGATGAAGAAGCAGAGGTATAGAAAACCAAGCTACTGTTCTCATATATGCAAAGTCACTCTGATGAAATCAAGGGGAGCGCTTGCAGAATCGAGTATTAGTGTCAGAGCGTGACCTTAAGTGACTTTTTGCACAGGAGGTCTCTGACACAGCTGGAAGTGGAATGAATTTAGGGTGCCCCTACTTTAACCAGAAGACTGTCTTGCTCCAGACGTGTAAGTGGAAAAATGTATAGTGTTTGTTTTCCATATGGAAGTAAAGGCAATTTAGTGTCACTATGTTCATTAAATAAAAAATTGGGCAGTATGCATGTACACCCCTGCCATGGGCACATCTGCACGTATATCTGAAGGTCTGCTCCTAGTTTGATGTATGTGACTGTGCAAACGCTTTCATTTTGTTAAACTAGGTACCTGTAGCACTAGCATTAGTGGTTTTTTTTTTTAAATATCTCCCCCAGGGATGGCCTGCAGTGCATGTCCATGGTGATCAGCCTTTGCTGCTACAGGCCAGGCATTCTGCTGGCTTAGGACAGAACAGAATTAGCTTTTTGGATAACAGCTTTCTGAGAAGGCAAGGCAGATTTTACTGGTATCTGAGTATGCTATAAACATCCAGATTATCTTGGAATATTACAAGCAATGGGTTTGTGCTGTGTGTAGTAGGCAAACAGTTGCATAATTACCGCTTACATTTTTGTTAAGGAAATTTATTCATGATTAATGGTGCTTATCTTTGTGCTAGACACCTGCCAAACGATTTATAGCCATGCATATGATCTGCAATTGCTTTTTTTTTTTTGTTGCTATTTAAAGTGTTTGGGATTATTCTAATTGCATCATGTATTTTAAATGGAGAGTGCTACCCAGGTGTCCTTGCCAGCGTTCCCTTCTCATACAAAAAAAGTAGGTCAGATTTACCCGTGACGGGGAAGGTCACAACTCCCGGTGAACTCGGGGGGAATTTAATTGATGTATGACAAGGCTGAAATCATGTCTCAGGTTTAGATCAGTTTAAGTTGATCTTTTTCTAAGTTCAGTAATAAATACTGTATAAATCCACGTTGGAGCAGAGCCAGACTGAGCTTTCCTAAACCACAGAAATGGTGCAGAATGACTAGAGAAACCTCTCGTCCTATGGAAACTTGCAGAAAGAGCAACTGGTCCCTTCTCTACCAGTGCAATACATGTAGAGTGGGTAATTAAAATGGGACCGTCAATCTTTTGCCTTTCAGTGTCGGATGCTTTTGAGGACTCTAATGTGTCTTGGACTAGCACAGTGCCTGTCACTTGGAAACATCTGCCTCTGACTGCACATCTGTAGCTTGTGGTTGTTGGAGCAGTGGCTGGAAAACGGGAAAAGCTTCCCAAAGGCTTTTTCCCCTCCCTAGCTAAGCAGGGTTAGACTGGGATTTGGCTGCTGGTTATTTCATTGACGTTGAAAATGAAATTAAATTTTGAACACTTCAGAAATAAGATATTTATTTGTCAGCTGTATGCATATTTATTTATTTATAACATTTTGACACTATGCTTGAATGTCATGTTTTCAGCAGAAATGTAGGTTTCTAAATTAAGTCTGTTACTCAAAACTAGTTTTATTCAATCCTGTCATTAAGAGAATTAGCAGTGGATTAGATAATGTAAATGCATTGTTATGATCATTAGAAAACTTGCACCTGTATATTCCCAGCCATTACAGCTAATGTGTGATATCCTTGTTTTTCTGAACAAGATTCCATACAAACCGAACAAAACTAAAAGGATACTTGTGTCTAATCCTTCAAATATACGAAAACAACACCTCATTATTTAATTTCATGAGAATCTGTTAGTGCAGACTATTAATTGGCGAGGCCTGTATTATGAAGGATACTGAATAAATCCAGATAATCAGTTTTGGAAAAGCGAGATATTTTTCAGTGTAAAACACACATCTTGAACATCTTTAAGCAATTGCATGAATTTAATCATGACTAGTCTCGGTGAATTCAATTTTTAAAATGTAAATTTCTTTTTTTTTTTTTCTCCATTTTTTCCTCTCTATTTGCCAGTTTACAGCTAGCCATGCTGGCACATTTGGGAGCTGAGATATACTGTAACTGAATTTGATGTGAAATGTTGGTGGCCTTCATAATGTAATTTATTCATGTTTCTGTAGATAGCATATGTTGCCTGTGCAATAATTTTTTATCGTATCAGGACAGAACAGCTACTGTTCCAAATTGTGTTATACAAACCTAGATATACAGACAAATTTTTATTGTGCTTTGCTGTGGTGTAGATCAGTGGACTCTATTGAGCTCGGCTGGGGTGGGTGAGATTAGAATCAGTCTCATGGTGTCTAATTTATTTCTGTTTTTTTCTGACTTAATGTAATCTCTGTTCTTGCTCCATGGGGAGCAGCAGCCAGTTATCTTTGCAGTCCTGCCCAAAGAATGAACATAGGCGAAATTCCTTGTTTTGGGCAGGAGGCTGCTATTCCCAGGGATTTATTGCTGTTTACTGACCCTTTGAATGCTGAGATGAAGGCAGTGTGTTGAGAAAGCAGCTGATGGGCGCTACTGGTGCTTCATTAAAAATCTCGGCGGCTTTATCAGCTGTTATCTGAGGTTTCCTTGGATTTGCCCATTTCATGCCCCCACCTGTTTACGACATTGTTTTTATGGCATTCTTCTGGACCTGGAGGGCTGCCCTGCAATTCAGATGAGTGTTGTCTGCACAGGGCTGGGCATGCTGGCTCCCCTCCAGTACTTAAATCTGAGCATCTGAATAATTTGTTTCCTTGTTTTGCGTTTTTAGGTGCGAACAGTGTTGGAGCCAATGTCACTAATTCCTTCTCTTTCCCTTGACAGAAAGTCGGTGACTCCGTTTTCTGACCATCATAGATGGTAACTGCGATGCTGAACACACCGGGCGAGTCGCTCCTCCTCAGCTTTTCTGTGTGAGGTGAGCAGCCATCTAGACAGGCAAAAAAAAATTAATTGCAGGATGCCTGAGGGCCCCCCTTCCCCCCCAAGGACTCCCCTATTGTATTTGCACTGGGGAGGAATGAGGTCCTCTCCATCTCATTTCTGAAGGATGCTCAAGATTTCTGAGCTTCACTTGTGCTTCATGTAAGGCCACTTGTGGTCTGCGTTACATTGTCCAGGTGTTGGGACTCAGCGGGTTTCATTCTGAATTAAATGTGAATTCTGAATTAAATTAACCCAGAAGACATGAGCAAAGCAATGAATCTGGTCCTTTGCCCGCATTACTGTATTTGGTCAGCTTGATGGGTTTTCAGATCTTACCTGAAATGCTGTTCATCTGAAACGCAAGAATGAACTAAACTAGATAAGGTATTCCATTGTATCTTCCACCGTAGTTTGTCAATATCTGATTAAATATAATTGCATGAATTTATCATGATAGAAACTGTTTCAAAGTAATTTAAATACAGCTTGAAATTAAAAGTTTTACTGTATATTCAATATGTACTATTTTCAGGTTTATCTTCAGTTTCTTATCAAGAACGATGCTGTGTATTATGTATTATGACAATGTTACATAAGGTTAGGAACGTAATGGAATTTTCTGGACTGAACTTCTAATAACTGATAATTTTAATGAAAATCACCAAGATTATGCCAGTGAAGGCAAATCTTGAAGACAGATGTTATCTCTCTCCTTACACTAATATGGATGTGACTTTTTTTTTTACCTATAAAGGTGGGATTAATTACTAATAAGTAGAAATATGTTGAGAATTTAAACATGGTACAAATGCAAAAGCTGTTACATAAGAAAAAAAAGAAGGTAAATTTACATCAGAAACTAGCTCTTGTTTGATGTGGCACGTACCATGAACATTTTTTGAGACTTCAGAACTGTTCCCACTTGAATGTGGACGAATCCAAAATATCTTGAAACTCATGTAAAATCTGCCTAAATAAGTGGCTGGTTGGTCTACTTTTGGGATGAGAGAAACAGAGATTTGAATTACTGGGCTGAATCAGAAGTTCTAAGATTTTGTTTTGTTGTATGCCTGCCTTAATCTCTCTTGTTTTGGAGCTTTTCCATGGTATGTAAACAATGTGGACGTTCACTGAAGCAGGCATTTAGAAGTTGGGCTCCTGTGTGTTGTATGGGAGGTCCAGAGAGACATTCCTTCTTGCTTCCAATGCGGCACAGTGATTATTTTAATGAGTTGTACGGTGTAAAACTGCTCCAGCAACAGGACTTGATCCATTCTTGTCTCAATCCCAACGTGGCTCTGGTATTCATCTGAAGTGTTGGAGAGCTTAATTAACATCCCTTAGTCAGAGAGACCTCTCCGGAGTAACCGGTTGCTGGTTGAGCTCAAAGATCAGGGAGTTAAATGCGAGTCCCAGATTCCAGAGAAGTGCCCGAGTAATGCCTAGTTTTCCCTTTCAGGCTGATTCATCATGTACTGATAAGCAACCCCTGCTTCCCTGCTTCTCCTGCTGCATTTCTCATGTTGCTTTTGTGTATCCCGTGTTCACGCATGGTATGGAGCTGAAACAATTCCAGGTCTGGTATTTCAGTTGTCAGGAATCTTAAATGTAGGACATGGGGTCTGTATTCTGAGCTGATTTTTGCCCTGGAATCTATTCTCAGCTTTGGTTTAGCCTGCCTATAGCATGATAATATTAATGCTAAAGATAAATTAAATAGAGAAAAGAAGGGACACGTCACAGACTGTTATCAGATCTCTTGCCTTTTATTTGCACTGGCAGATTTCTTCTTAAGAACCTGCTAAAAGCATGTACGATGGCTGTATTTGTAGGATGGGACTGCAGGTCCTCCGGGAGCTGGCCCTCTCCTCTCTCTGCCCCTCCCCGCCTCTTTTCCCTCTCTTTCTCTTCAAGTGAAGCCTCTATTAACAAACTTGTCCTCAATGAATCTGGCGCACAGGGACGATGAAACGCACAGTGGCCACCAGGTTACCCTTAGGCTGAGCCTGTTGCCTTGGTGTTTCGAGTCTTTCAGCAAGCTTTTTCTTTTTTTGTTAATTCTAGGACCAAAGCAGACAAGAGACTGAATTATCTGAATTATGCTTCTACAACAGAACTGGGTTTCTCCTCATTGGGCATGGCAGAGCCTGGGGAAGTCCTTCCTTTTATTTGCTTTCTTAATGTTACAAACAGCTGATCTGGAAGCCAGGAGAGGTCATCAGTTTGTCTGGAAAACAGGTAGGAAAAAGATATGTTGGCTTATCTACTAGAGAATTCCTGTATTCGAGGATGGAGTGATTGCCCTTTCTCCATTCTGTTTTAGCTCAATAATAAATTAAAAAAGCCTGATAATGTCTTCTATTCTAATTTTTTTTGTAACTGAAAAATAGGGGGGTTTAATCTTGATTTTAAATTAGTAATCTTCATGTCTGTTGCAGTTACGCACCAGAGTGACTCTAGAGTATAATTCTGGACTCCTTAATGCTTTTAATCCAAGAGTAAAATTTTTACTGGATCCTGATATCATCATCCTAATGGTGCTTCCTTCGAAGTATTTAATCATTTTCTTTTCATGTTTGAATGAAAAGGGCACACCAGCGTCTTTCAGGAGGAACTGAGCCAGCAGTCCATACTCTGGGTTGATCTATTTGTAATTTCATTGGTATATTTAGTGAATTATTTCTGTCCATCAGTCAGATTGGATACATGTAGTGTTTGAATGTTCAAAATGGGGCACGCACAATGTTTGGAAACCTTTGTGAAGACACATTGATAACACTGCGATTCTTAGTGAGAGGGAGGAGGTAAATAAGAAATGGTATGATACAGATGCATAAAACTAAGCATGACGCATTGGATGCTTATTTTGTAGCACAACACAACAACAAAGAATGTTCAATGAAGTGGAAAGATTGGCAAATTCAGGAAATGTTTACTCAATGTACTTAATCAAAAATACACAAGTGAACCAGGGGGTTTCATTGCCCACGATCCCTTTGAGGTTTTGCCTTTTATGACTGAGCAACAGAGCGATTAAATTTGATGGAAAACTAATTTCCCCCCCTTTTTTTGGAGAGGTTCTTTGCTGTTTTGGTTATTTGTTTTCTAATTGTAGTTCTATAGAAGGTAAAAGACTGAATTAGCTGAATAATGAAACAATTATTCTGGGAGGGCTCCTGTCCTTCTGGTAGGATCAACGCAAGCTTCTCACTCTGGTCACTGGGATGGGAGGCTGAGTGCTGGTGAAGTGCTGGTTAAGTACAATCTGATACTATATTTCTGAAGACTTTTTTTTTTACAGTGTCTTGCATGTAAAATGAAGAGGAAATAACAACATAAACTGTCTTTCTCCAATTCACTTATTTACATGATTTTTGAACAAGCTTTGAAAGGAAGAGTTGTTTTCTTAAGACAAATTAGACCCTTCAATGCTGTCTGTCGTCTCTTCAGTTCTGAAGTGTATTGTACCGTTGGTCTTTAGGGGTGTGCATTGGAAGTCATAAAAATTTAATTTGACTTGATGATTCCAGCTGACAATAAAGAGTTATCGATGCTTCAAAGGCATCTGAAGCAGATGTATTTAGCACTAAGAAAAGGTGGGGCACAGGTTTGCGTGGACGTGGGGTACCATGCTCTGAAAGCCCCGTGATGAGCTCGTTGTAAAGGTCTGTCTTCCAGATGCAGAAGAAAATTGTCAGTTCTTGTGAATCTCACAGTGAATTAGAAATATCTGAGCTCTCAAGGGTCATTTTAAAAACCTTAAATCCTAACAGTATTTTGATGCACTTTCTCTCCTTATGTAGTGACGAGAGGTAGAAAACAACTTTGGGTGAAATGTTTTCCAGATGAAAATAACTTGTGAGTTTGAGTGAAATTCATTGTCCTGTTTGGCAAGAACAAAGATTTTTTTTTTTTTCTTCTCCAGTTAAATATTTTTGTATTTTGTAAACAAAATTTTCATCTTTTTGTTGGAGTATTTTGTTGAAAATTAGGTCAAAATTGTATCTAAACCCAAAATGTTTAGTTCTGGGTTGAAGCGAATAGTATGTTCAGCCGAAACACTTTGTTTTGCTAAGAAACAAAGTATTATTTGTGAAGCCTCCACTTTCTTTGCAGTGGTAGTGAAGCAGCAGCACTTCTAAATCCTGAATCTGAGTCTTTTGCAATCATCCTAAGAAATAACACAATGGGCTGAGATTTCTCTCGGTAGGCTGAATGGATATTTATTTGGGAAAAATCTTGATTAAAAGGAGCTAGGTGTATTTTGCAGTGTCAGGGCATATGTAATAGACTAATGGCTTTCTTTCGATGGTTCTGCTGCATGTGTTGCAGATTACATTTCTGAGGCATTTGGAAGCACGTGTATCAAAGTAAAATTGCAGTGACCCTGAAATTAGTTACAAAAGAGTGTAAATGGCAGTCTGCTGTCAGGGTGGCATATGTGGCTGGCTTTTGTATGCGTTTTTTTTTACTTTGCTTGAAAGGATTTTTCAGGTACGGTTAATCACAAAGGTGTATCTTTCTTTCAAAAGATTACAGGGAAATGTTTTGGGAACAGAGGGATGGTAACTTGAATGGAGCAGGTGGATCTGGAGAGGTAGAAGGGTTAACATAACCTGTTGCGGCAGGATGTTAATAATAAAATAACTTCGGGATGTAGATCATGGAGATCTTGACCTAATGAGATCTGTGGTTTGTATAATAATTTAAAAAAAAAAAAATCATCCTGTAGTTTGAGGACTTCTGTGCCCAATAAAAAAAAAAAATAAATAAAAGCACAGCCCAGTGAACCTAAAAGGAAGTAGCTTTTAATGTCAGAACTGAGCAGATCCATTCAGATAGAAAGAAAACCTGCAGCTGTTGTCTTTTTTTTTTTTTTAATGAAACGATCTAATGAGAAATGAGCAATCCCTAATGGGAAAGGAGATGATCTGTTTTGTTTTTAAATCTTGAATTGTCTGTTGCAAGCACAGCAAGTTACTTACCTTGTAGAGAAATTCAACTTCTTATTGAAATGGCATGCTTTATAATTAAATAAGATTATGCTACTGAAAGTGACTTTAAGAAAATGAATTTATATGTTCTAAAGTAAATTTTCCTAGCATGTAGAGATCCAGAGATGCATCCTTAATATGGATGGGGAAGAAAAAAAAAAACAAACCATCGTATCAGCACTGAAGTTTATAAAGCAGGCTCTTTTTCAGCTAAATCCTTGGCTTTATCAAATGAAGACTCATACATTTTCATGCTGGGCTTGGTGGTCTTGGTGTAGGTGAAAGCAATTGCACTGAAATCACTGCATCTACAAAAAACCCAGGCTCTGTATTTCTAAAATGTAAGAACTTGGCAGTGTGAGGTAGATCATACATACTCTTCCCTCAGCTGTTCAGACGGCTATCACCTGCATTTCGCTTGTTTGTGTCCTGTCTTAAAACCATTTATTATTAGCTTTTGGTTTCTAGAGATGATATATTAATGTCTAAATGTCTGTACACTGTATCTTTTGGTTTCAAGACATTTCTTGTCAGATACTTCTGTTGTGACCACCAGCCTAAACATGAAAGCAATTAATTATATCAATTAAATTACTTGGCAGCCTCAAATAGCTGAATAATTTTCCGACACTTGCTAACTAACAAAGCAGTTTTAGTGATAAAATCTTGAGAAAATTTAATTGGATCTAAATCCTTGTGAATTAATATTGTTTAAAGCAATAGCCAGTTAGCAATTTGCATATTTCACCATGTTGATTTTTTGCAGCTCTTGAAGGGTCCTGAAAGTGTCTGGGATTTCTGTAACGCAAATATGTCTGTGTTTTAGTGACGGCCATTCAAGCTTTTAAAACTGTATCTAGAATATCGATACGCACATGAATTCACAGCGTGATTCCAGTTGGTTTATTTTTTTGGTGAAACTCTAAAATTTAGTTCTAAAGTCTAAATTAAGTCTAAAATATGTGCAACACAGGAAATATTTTGGGTGCTTTACAGGAGAGGGGCTGTTAATTAGGATTACAAAATGCTGAAAATCAGCCCTTCCCAGAGACACTTGCAGTTGCTGCCTGGCCAGGTTGCAGTCTAACCATCACTGCTGGTGTCTTCAGCTCCTCCATAAACTACACTTCAGTAACTGTGCATGTGCTTTTTCCCCCAAAATACTAACAGAACGAAAGGGATAAGGGACATACCCCATAAAGGTGGCTCTCAGAGCTAAAGCAGTGATGCGTTTTGGTTTGTGGTTTTTTTTTTTTTAATAAGGAGGATATTGTAAAAATGTTTTTGTAGGATGAAAATGTTCTGATTTTTAGGGAAATAGTTCTCTAATTGTGGTAAAATGCTATTTAACATGGAAATAATACTCTGTCTGCTATGGAAGGAAGGAAGGGGACTATTAGAAACCCAGATGTGGTGTCCCAGTGAGTTCTCCATCTGTAATTCTCTCCAAAAAATGAATCGGGATGGCGATTTAGCCCAGCAGGGACATGCTCCCTTTTACAAATGGAAGAGCACTGAAAGTGAGATATCAGACTGGGAAATGGATTTGTAATACAGCTGATCACAGTAGAGAGATTTTTACCTGAGGAAGAAACCGTTAATCTTCTGGTGTTTGTGGGCTTCTGGGAGCTAGGTGTGCTGAGCCGTAAGTTCTCTTGCCCCAGGTGAATACAAAAAGACTAGTTCAGAGTTATTACCCATATTTGAAAGCCCTTCTTAAAATAGGGTTAGCAAATGGGTTTTGATCATTAGTCTTTCTTCAGAAACAATCTGTAATGGAAAGGGTATGAAATGAACTTTTCAGAGAACAACTTCTAACGTGGAGGAACCTTTGAACTACTCGTGAATGTGGGTGAGCCAGTTACGGCTAAGATGAAAAAGATCTTTTGTTCTCTGTTCTCAGAAATTACTGCCATAAAATGCCCTTTCCCAAGATCTTAATTTCAGGAAGGCCAAGTGCTGGTTTGGAAGTGCCTTTGACCTTACGTCTTAAAAGACAAACTTTTACCTATGTACGCCAAATGTTAAAAGGAGTCCAGATCTTCAAAGGACAGTGGAGCTCAAACCTACTGAAATGAGATTCAAAGATAGCTCTGCAACAAGTGATATTTTTCCAAAAGCTCTACAAGATGAAGAATGATAATCCAGCCTAGATTAAGTGGGTTTTTTATTTGATAGGACAACAATTCATGAATGAAGTGCAGATGTCTTTTTAGTGATCTTTGCGTGGTAGTTTTATGATATTTCTCAGACTGTCTGATGCTACCAAACTTCTTATTTTGTGGCAAATGTTCTAATTGTAGGTTATTCTTACACTATCTTGGTGGATGGAATTTTAAATATTTAAACTCTAAACTGGAAATTTAGCCTTGATTTAATCAAATTTTAAATGATTCTAAGGTTCTTCACTATACTGAGAGTTTAGGACTGCAGTGCTTCTCTTGGGTTATAGATTGCAATCTTGTTATATTGACAGCAGCAACAATTAATAAATAATTTTTAAAAAACCTATTAAGTTCCAGTCTAAAACTAGTCAGATTGTTGCCATAAACTTTATGATTGAAAAGTTGTTCTAGAATGATAAACCTTCTTATTTTCACCTTTAACTTTATTCATGATCAGTTTATACCTTTGTGCTTGAGCCAGAGT
The DNA here is from genome assembly GCF_000699145.1 of Aptenodytes forsteri. Classification (NCBI taxonomy): domain Eukaryota; kingdom Metazoa; phylum Chordata; class Aves; order Sphenisciformes; family Spheniscidae; genus Aptenodytes; species Aptenodytes forsteri. The sequence continues at coordinate 3,321,251 of NW_008794155.1, read as the reverse complement.
ATTCTTTAATTTAAGTAACCTGGTAGTTGCTCCTAATGTATTTGTGAATTAAGGATACCAAGCTATTCTGGACCCCTGTTAGTAAACATATCCTCTTTGAACTGGTTTGTCAAACTAAATGTTTTCTAAACGTTGCTCCTCAGAATTACATCAAATCTCAGATGAGATTTCATGCACTGATACTACCATTTTCATTAGAAATGCCTAGCTTAAAATATCTCAGAATCACGTAGATGGTGCTGTTTTTGAATATTTTGTAATAAACAGTTTAATTTGAAGTAGTTAAGTTGTTTTTAATCTGTTGGTATAGTTTCATTAAGTGGACATTAAAAAAACTGATTTGAAATATAAAAATAGTACTTTAAAATTAGTTCTCAATTGGTCTAAAATAATTCTCTACAAAGAATATTTTATGGGACAATATAAATTATACTTTTATTTCTGCAAAACTTTTTAAAAAACCCAATAATACTTGAAACTTTGTAAAGAAAGTTCTTTTGCAAAATTTCATTAGCAGCAAAACAATGTGCTGGCTGGTATCGGTAACTGATATTTGAGAAAATTTCAGGGTGGCCTCAAAGCTAACCTCATATTTCCTTATACAGGAGTGCAGTTGTTTCAGATTGCTAAATATTTGTTTTTTTCTCCTCGTTCTTCCTTACCTTTCCTATCCACATTTTCACCTTTCTGTTCCACACACCTCTAAATTTTATTACATATCATTCTGCTACTTCATCTTTATCATTCCAGTTCAGATATGGTATCCTCATCTAGTATTGTTTCCTCAACATTTGAATCCAAATTTGTCTTGGAGTTGTGGAGATGCATTTGTTGCCTTACTTTATAATCCTTTGCAGTGGTGGTACAAATAATATTTAGGTGGGTGAGACATTTCAAAGTTGGTGGAGACCTTGTGTCCTCAGCAGTAAATGCTGGCGAGTTTGTCAGAGAACCAGATAAATGTACGTGAGAAGAGCTCCATCTCTCTCCTGAAGAACCTTTCCTATGCTGGAAGCTCATCTTCCAGCCTGGCATGTCGTCCAGGTGCTTGAGGTCTGCTGCTGTGTTGGATAAATGTGCCACAGCAGCCCATCGCATACCCACCTGGGTCCTGTCCACCATAGCTTCTGGATTTATCCTTAATCCACAGGGCTAAAAGCTCAGCGTACGGGACATGGCTGAAGAACGTGCCCCGTTGGCCCAGAGAATGCCATCCAGTGTCAGAGACATCAGAATTGTTCCTGGAGGAGTTATGGTTTGGGAAGCATGCTCAGAGATGCAGAAATGCTTAAACCGGTGCCCTTTTTCCTTGTCTGTAAAACCTGGTATGTTCTTATTAGCTCTGGTTTCCTGTAGGGACTTGAAGACGCCAGTGAAACGTTCTTGGTGGCACTGCTTGAAGAAAGAACCTTTGGCTTCTGTATTTTTTCCTAGAAAAGCTCAGTACAGCAAGCGACACGGGAAGCATAGCGTATCAGTCAAATTAAAAAGGCAACCAAAGGAGGAACTGAAATGACACTGAAATATATGTTAAAACTAACACTTTGTATGCTTGGAGATGATAGGCAGGGTACTAGTTCCTCAGCAGAGATGAGTACTGTGCAGCAGCAGGGCTGTAGACTGACGACGGTGCTTGCTGAGTTCAGATGTAAGCCTTTACAGCACATGCCTGGTAATTTTGTTATTACTGGGCTTGCAAAACTATTTCAGTAGTTCTTCTACAGAAAGACTACATGCTTTAACAAATATCTTTGTCTAACCAACATCACATGTTCAGTAGGTGGTGTTTTAAACTAGATTACACAGGAGATTCACACTAATCTTTTAATGTCCCTCTTCCCTTCCTGAGAATAATAGTTTTTGAGAATAAGGTGCTTTTTTCTGGTTTTTGTTGGTTTTGGGAAAAATATAAGTTAGGCGTCTTATTCTTTTCTTTCCTCAATAGTTACTATGGGAACAGAGCTGTGGGTCACAGGGGAAAATCTGCAAAAGTGGTTTCTTTTAAATTGTTAATTTAAAAAAAAAAAGATAGTTTATTATTGGAATTGTGGTACTTTTCATTCAACTTTGTTGAATTGTATTGTACATATTTCACTCACAATAGAAGCACAGTGAGTGGCAAGAAAAACAGATGGAGATGTTTTTGTACTTTTTCCTTGGGGTTAATATTTTTTTAATTGAATGCAGCTGTTGGAAAGATTTCTGTTGTTACGTATAGGCGGAGCATTAAAAATGGATGATCGCATTTTCAGCCTGTTTCAGCAGAGTACTAGATTTAATTATTCTGCTGCCCTGTTCAGAACCCTGCTGTTTTTTTTAATAATTGTATCTTAAGTTAGTTAGAATAAGAGTTTCACTTAGCCACTTAATTGAACGATTTCAGTATATCGGGGTAATCGATTCCTCATGCAGCTCTTGTGTGCAGCAGAGTTATTGTGGGTGAAAATGTACAAAATTGTGTTAGAAATCCCTAAGATGGATATTGTTGTTCTCAGTATGTAGATAATAGAACTGACTCTAGGGACATGAGTTTTGGGTAGTCTGCCCACTGATACCTGTATTTCCCTAGATTTTTATTTTTTTCCCTGGTACGTATAGGAATACTTCTGCTGTAATCAGCTTAATCTTTTTTAATTTTTTCTTTTAAAAAAATTTTTGAATGGAAAAAAACAAGGAATACGAAATGGAGAAGTTGAAAGGGATGGGGGATATTTCATGGTACTCCGGATTATTGACATAGAGTTATGGCTTATTTTACCCTCAACTAGTTGATATATCAAGTGGGCGTTTCATTATATCTAGCAGTTTCGAGTATATGAGCTTCAATTTGCATAGAGAATTCCTGCTGAGATCAATAGGAGTGTGGTGTGTGAATCCAGAGGCGGTATCTGGTCCTTACTGTTGCCTGGGGTCTACCACTTTGTAGACTTCTGCAGTTCCTTCTTCTAGAGACCTTTTAAAGTTTATGGTTAAATGTATCTCAGTGTCATACTTGTGTATAACAGCGATCTAGGATTATAGAGCTAAATTTGGAAAAGCATGTTAAAACCTCATTATAGCGGTTCTAAATATATTGGTCCTATATGCTGGGGCATGAGTTGTAGACAGTTGCTGAAGTATATCCAGCTTTTTTGTGGCATGTCCTGGAAGGCTAGCCATGAAAAATCACTTTTCAAATGAGAACTTAATAAAAACTTTCCTGCTCTGAACGCTAAGCCCTACTCCCCGTGCGATTAGTGGTTTCATTTCTTTCTCAGCAGTTGGGTAATGATTATGGCTCCAGATGCTGCAGGAGTGATAAAGAGAGTGATTAATTTCACTTGAAAGGGCATATGTTCAAAGAGGAGCAAGCCCAACGCCTTGAACGCGGAGCCCACGTCGCTGCCGTGCCGCAGCTTGCACGACTTGGTACCCAACTGTTCCTGGGGAAAGTACCAGTAAACCCACGTTATTTGTCTTAAGCCGATATATTTGTTGCTTGGTTTTGCCCACTCGTTGATATATTCTGCCCCCCCGCCCGCCCCGTATTCCACAGTACCTGGTTTTAAAAGCTTTTTGTATCTCTTTATAAAGCAGTGCTGTCAAACTTTCAGCAGAAGACTTTGAGAAGTGGCTGATGCCACCAGCGCAGCCTGAGTAACTGCGAACATGTTCGGAGTTATGTTTATACCCTGTACAGAATGGAGTGGTAATGAAAGGATTCATATTCCCCAGCATAGTCAACAGCAACTTTAGAAGTGTTCCTACGCTTTATTTGCAATAATAGTTCACACCGTATGACTTGCTGAAAAATCCTGACATTTAAAGTATTACATTTTCAATATACTTAAAAAATTAAATGTGTAAGGTAGATACTTTAATAAGTCTTTATTAGGACTTTATTGACCTATTGAATAGGTCAACAGAAGTATGAAACATGACTGGTGGTGCCAGCCATGCGATTAAATACAGGGTGAGGGGATATCTGGTGTTTATTGTGTTATCACCTGAACTTTTTCACTGATTGGTGTCCTCTGGGGTTTATTCTATCACCCCCGAGATCCAAAGACCTTCAAATATCAATAGTTTAAAAATATCCACCTATGTGTGAGGCATGTTTTACTTCTCTACGGTATGACATTTATAACCATAAATTTCACAAGTTTGAAGCTGCTGAAGACAAAAATAAATTCAGTACTAGTGACATCTTTAAGATCTTTTGACCCATTAGTTAAATTGATTTATATCACCCAGTTGCTTTTAAGCAAAATAAGCACTTCTAGCTTTTGAAAATCTTCACAGTGGAGACACTGAATATAGAAAAGGTATTTCTGTACTTTTATTAAATTCTGATGTGTATTAGCTGCATAGTTTTGAAGCAGATGCCTGAGTACAGAACTGGAGTTTTTACAGACAAGGGTTAAAAGGAGGCTGTAATGATAAAACATCAGGAACTTTTCAGAAGTTCTTGTATTAAATATGGTGCACATAAGGTAGCGCTCGCGTAAAGTTTTTACTGTCATTCCCTTAATATTCTCGCTCGTGTGAATAAAGTAATGCTGAATTCAAGCGGAAGTAAAAATTAATTTCAATAAATTGTTTGCAGCTCTGTGCGTTAAATGCGTACACTGTTTGACTAGGATAAGTAGCTTCTCTAAGCTTTCAATATTTTCAGTTAAACTAATTCAGTACATCTGTTTTTCAACTGGCATTAAGTATTTCATAACCCAAGTATAGTTGGATCTTGATTTAAACCATTGTTAATGTGAAAATTCATGATTCTGCAGACGTGTATTCCTGAATTTAGCTTTATTCACTGTCAGCAGTGAGCTCGTAGTGTGTGAAGTTGTGTCTGTGCTTAACAGCCAGCCAACATGTATTTGTTTTGAAGTTGTAGAAATCCGATAATGAGGCTTTATCCAAACTTTAACTATTATTGATCACACTTTTCTCTTAAGGAAATATCAATCCTCTATCTTCTGCATTCCTCTGCAAAGTGCTAAGAAAACCTTACTTCTGGAATTGGCTCCAAACATGAAAAAGCGTGGGGGGAAGAAAAAAAAGCCAAACATCTCCTTGTACGTGTAGCACTGAGATGAAAGTTATACCATGTGTCTGAGTGTTAAATGTGTCGCTTACCTGTTAGTGTCTATGTGTGTATGCTTATGCATTATTTTTTGCGTGTATTTATATGTCGACTGTGTATAATTGTGTTGCCATCTAGCCAGGGACACTGGTGTAGTGGCAGAAATAGAAACATAGCTGCGGTGTTTTGAAAACTGGAGAAGGATCAAATGAGAGACAGGGAAGTCAGAGTAAATGATGACAGTAATGTTATTGTGCCCTAAGGGTCTTGCAAAGTACAGTACTTAAAACCCAATTTTTGCTTTGTAGATAAGTGAGCATGTCTCAGTTAAGTCAATATACGTGTGCAAGAGATGATAAAGTTTGGTATTATACACCTTCTTTGACATTTTTCATACTTACTGCTTTAAAGGTAACATATTTATGTTTGGGACACTCTGAAGTACTTTATGCTTTTTGTTACGAGCTCTCAAACATGTTGCTTGGTTTAGTAATGGGAGCTCAGGCAGCCCGAAATTTTCACTCTCGTGTTAGGTGTTTATTGATGGCTAATTGACTACTGACCTTTGCTAGGACTCTCTCCAAAAAGCAGGGAGTGACACCAGGGGATAACAAATCAAATACATTGAAAGGCAGGTGAGAAAATGTAATTCTATGCAGTTACATTTAAATATTGAAGGCTGCTTTTTTGAATGAAAACAAAGGTGAAAAACAAACAAAACAATCCCTGCTTTGCCTATAGATATTTTAAGATTTTAACATAATCTGATATTAAAAAAAAAAAAGTTTTACTTATTCATCATCTTCACTCTGATTTACTTGTCCTTGATTGATTTTTTTTTTAAATAGATGAGCCAGCTTTCAGAGTCCTCAAAATGATTTAATTATTACAGCACACAGGGCCCCAAATGAGATTTAAGGTATTTTGATACAGTCTATTGAATAAACCGGTGAACAGATGCTGAGGATGGAAAGTTGCTGTTACTCAAATCTACTAGATGATTCTGCAGGCGGAAGATTCCCCATAGACCTTGACTGAACGGTCAGGAGCTAACCTTAGTATATGCCGTTTAATACAATATCGTTGGGATAAATATATTGTAACTATATGCCTGTGTGTCTTAGTGTATCGGGAGCTAAAGAAATGGTTAAACTCTCAGTGTTCTGAATATGTTACCAAATAAAGCTATGCAGCATTCAATAAAGCAATTACATAAAAAGCATTACAGTCAAATTCAGTTCCAATATTAGCAGTAATAATCAATCATTTTCAATCCGAGGGATGGTCTAATCGCTTTTTGTTGCTACTTTGAAAGGTTACATTACTCAGTTACCTTGCAGCTGAGCAACCTTTTCATGTTTGCTTCATGTAGGATTTTATAAATGTTCTTTTTTTTAATCTCAGTATTTTGGTATTGGCTATTTTGTGAGAGTTAAAAAATTTCCCTAACCTTTTCTCATCCCAATATAACTTTTTACAGTTCTTAAACATTTTTGGAGTAGAAGACGTAATTGTCATGAGCAACGGGTAATTTTTTTTAATCTCTGTAAAATCTCCTTTTTCTCCTTGTGCTGGTGTTGCCACTTTTCTTTGTGGTGGAATAAGCATCCTGGATAAGTAATCTCATTAACCTTCATCCAGCGCTTGTTCCTGTGCAGTTCAAGGACTTTTCTTCCTTTGAATTCTTCCGGATCATGAGTTTGACCTTCTCACAGAGTCTGTTCTTCAGTCTACTCCCCGTGACCAATAGTGGTTTCTCTCCTCTCTCCTCTGCTGTGTTCTCAGCTGCATGGGCAGCACACTGCAGGCTGTTATAGAATCATAGAACCATTAAGGTTGGAAAAGACCTCTAAGATCATCAAGTCCAACTGTCAACCCAACACCACCATGCCCACTAAACCATGCTAAGCGCGTTCAGTGAACTTTACATCTGCATTGACTGGTTTTTACTAACATTTGCCTCATTAAATATAATGATGTCACCAGGGTTGCTATAATGTTTAATGTTGATTATCCTTTAATTTGGTTAATTAATATGACTTTATATTTGCATATTTCTTCATCACCACTTTCTGTGCTGCCCTCACCAGCTTCGTTGCCCTTCTCTGGACACGCTCCAGCACCTCAACGTCCTTCTTGTAGTGAGGGGCCCAAAACTGAACACAGTATTCGAGGTGCGGCCTCACCAGCACTGAGTACAGGGGCACGATCACTTCCCTACTCCTGCTGGCCACACTATTTCTGATACAGGCCAGGATGCCATTGGCCTTCTTGGCTGCCTGGGCACACTGCCGGCTCATGTTCAGCCGGCTGTCGACCAACACCCCCAGGTCCTTTTCTGCCAGGCAGCTTTCCAGCCACTCTTCCCCAAGCCTGTAGCGCTGCATGGGGTTGTTTTACCCTAGTAAAATTAGCATATTTCGCATGAATGAGAACTAAAAGGTCTGTAGCTTTTTAGTTTTTTTCCTATGTAAGTAGCAATTGAAGCAGCTGGGAAACTTTAGCTTAAGCAAAAATTATCAGAGATTTGTTTCTTTTTGTGTCTTTGATGGTATTGGCAATGCTGTCTGTTAATGTATTGCTGATGGATTTAAAAAAAAATTTTTTTTAAATCCTAACAGTTTTATCATGCCTGGCTTGAATAGACATTTTAGGGCCCATAACTGTCCTGCTATACTATGGACACACACACATGTTCTGGTCAGCTTGTCTTCAGGTAGCTATTAACACGTGGAAGATCCATACATCTGAATGAATTTCTGTTGTGGTGTTTTTTATTTTTACTCTTTATCAACATAAACCTATTCAAGTCTGACTTCTGTTGTCTTTATGCACTGACAGCTGCACGGAGGTGACATAGGATGCTACATGAAACTGCTGATTGTTAATGTTACGCATGACTCTAGGCTTGCTTTTTTTTAACTAAGTTGGTAAATGGCATATGTAAAATTTCATAACTTTCTCATAAAACCCTTTTAGTATCTCTCTGGAGACTCTATTGATAAACTTTCCCTTAAGCATACATACAAATTAAATGTGAGAACCTGAGGCTAAAAGAAATTGCTCCAAGGCAATGATTCATAAGGATGAAAAATCAATAAGAGTTTCATTAAGGAAGGAAGGAAAGTTTAGACAGGCTCTTTGCTTTGCTTTCCTATGGAAAGTAGAGGGAGAAACCATTGATCATTTTATTCAGCTTTATTCTTAGAAATAGGAGTCATAACGTTGATGCAGGTATTTTGAAGCGTGAATGTGACTGGGTGAAAGAACCTGGCTTCTGTGATCTCTTTGACCGTATCCCCAGCAGCAGCCCCTGCTGTAAGTGGAATTATCGTCCAGAGAAGCTGCCTCAGTTGATAACTCGGAACTTGTTTAAGCAGGTTGTATTTATGCAGGAGGTTACAGCGTGGACTTGCAGAATTGCTGCCAAAGGGAGCCGTGTCCTCCTCTGGGTAGAGGTTTCCACCCATAGCTCCACTCTTCAGCAGGTCAGGTTGGGTGACCGTGCTGGATGGGTCGATTCAGGCAGCTGATGTGATGGAAACTATATTTTTTCTATATATTTATAGGGGTTTTCTGTTGAATCAGCTGTCTGAGAAGTGACCCGCCCTGCAGCAGATGTGGTGAGGATGAGCAGTGGGAGGGCAGGAGGATGCTGTGGAGTGGGTAGGGGAAGGGCGATGGGACCAGCCCACGCGTGGGAGCTGCGTGGGTGAGCGTGCACGCAGATGCTGACACGGGCGCCCGCTCGGTCTGTGCGTAGGAGCTCCTCTCTGCTGGGAAGACTGTGCTTGTGGAAGCTGGACTTCTATAGCAACCATATTTCCCTGTCATAACTCCCAAATTTTTTTTTTTTAGTTTTGCTATTAAAACTTGGTGGTGACACATGTTAACAATCTTATAGTGACATTCGGCAGTTATACATCTGTTTGTTTTCATTAAATACTGTTTTTTGAAAAGTTTTAGTGGCGATCCGATTAAAATGCACTTAGGATGGAAAACCTGGCAGAGGCTCAGCCACGAGCAAATTTATTTCTCCAAGCTTGTTTAAAAAACCAGGAATGCTGGCAGGGTTGAATAGTAAATACGAGCTGTACATCTTGTTCAGCGGGCTTTTTTTGGATGCCTTGCATGAACTGAACAAGTGAGTAAGTGAAATGCACGTGACTGAGGGCTCTGTCAGAGTTGTGGTGATGGATTAAAATCAGATGAGTGAAGCTGCTGCCACCCCTGACCATCTGCCCCGCTCTTTGTTGTGCATCCCACAACAGCAATATTTGGTCTGTTCATGAATCAGCTTTTATAAAACAGTTTTTAGTCTGCAATATTGAAGTAAGCTGAACCGGGGCTGGTTTACGTTAATATGCTTCTCCAAAATGGTTTTGGGGGAGCTTTCAGACTGCCCCAGCCGTCTAAAAAGGCATGCTAAAAAGAGGATGTTATTTGCAGTCCTGAGGCTGACTTAGGTAACGTACTCGTGCTGCTTCCTCGCTCGCATCTCCTTACCCCGCTGCTCTGTGCATGCAGGTGTGCACCGCTCGGGGCTGCTCTGCTCCGGCCTTGGGGCTAACGGCGTCCACAGCCCTGACTGTCCCTGTACCATGCTTCCCTGCACAGCATCGCCTGTCCTGAGAGCGAGCACAAATGCTGCTCTCGGCCCAAAGTTTCTTCTCAGTGTATTTAAAGTTGGGGTCCTTTTTACCACTCCAGTCCTGCAAAAGCACTGTTACGCATTTGTAAATATTTTATCTTAAGAGCAAGCTACTATTTGTTACTTAGATATTTATATGATAACGTATACAGTGATTGCCTAACTTACCTCTTCATCTGCAGAGCATCCGAACTGTAATTTCAGATCTTTTGCTTGGTTTTAGAACAAAATTGGGTTAAAGTTGATTTAGCTGAAGCAAACGTGGTGCACCACAAACCTACGCTGAGTCGTGTTAAATGCAATAAACAGTAATAAACAAGTGCTTGGGGCTGAAAGTCCTGCGCCTCTAAGGGCCCTGGGCTGCCGGACGACCTGTTCACCTTTCCCAGTTTTTGAACAGTGGTGAGCGGACAGATTGGGTCAGATCTTGTTTCAGCATCATCTGTTTCCACAGCTGAAGCTCTCATATGATCAGATGGTATAAAATATTTAAGATTCAGAAGCTGTGTAACCGGAGTCTCCAGTAAAGGTTAAGGCTCCATCTGTTCTGCCAACCTCGAGGACTGCGCATTTCACGGCATCGTCTGTGTTGCTGGATGACATCATGAGAGTCAGGAACATTCAAATGTGCCCCAAACTGTTGCTTCACATTTGCTTCACAGCAGTGAAGACCTCGCCGCATAAGCACCGTACGCCTGGGATGCCCTTGGCCCAACTTCATTCACAGTCAGTCCACGCTGCCAAGTGCATCTTCAGCAGCGGGTTTAGCATCCTCTAACAAAAGCTGGACTGGACTGTATACAGCACCAAGAGAAAACGTACATGATCTGAGAGGTTCTTGTGCAATAGGAGGAGAAGACAAAAAAATTTAAATAGGAAAAAAAAGAAATCCAGTCTTTTGAGTTCCTGTTGTACATGCTGTCTTGTTTAAATCATGTTTTCAATTTAAAATGTTACGGCTAATCAGTATTTTAGTGATTCTATTCAGAAATAAGGGCAGTAGCATTTTTTGTATAACAAAACCAAATGAAATTATTCCATGTGCAGGTGATGAAGAGAATAAAAAGGGATACTTGGAACTTAAAACTCTTCTTCCAAGTTTTGATGCTGCCAACCCCGTCCTCTCGAAGAGCAGGAGTCGAGTTTCTGAAAAGCTCTCTGAAAGAGAATTTTGCTTTGTGACATTAAAATTAAGTATCGACACTGTTTTCTGGTTTCTCCTGAAACCCAAGTAAAATACATATTTTCTGTGTACTATATTCTACATATATAAATGAAACGGAGAAATGCATTTCTTAAAATCTGCGTGGCTTCAGGTGTAGGTTTAAGGAGTTGTTCCAAATATCACAGCTGCTTAGAATAAAATTGTGAGAGTAAGGAAGGATGAAGTTTGGTTTCATAGATGAAGTTTACAATCTTCTAAAGCTTAATTTTCAGAGCTTCATTTTCTCCTGTTTATTTTAACCCATCTTGGAGTCTTTTTCTTAAGGCTGGCTGATTTCCCTTCAGTTAGAAACCAGGCAGGATGATGGATAAAATATCTACTGTGTAGCTCTTGTATCATTTTTCTAAACATAATTATGATGTTCTGGCCTTGCATTCTTCTGATACAAAAACAAAACCCAGGTACTGTGTTCCTGCCTTTTTCCAAGAACAATACATAAAGCCTGAATAGGCGTGCTGGTGACAGCTGGCTGGTACCGCCGGTGCTACAGGTTGTTAGAGATTGTGTTAATGGGCTCTGTTCCGGAGAGATTTATAGCTCTCAGCTTTTGGAGAGAAAGAGAACAACCAAAGCTAAATAAAGTAGGTTTTTTTTTTGTAATTTGAGAAGATTTTTAGACGGAGATTTTGTTTGGCAGACCATCAAAACCTTTTTTTTTTGTGTGTGTGTGTGATAGCTCGAAAATGGAATAATTTTGACCACCATACTGTCGTGTATTAGGGCTCAGCACTTGGCAGCTATCAAAAGCGGATCGGACCGAGCTGACGTGGTTTTGGTACCGAACTCATGTGGGCATTTATAGATGGCAGCAGCACAGGCAGTGTAGAGGCTCCAGAGAAACGCTATTTCTCTGTTGCCTGCAGTTACTGGTGGGGTGGGCAGGGAGTAGGCACCATCCCCGTCTCTGAGCTGTGGGCTTGGGATGTGTTTGGTTTGGGCCATGGTGACAGCCCAGGAGCAGTTTTAGGAGGTGTGCATTTCCTCTGCCCCCCACCGAAGAGTAGCTGAGCCGTTCAGCTTGAATCAAAGATTTATCCCAGAGAGAAGAAAGAAATTAAGAGGAGACAGTTAAATCTTTCTTTATGCTTTTTGACTTTATGGGATTTTTTTCGTTCTGTGCCACGACTGTGGTTTTCTGAGCTGAAAGCTGAAAATATAACAGAACATAAAAGCTCATAAATTTAACATAAGGCAGAAAGGCCATAGAATGAATAAATACATTTACCTTCCAGGGAATATCTTTTGCCAGTAGAGTTCTCTCCATTCAGATTGGGCTCCGCTGTTTCAAGCATACAAACTCCTCTGTAAATCCTGTTTCTGGAAAGAAATTGCTCCCAAATGACTTTAGTTGGCTCCTTCGAAGGGTACCGCTAACTAGTGAGGGCAGCTGGCCATCCGAGTTTTTCCTAATTTTAATGAAACCACCTAGTTTTTTGGTACTTTTAAAGAAAGGAAGAGTGAGGGTTTCTAAGAGCTGCGATCTCTTTTCTCTCTTCTGCCCCTGCACTGCTAACCCAAGCCCTGTTTCCCACCTGCTCTTGCCTGGGTCTCCCCCCTGTCCCTGTGAAGCTTTGCATCAGTCGGGAAAAGAGGGAAAACTGCAGAATGAAGGTTAGTGGTCGTGTAGGACATACTGCGCCGGGGGCTGCGATAGCGCGGGAAGAAGGATGTTTGTCAGCACGTTACCATGCTCAGGGTCATCAATAAAACGGAATGTAATTGTCACTCTTCTACAATACTTTCCTTAGATTATTTTTTTCCCATTTCTCTAAATTCGTAGCTTTGGCAACAAACGCTGTTACGGGGAGCAGTCAGCAGAGAGTTACACTCTGGTGCCTGGTATAGAGTTTACCTAAGCTTAGTGGAATTGCAGAAAAACAGAATTTGCAGCAGGAAAATAACAATCAAATCCAATATAACAAATTGTGAGATGCTAACCGTCGCTGTTGTAGCAAGCATCCTCCCGCTCCGTGGCCTGCCAGTTGTTTTCTGCGCTGTTGTGAGTGCCTGTCTACTCTGGGAAAAAATGGTTGAACAAACAGACCGGGACAGTAGAGAATGTCTGTGGTTTAATAGTTTTGTCAGGCCTCTGATGTTCATTCTAACATAAGCTTTTTAAATGAAGAAATAATAAACTTTTTATTAAAACTCATTAACTGCCCAAAATCATAGTGGCCTTTTATGCATTTTTAGAGTGGTCAGGCTTGCTTAAAGTCAACATGGCATTATTTTTCTCAAGCAAAGGTGTTTTACTCCCTCTAAAAGCATGGGAGATCCTTTTCTCCCTGGTCAGTTCTTGAACACCCATCATTAATTTCCTTCAAGTGACCGAATTAGTGATAAAATGTTTGACAGTAAAATTTTGTTGACCATATTAAGTTTCTCTCAATTTTTCAGAAAGATGGGCAGGGAAAGCTATGATACCTGCTTGCTGCAGGGAGAAGCTGCTCAAACAATCTAATATAAATCAAATCAGGATCAAAGTGCTTCGTTGATTTATTAATGGGACGTAATTAACCAGCAATCAGTGAACTATACATTCAAGACCAATATCAGCAATGTACCAGATGAGCTACAGTACAAGATGCTTAGTATAAATTTTAAACACATTTCTATAACGAATCTCAAAAAGTTTCTAATCGTCCCCCCTCCCCCAAAAAGGGGGGAGGGATCCTCCCATCCCCAGTCGTGCGGGGTCCCCTCCCGTGGGAGACATGGGTTCTGTGCCTGTGTGCACCCCTCTGCCCCATGAGATCTGCCTCCCTGGGGTGGGATCCACGCCGCTGCTCTCTTCCCACTGCTATAAGAAAAAAAAAATCATGCTTTTTATACTTTTCAAGCTGATTTCTTTCTTTGTTTCAAAAGTCTATGTGTAGTTCCCTGGTTGCTGTTTAGTCTTGCTGATGGCTCATGGTCATTCTCTTTTAGCATGGACCAGTTTTGGGCAGGCACCATCTGGGGCAGTTTTGGGTGCCCTCACTACCGTACAAAGCTCTGGTAAACTCCATCTAGGAGTGGTTCTTGGAACTGCTTTTTCTGGAGATGATATTTAAATCCCAGCCATGGGATTACCTTGGGGTAACAGACATTGTCTTACTCATAGCTTATCATACCAAGCAGCGCGATACAGCCGTGGCTGTGCATCTCCCCACTTATCTCCATTCACTTTGCAGCTGCATCCATTTCTCTTATTTGCTAAGTGGCTTTTCCATTTGAAAAGGGATAGAGGAATAGATGAGAAAACACTTGCGGTTTTTGCTTTATTATACCTTGCCTTAAGAGAGGATATACTGTTTAATTTTAACAAAGAAGAAATACTATTTCGTGTCCATAGCTGGTTTCCTCTGGGTAAACGGGCAGTTTGTCTGCACTAATTTCAGAGTGATGGATCACGCAGATAAATTTTTGGTATTTTGTTTGGTTCAGTTGGCATAATCTGACAGGCCACATCTTCAATCTCTCATTCAGTTTCAAGCCAAATTATTATTCTGGATATCAGTTTATATTTCTGGCATATTAAAGAAACAGATCTTTTCTTTGCAGGTTATGGACCTGTTGCCAATTTACCATTTTTTCCTTTCTTTTATCCTCCTCGTTCAAAACGCAGCACGCTTCTGTGTTCAGAGTTGTCGCTGATGGGAAGGAAGGACGGTACCTAAATTCTGAGAGTATTTTCCCAACGCCGCACGTTGTGCATTGACAAGACTGTGTGTAACATGACCACATCAGAAATGAGGGTAGAGAAAAATATATTAAAAAAGCATTCGGTGTAGGGCTGTCCGGGGTTTCCCAGCCAGAAACGTGTGTGCGTGCCTCGTCTGGAGCACGGGCAGCAAACCAGGTACTTGTGAGGAGTACTTCATTTCTGTGCGTGTGCTGGCTGCACGGGTGTCCTTCAGGTGCACGGTAAAGCTAAAGCGTTCCATTCAGGTCAAGGAATGTATCGCTCAACGTCCGAGAGGGATGGGATAACGTTGTCTAATGAAGACTTTAGTGGGACTCGTGTGGCAGTTAATCATATTGTTGGCATGATTCCTTTAGCTCCTAATGTTCTTGAAACCTCATATTATTCTTAGCATTCATGCTAACCATCTTGATATCTTTTTCTTTACACTTTGTAATAAATTCTAGAGGCTAATCTGTATTCATTTTTATTATTTTTTATCATTTTATATTTTGCATTTTTTGATTTCTGTGATCTTTTTTGACAAGCTTGTGCTTCTTTCTAGCTTTTTCTTTAAGTACTTAGCGGGGATCCTTTACATTTCTTGTAAAAAAGTCTGTTTGATTTGGGTTGTTTTGAGAGTATAGATATCACCCTTTTAAAGAACAGAGTCAATATATTTTGAATTGGTAGATACGTCAGTCCTTTTAGTTATAATTTTACAATTAAGTCAGAACTACTCCTAAAGCATAGGCTACTACTGTGTTGTAGTTTCCTTTTATTCATTCTGATGTAAATACCAGTAGGTGACGCTCTTCCAGTAAATATTCAACCCCAAAATACATGGAAGAGATATCTGAAATATTGACTCTAATTATTGAGTTTTTAAAGAAATATTTTACAGACAATTAACTATGACTACCAGTAATTTTTTGAAGTGTTATGTTGTTTTGACTGCATACCTAATGATGTTTTAAAAGATGTCAACTCTTTTGGAAATATAAGAATTAGAGACGAGGGTGGATTTTTCAACAGCACAAAGGATAATTGGGTGTCTGACTCAAATCAAAAGTTAATACAAGTTGAGTGCCAAGCCCTTTTCCTGCCTCCAAATATCATAGAATCATAGAATAGAATAGTTTGGGTTGGAAGGGACCTCTAAAGATCACCCAGTCCAGCCCCCCTGCCGTGGGCAGGGACGTTCAGACAGATATCTTGTTCAGAAAGATAACTAGGTAGTGCTCCCACTGTAAGACCCAGTAACAGTTATGTGTACATTTAATATTAATTTCTATTTTGTTTTTTTAGTGTTTTTTTCAAAGTTAAATGTACGTGAGTTGGCTGAAGCGAGTGACACGTGTGTGTGTGTGGAGTAAGATGTGTCTCTCATGGGCTTTGGCTGGGGGTGATGGGTACAATAAGTACTGCTTAGGTACTTTTAAAATCGTTTTTGGGGATGTCAACTTGAAGAGATACTCTTGGTAGGCTCCTCTCAGCTAACTACAGTCTTTTCATAGAAGGCTTAACATTTTGATAGCCAGGCGTGTCAAAACTGACCAGCTGCAAAATTAGTATTTGCATATGTTTTTTTTGAAAAGAGTGTTATTCAAACTTTTTTTTAAAAAAAAATAGTGTTGTTATAATTATTTAGCCGAAGGAACCTTCTGCTGACAGTAAAAGGCAAAGCCAGACATCAAGCCTTAGACATAAAACTATTATAGATGACATTACTTGTTATGCTACAGACTATTTTTTGGACTTCAAGATTTTCTTCCTGACGCTTATCAGGGTATACTGTGTTGTTCTTTGTTCTCCTTCAGTAATCAAGATCAGTACCCAAGCTGGCATCTCATTTGACCGAGCAGTTAAATAATTTTTCCTCTCTTAAGCTGTATAACCACTGGAAACGCTGGCTCTGATCCAACGTTTGAGTCAGCAGGAATTTCCACTGACTTTGTGTGAGGTCTGTGGAAAAAAAATGATGAACACCGCAAATCCAGACACAGCTTCTAGCGAATGATGTCCCAATGGACAGATTGATTGCTGGAAAACATTAATCAGATAAATGCTTCTTAGTAGTTTCTTCTTTGATGTAAGGCCAGAAGATGATGAGTGTGAGAATAATTGTATGTTTCTTACTGACCTTCTGCAAACCTTGATTTCCCCTTTCTTCAAATAAGACCAAGGGAGCAGCTGTAGTGAGCAACCCTCACCGTCCCACTGAGGCTGTCCTCGTCCCCAACCCTGGCCATGCTGGCTGCTTGGGGCAATTGTATAAGAAAAGGGCAAATACAGAGACTTTCTTGCATCCCCTTCCACTTCTGGCAGCCTGAAGCTTTAGAAGTCCTGAGCTGGAGATGCTGCCTGCACCTTAGGGATAATAACCTTAATAGCCCTGATGGACTTTTCACCATGAATCTGTCTAATTTGACTTTTTGAAACAATTTGTACTTCTGGCATCCAAGCGTCTTAGAGCAACAAGGTCCAAAATTTAATTCTTCATAAACCTGCTATGGTGTATGCTGAAAGCGTGTTTGTTTTTGCTATCTTCTTTGGTCTAATAAATTATATTCCTTTTCCTTACAGTTCTTGTTTTCTAACTGAATTGTGCCTTATATTTTTATAAGGTTTTAAGATTGCTGCCTATCAGCTAATGGTATAAGGAATGGTGAATATTCTTTTCCTTTTTTCCTTTCCTCTCGCTGATTTTCATATTGCATACATTTCGCATATGCACGTTAATTGTTTGGTTTGGGTTTTTTTTTCCCCAGTTTTAGTCAGTCTGTGTAATCCCCCTTTTGAAAGAAAGCCTTGCTAATCCTTGTTGCCTTTCTCTGGACTTTCCCTAACTTTACTACCCTTTTCTGAAATGGGGAAAAGGACTACGTGCAGTCTTCCACATGGGAGTGCACTATTCCGGGAACCATACCCTGCCCAGGGATCCTTTGGGCTCCACTATTTCCTGACGTTCTGGTGTCTCTTTCATCAGGACTGATTGTTCTGTGTTTTCTTACCACTCTTCAAATGACTCCAAGATCTCTTTCTGAAATGGTAATAGCTATTTTAGGAGCACGTTACTAGTTACGTATAGTCGAGGGTTGTGTCTTCTCTAGTTAAAGGCACTAGACTGCTGCTGGGTGCAAACCTGAGCCAGGGAATTTGGTAATGTCCTGCTTCATGTAGTCAATACCTACCTTTTTATCTATAGGCTTTTTTATTCCTCCAAAAGACTCTATTTTTGAAGTGTGGCTTTTTTTTGGTGTAAAACCTGTGTTGATTCTTCCCCATTATAGTTATGTGTATCTATTCCATTGATTTTTATAGCTTCTACCAGTTTAAATATTTGATTGTTATGGTTCTCCTGGCTTTATAATGAACTAAAAATGAAAGTGGAAGGTTGTACATCAGTTAGATAATGGATTTCCTCAAACCTTATTTCCTCAAATGGAGAGACAAGGGGAGAGGAAGAAAAGGGAGAGGAGCAGGTAGGCAAGCGTGTCTGTCTGCTTTCGGACAGCACAAGCCTGTAACACTTTTTTTCCATACAGTGCACCCTAACAAAACTTTTACGGGGAGCTGGCGTTGCACGTCCATTCACTTCTGCTATGCCTACTGCTATTAAATATCTTTTTTTCTGATTTTGAAAGAAAATAACATTGTTTGCAAACAGTTCTCCTTACCATTTAATAAAAATAACTAAGGTTTTTCCTGTACTTTTGTTAATGTCTGCCGGAGTTAACCTTGTTTTGCTATTTCTGTAGGGAGTATTTGAAATGTTTCTTCCTGAAAACCTGAAGCATTCAGTGGCACTGAATGTGCGACCCAGAGAGGTTTGGGGTTTTTTTTCCCTTTTGGTTAGCTGGGGTTGCAAACGAAAGCAGCAAAACCAGCTCTAAAACTTGGTTTAATAAGTCTTTAACGGTGTTGCTCCAAATGCTCTGCCATTTTCAGAGCCAGGCGAGCAGCTCTGGCGTGGCAGAAGCTCTGCTGCAAGACTTGGAGCTGGGAAATGAAAAGGGGAATCGTCTCCCTGGGGAAACAGTGAGCATACTGCGAATGCTGCACAAAGCCCAGGGAGCGGTGATGATAGATAGACTCCTTAATGTCTTGGTCACAGGCCAGGGGACCTGTTGTGTCTCTTTAATTTCTGACATCTACAGGGATGTCTTTCTCTTGATTATAATTAGAATTTTAGGGAGTTTACTGCTATGAAAAGAAGAAAGAAGAAACTGCTAGACAAACAGACACCACCAATGTCAAACTGGGTTTTGTGTTTCTTGAAGTGCTGTAAGCCAGGTCAAGCTTTGAAGACCTTGGTAGTAGCACGCGCGGGCAGCAGCGTAGCCCAGGTCGGTAGTAGTGATAAGGAGAGTTGAAAAAGCAGCTGAGGCTGTTGTTTCTACTTTGCTAAGAAGTTTACTTGAGACCTATTGGATTTTTCTTTTTTCCCCTCCTCCTTTTGACCATGTAAAGCTTGCTTTAATTAATTTTCTAATTGTAGGCAAATTGAGTATGTACTATTTCTGTTGTTATGTGCCACAAAACAAAACCCCCCAAACCCCAAAAGTCTGAAATAATCTCCACTAGTAAAAACTTAAGCCAAAATAAGCCAATGACCTGAAATTTAAGACTCGTTTGGATACTGCAACCTAAAGCTAGAGTCCTCCATGACCGTTCAGGTAGTTTGAAGGCACAGCTATGCTCTTCCTTAATACTAATTGAAACTACTTGTAACTTGCGACATTGCAATTTTCATTCCACCATTCTCTTCTCTGGGGAATCTGTTATTTTCTTCCTACATCTCTCTCTCTTAGATACGTGCTTGGCTGCTTGCTGCCAAATGACACATTTAAGAGGTGAAAAGAAAACTCTTAATATCAACTCCGTCATGGATCTTTTCCCAAGCTTGCTGTGTAATGCCCATCTGTTGACCAGACTGATGGATTGAATGATGAGAGATACCCCATGAGATGGTATCTATTGAAAAATAATTTTTTCCTGTTTCCCTTTATTGTAGTCATAAAAAATAGATCATTAAAACTGTTTTATAAACGTGAATGAGCTAGAAAATATTATGACAATGAAAGTTACTAAAGGTACAGAAATGAAATTTTTAGATGAGATTTATCTTCTTACTTTAATTTGTACTCCTGCTGTACTGTAAATGTAATAACCATCAAAATGAAAAATGCAACAGATTGATAATACCATTGAATTTTAATTAAACCACTGAATTGAAAAGGGCCCAGATGGATAACTGGAAAATGTAGTTATAAGCCTGGTATGAAAAATGCTGGATTGCTAGTGATATGTCTTATAAATAAACGCTATGCCAAAAATAACCTCATTTTTAGAACATATTCCTAAAATTAATCATTTAAGTTTCTAAAACAGATGGTTTATAGATTTTACTTAATTTGGCTGCCAAACACTTATTACCCTACATCAGGAATTGTGCTTTTAACAAATCCCTGTCCGAGAGTCTCGTCTGGTACTGCGGTGTCCCAGGAGATGGGGCGGTAGTGCCAAGGCACGTGAAAGCTCAAACGTGTACAATCACGCCTCAGCCTATTTAAATGTGGAAATTGCATTAATTTGGCACAAAATGCTTAATACACAAAACGATTCCACGTGAGGTAAAGTTAAGCACTACCGAAGTAAAATTGCATCTTTGAGTTTTTTCAAATAATACTTTAAGTGGAGACTCTTAATCGAAAGGTAGCTACACACTGAGACCTTTCTTGCTTCCTTTCCTGTCAGATTATTCCAGGCAATATTTTTGTCACTAAACAAGCTGGTGTGTGTATTCATGCATAAGTGTGTGTGCGCACAAGTGAGTACAAAAACCCACAAGTTTTCCCAATTTTATTTTCTGATGAAGCCTCCTGAAGTTATTGTCGAAGGGAATCTTCATCTTCAAGTTATTTTGTAGGTATCTAAAAGTAAAAAAGCGCTAGTCAAATTAAATTAGCTGCGATCAAATCCTAAAATTAGAATAGAAAGTTGCACAAATCAATATCTTGTTACCTTCAAAGCTTGTTACCTGTACCTTCTCATGAATTAATTCTAGAAACTTTATGCTAAATGATGTAAAAATTGATCTTAAGCTTGAAAAAAATTGGTGATCAATAATTTTCTTCTAGTCGGAGAGAAATTCATTAAATTCTATAGGTATTACATTGTCAGATATTCTTACCGAGCTCTGTTCTAATCACTACATTATTCTTGACTGAGAACACATTAGCTGTAAAAATTCGTGAAATGAGAAACAGAACATTATAAGGATTTTCTCTGGGTATTGTCAGTAATGAGCTGTGCAGAAAAGTGCAACACACTCTCATTGCCGGTGAAGATGTGTGTGTTATGTCTGGTATAGTTTTACACGTAAGCATGGATAAATGCTTTTTTTATCATTATGTAAAGAAATTATTTCCTGATAAATTTGGAGAAACAGAAAATACTTTTTTTTTTTCTTTCCCCTCCCAGAAAGATTTAACTTGCCTTTTCCGTGCCCAAATGTATTTCTTATAACAAAAATTTGGGGCAAGAGTTATGAGGTTCAGCATATCATTCAGGGAAGTGGTGGAAAAAGTCACTCTTACTTCCTCGGCTATGGTGATCAGTGGCATATTTGAGCAAGGGTGTTAGTGGCGATTGCAGGGACACACCTCTTTGGGCCGAGTCGTCTGTTTCAGCTACTGCACACCCAACGCTTTGGCACGCTGCTTTTTAAACGAAACCTCTTTAGGCCTGGGATATCTTTCCTTTGCTGATCAGCGGAGGTGCGCTGTGGTCCAGATTAAATTGTCTTTAGGAAACCCTCTGGCTGGGTATGGTACCGGTGAGCGCGTACCCCTGTGTGTGCTCCAGGGAAAACCCCTCCTTGTATTAGTTACTGTTTTCTTGCCCTGTTTTGCTGACTGCCAGATGTTTCTCCTGTCGTACTGCCTGCCCTTTTTGCCTTTCTTTCCCTGTCCTTTTTGGTATTATTTTTCAACTCTTTGGGCATACCACGGCTTCTGTACGGGTGTCACCCAGAGTGAAAAATAGGAGTCGTTGATATTCATGTAAGTCACTTCCCTAGTACTTCAGCTTGTTCTGATGATTCAGGAGAGCCTACACGTTATGTAAATTGAATAGCAAATATGACTTCCTATTGACAAGATAGGAAAAATACGATCTCAGAAAAAAGTGAAAAGCATCTGTTTTACGCTGCATAATAAATAATTGAAACTGACTGAATTGTCAGAAAATACTAGTTAATAAATTTTGACTGATGTGTATCACTATTGTAATAAAGAAAATCTCTTTTCTGTGTATCGTATGTCATAGAATACACACATAAATGTAAAGTTACCAAGTAAAGCACATATATTTAAAAAAAAAAAAACATGCTGTGCTCACACGTGTGTGCTGGTTAACTATAAGTGTTAAACCCTTAGAGCAGTTCATATATTCTTCATGGAGAATAATATACAATGGTGTAATATTAACTTTCTCTTTTCCTGAATCTCATATGTTTTTATTTAAAGGAGAGTACCAGTGTGGGTTGAAGTATTGTTAATTCTTTGAGCAGATCTGATTGAGGTTAGATGAAGCCCAGATAACACTTGTTATCTCTGTGTCAAGTTTTGAGCAATCACACTTAAATTGTTACAAGAAGTGTGCTTCTCTCTTATGTCAGGCTTTCTAATGGATTTGCATCAGCAGAAATGAAGAGGCAAAATTTACATTCTTTATTACTGGAATCAATCTTATAAACTAAAACATTGCCATCTGTTAGCAGTTTTATACTCAAAGCTTCCCTGGTCAGGCAGAGCGAGATGCCCACTGTGTGCTAAAACTGTTGTCTTGGGGAAGCCTTCACTAGCGTTTTCCAAACATGGCTTTTATGATCCAAAGCATTTCACTACCTAGGAATTGAAAGCTGTGCAGTTATGTATTTCAGAACGTTTGTGCTACCTTTATTCCATAAAACAAACAAAATTTATGCTTAAGGCACAGTGACTTTGAGAATATTTTATTAAAATCCTAGTTTTGTAATAGCCCAGTCTCACAAATATGTTTTTAACAGAGGCTCACCATGTTTTTTCATGCAGCTACGTGAGTAGAAGGCAGGCTGCAAAATCCAGTCTATAAGCATTTCACTCCAATGCGTCTTGATAGCCGTATCTACAAATGAAATGGTTTCTAAGGGTGGCTCCAAGGTGCCAGCCCTAGTCTCCCTTGTACCATTCCTTTTGTAACTTCAGATTAATCATGTTTTCAGTTTCCCAATAGTTGAAGTTCTAATACATATATATGCAGTATACAAAAACTGCAAGTCAATTATTAGGCTGAAACTTTACAGACTCCTTCTCATTCGAAACTACAGTCTGTGGTAAATGTATTACTTTTATCAAGGCCACCGCTGCATGTTAACCTGAGCCAGAAGTTTGACAAGATGTATTAAAAGCCACCCACAATCCTAATTACCCTGTAATTCAAACAGTGTTATGGAAAGTATTTTCAAATTTATATTCTCTTACCATGTTTACTCATCCCAGTGCGGGTTCATCGATGCATCATCGTACCCTTGCCCTTGTTAATTTGTGCAAACATGGCTTTGAAGTACATTTTTAGGGGATGAAGGTGGTTAGAGCTTGGCATTTAAATAATGTTTACTGATTTACTGCCGTTAGTGCTATACATTCATATATTACAGTGAAAAAATAATTTTCTCATGCATATTGTGTGAGCCTTTCTTCTTAGTGTGGGAGCGCATCACCCCTCCTGCCTTGCTGGGGGTGGGTGCCAGGATGTTTTGGGGTCTGTTTGTCCCTGCTGTGGTGGCACGTCCTTCAGGAGGTTAATGTTATTCCCAGCCTCTGGGAATTGGTGGGTTGTTTTTTGTTTTTGTTTTGTTTTGTTTTTTAGTTGGGAGGAATGAGGGAGAGAGGCCCTCCGTGTATCTACCCACCTCTGATACCAGCACACCTCTCTCTTCTCAGGGGCTTGTGGTAGAGTGGTTGGGTGGAGATGTCCGTCTTTCACGTGCCTTTGCACGTGCTGTAGGAGAGGAGCCTCTGTTCCTGGAGGAACTCAATAAAACCACCCTGTCTCACTGTATTGTCATACTTGCCCCACGAAGCAGTCTGTGAAACTTGACTGATACCTCCCGAGTGATACTGATGTGGAAATATTGCTCACTTTTTTCACATCTTTAATACTTCTATTGAATCTCTCGGTAAATCTGAATCTACTCATGCTACGCTCTTTCAGTTGGCGGAATAATTTTGAGTTAGTGGATAGTAAAATTTGGCCTTGAGTTTTTGACTTTCAGGAGAGTAATGTGTGCTTCTGTGAGTAGTGAGGTGTTTTAATACAAATACTGTTGTGTTACAAGCTCTTGTAAAATTGTTTTATCATGAGTGTGAGAAAGTGATGGAAATGGCTACAGCAGGATGTTGCCTGCTGGAGTGCAGCTTCTTTTGATATAACCTGCAGTTCAGAAATTTTGCAAGAATTTTGTAATGAAAGCACACACTGTCATTTCTGTCTCTGTTCCCATGACATTTAAACCCAGGAAATAAAGGCAGGCATTTAGTCCTCCATACTTCAGAGATGTATGAACAGTCTGTTGAGCTGCTACTCTATGTGCCTGAAGAGTATGAGTTGCCTTAAGGAGCAGTAAAATAACTGTGGACCTCCAAGTCTCATATTTTACAGTTTTACCTGTGATCTTCCACAGCTATTGCTATTTCTTAATTAATCTATAAAGCAGGTGCCCGAGCTGAAATTTTCTTGACAACCTATCTGGTCAAAGATAAAATCAAATACAAAATAACTGTACAGTGAAGTACAGGAAACTTTTATATACAGTGAAATTTACTGATAAAAGTGGTGGTAGGCTTAATAAAAAGCACTTGATGAAAAACAGCACGTAGTCTGTGATATATACGAGGGAAAGAGATACAAAAATAATAGCTTGTAAAATAGTCTAAAGATGGCTTTTTCTGCATTGTGAAGAACAACTGGGCTTTGCACGCTTCAGGGCTCCTAATTACCTTACTCAGAGCTTTAGATCAAGGGAATAGTTTTTGGAGAGATCCAGCTCCATAACATAGGTGTCTTAAGGCCAGTCCCCCATTCTGAGATGAGCTTATCCCGCAATGAAGACCTTGTTCCAGCCCTGGGACTGATGGTGCTCCCTTCACAGACATCACCGGCTCTCCACACTGCTGCCGTGGAGTGAGTAGCTGCCTGTGGAGTACTGGTTGTAGGACCAGGGCAGTCCTGCAACAGCAGGAGGTTGTTATCATTTGTGATATAGCAGCTGGTTTAAGCTACCACAAACTCTTGCTTTATGGGAGGGCTTGTGCTCGTACAAGTATGGTGGCAGATACGTGATCTTATGTATCTGGACGCAACGGGCAGAGTATGGAAGATCCTGGAGGTTCTTCCCTTCATGGAAAGGGAAGCTTTGAACAGAGGTGTGTATTTTTAGTATATGCAGGGCATTTCTGTAGAGAATTAAAGTTCTCTGTTGCAAAAATAATTGCAAAAATGTCTTAAGAACGGAGCAATAAAGCAAGAGAAAATTATTTGTATTTTATGCAAAGTTTTGATCAAAGTGTGATGTGGCAAAGTATTTGTACTAATTTTCCATCTGCAGCAAACTTTTATAAACAGTGACCCATCTGTTTCAAATTGCTGCTTCGCTTGCACATGTATAAATTCAGTGTTTTGCATAATGCAGTTTGTTAAAGAAATGCACCTGACTTTCTTTTTTTTTCTTTGCACTGTAATGTTTCATGGAGTGTGTTAATAAAGGGCATTTGGTTACTTTTTGCTGAACGTTCAGGTTTTGGGAAAGAAAGCAACCATGTCTAATAAAAGAAACTGATTGTGCTTCAGCTTGGAGTCAATGATAGAAGTGCCTAACTGCTTAAAGCGAAGCAACGTTGGGCCATGGTATTAGCGTGAAAAAGCCATAATTATGTTTGCTGAATTTGAAGTCTGAAGTCTTGAACTCAAAATCGAGGTTTTTCTCACCTGATTTACTAAAACCGTATGGAGAATCTTACTCTTCTATCCTCCTTCCATTTTCTTTTTGGTTCCCTCCCATCAGCATCATCATAGTTTTGCTCTGTTTAGTTCCCAAATTATACTGGTCTATCTCTCTTCTCCATATCTACAGTTGAAATATCTAAAAGTTCTTTAGCACTGTTTCTACGGGCCCCCTTTTTGTGCTGTAGCAGTTTGGTTTTCAAAATGTTCAAGGAGTCATATGCACACCAGACGATCTCTTACTCATTTCCTTTTGTCTTCCAGTAACTACGAGAGCTTTATAAAATGCCTCACCAGCAAGATAAGCCATCAAGTCCAAGGATGTAAACAGATTACAGTTTTACCCACTGTCAGCTTTGCCCGCTCTGCCAACATGCTATTTTACACCCGACTTTGGAAATCATTTAGTTGATTGATATAGCAATAAAAGGACATTTAATAGCAACCAAGATAAAAAGCTTTGCCTAACACTCTTCGTCGTGTAATAATGATCCTCACAACATTCAAGACCTTCTTAAATGAAAAAAGTATAATACATAAAAATGCTGTCTGACAAAACTCTCCACACTTTGAAAATTTCTTCTAGGATGAGAGGACCAATTAGAAAAAGTTCCTATTTCCTCTTGCGGCACCTGTCATTGCAAGAGAATTTGGAATCAAGTGAAATAGGAGGAAAATGAACATAAAAAGCTTATCAACCCTTTCTGGGGATGGAGTTATTTCCTGCTGCATGGTGTTAGTCTTACTACTTTTTTTTGGTTGGAAGGGGCTTTGGTGGTCATTTCTTGCGTTCAGAAAAGTTTAAACAGCAATCAAAATAAGGTAGTCACTAAATATTTTCTGATCTCTTGATTTTTATTATAACTATAAATTTAGTTGAAGAACACAACTATTACTTTGCCATAAATATTTTCAAGGAATTTCTTGAAATTCCTGTCTGAATCTGGAAATTCAGTCTGAGTTTATTCTTTTAGGAATTGCATATCCCCCATAGCCAAGAGCAAACTTTTTTCCCTTAGGAATTTGTTCCTTTGGTAGGGAAAGGAGAACCCCTCATACCTCTGTTCTTTACCTCAGTGGGAGAGGAGAGGATCTTTGCTTATGTTGACTTCTACCAAAGCCAGTGAGGAGCTTGAGAGCGTTGTTGCGTGTATAGCAATCACTTACTCGGAGGAAACCAGGAGTATGCACAGTGTTGGTAATGGGAAAGGGGAAACGTATTCAGGCTGGAAAGCATGTTACGTACTTTTTTTTCAGCTAAGGGAAGTGGGCATAGAAAAAATGAAAGATGTGGATGGCTGACGTTTTTGTCGAGGCAGGCAGGGAGGTCTTCAATTTCAGGCAGTCAGCTGCAGCCATGGCCACGCAGGACCCTTTTCCCTGGGTCTTTGGTTAAAATGAGATATTTGTTACTCTGTACTGAAGCGTACTTCATGGCAAAGGGCAGGGAATGAGTTAGGAGTTGCTGTGTGTGTCTTATGAACACATTATAGGGTGTGCAAAAATATTGAATATAGGGCTTAAGAGATTATACGTATGAAGGAGAAAAGAATCAATTTAAGCTGTCGAGTCAAGGATTTTCCTATTCTGGTGCACCCAGTTGATTTCTCTTGTTATAATATTTCTTGCAAGATTGGGACAGTAATATTTAGAAACACTTGAATTTTAGTGTACTTTTTGCTGAGAATAGCACTGCCAGGGCAGGACTATGGGTGAAATCTGTGCTATTTAATTAGAATCTTAATATTTGGTGTGGATGGATAATGGAGAGATTGCAGAGGTGAAAATCACATTTGAAACCCAGATTCAAGATGATCTGATAGTTGGGTTTCTGCTGAGAGAAGTATTCACAGTGGAAGGCGTGTGCATGCTCTTCCTTTTCCTTTTTAACCTGATTTACCGTCTTGTACTGAATTAAGTCTTTTCCCGTCTATCCCCATGAACCTTCCCAGTTTTCAGCATTCTGTGGCTCAATAGACCATGTCAGCATCTACTTCTCAGGGATAGCTAGAGGCTTAAAAACATTTCAGGTAATTAATGGGATATGCCTCCTTAAAAGCAAGGATTTATACGCTTAATGCCTACAAAATATTTTTTAAAATTCTGCCCTAAATTAGGAGTGACTTAAAGGTACAGATTCCTACTGAAACAGCTGGAAAATTCAGGGGTATTCAGAAGGACTAGCTTTAACCTCCCCTATGTCCGTATCGGTGAAAGGAGCTTCTCTGGGGAGAAGGTCCACGTGTGGGCATGACCTGGATGCTCCCAGTTTGCTGCTGGAGAAACCTATTGCTCTTCATTAACGGGAGAGGGCTCGGCCCTTTAGGGCCCTTCATGGCCAGCCAGTGCGTGTGAGTACTCACCCCATCCTCTTAGCAGCAGTGTTTTGCTCTTACAGAAATATCACAAGTATCTATTATAGATTTGTCTTTAGGTCCTGACACCTAGCCAATAAAAATTGGTTATATGTGATTCCTCCTCCATATGTATCAGCACTCTCATGTAAGTCAGTTCACAGAAAATATATAAAATAAGTACTGTGAAAATTGCAGGGCAATAGTAGGATGCAAATTCCTGAATATCTATGTGGGACATTTAAACATAATATTTTGCCTTTTGGAAACACTAGTTCATTTTGGTTTCTATACTAGCCACTAATACAAGGTGATCAAGTGATTTCCATTTCATAGGGAACATGTTATATGCCCAAATGTGGGCTTGAAAAAACACTTCCCTTTGAATTTACGTTTGTGGAATTAAGTATCAAACCAGAAGGAAAATGCCTGAGGTGTTAATGTTTAATTGGCATTGAGTCATACTGCTGGCATAGAATTTTCTTCTCTTTTTTTATCCTAAAAATACAGAACAAATATATCTAAGCATTCCAGTGACTTTCACAGGCATTGACTCAGGCTGTATAGTGTTCCATTTTGGGATGAAATAGTATTCTGGTTTGGAATTGGCACCAGTCATTTAAAAAAAAAAAAAAAAAAAACCCCATCGTCCCTGCCATTAAAATGTCTGCCATACAGAATTACCTGATGCATGAAGTCTGACGCGAGTGTGTATCCTGTTCCTAGATCTCTTCACATATATATATATTTTTGTGCTAATTTATTAGTGCTGAAATATTTAATCATTAAATAGCATTATAATTTGTTGCAGTTAGTAATTGGCAAGTGCTGTAATGAACAACACAACAGTGGTTGTTCCAGATGCCGTTGCCAATGCACGGGCTTGTTGGGCTTAGTAGCTGTTACAAATAAATTGGCAAACACAGGCAATGCTGATTTATTAGTGGAAGTCTTTGCTTAGTATTTTTTTTTTTTCAGACAAGCAGAAGTATTTAAAGTTAATAGCTATTCTGTATATTGCAAACTACAGTAAACTGCTATTCTGTAAAACTAAGGTGCCCAGTCTTGGGTGTCCAGCGGGGTTGGAGAGATTAAGCATCACTGCCTTGAGCTAAGTGGCCTTGATCTAAGATGACTCTAATATTCTTTTCAAAGAAGAGAAATAAAAATCAGCAAGCGTATAATTTAAAAAGAAGTGGGTCCCCATCCTTCTCTACCCATCTATGCTACCCCTCAAGGAACCACCGGGCTGAACAGTTCAAATCGTATTCTGGGAGAATACTGAGCGCTGCTGAACGAGTAGAGCAGCGGGGGAAAAAACAACTTGGCAATTTGTGAATTAGCACTGGAAACGGGAAATTGTTGCCATTTCAGTTCTTAAGTTGTCACTGGAAAACAGGATTAGAGGAGGAAGGATTTCTCTAAGCCTCAGGAGAAAAGCTATCGCAGTGGAATATTGACACAAGAAGAAATGTGTATATTCTGTGCTATTAAGCATACTTGGGAAAATAGTTCACTGTCAGTCACAGTTTGCTGTTACGATATTTCTCTTATGTAATTCATAGGAACAATTAGAGGAAGCCCATTTATATTGAAACCAACCTTTTTCCACTCTGCCTCTCTGGCGATTCTCCTCTTCGGTTCCCACTTGTAGCTGACGGCAGTGAAGCTGTCCTGGCTCCGAGCGCCCGCTGCCCGTACCTGCTGTCCTGAACCGCTGGTGTAAAGTCTTCCCTGGTGTAAATATCCCAGCAGAAGTGGGCTGCTTTCTACACTTGGTGTAGATGCCTGGAGAAAGGGGCTATTCACTACAGATAATGCTGGCTGGTGTTTTCCTGATCTGCCTTCTCTTCCTCTACAGACAATTTTCTTAGGTCTGTGTTTGTTAAGAAAATGTAAGATATCTTCTTTAGAACTAGTTTTTTTAAGTTAGTTTCTCTCCAGGTTTTGTATGGCATATCAGATACTGAGTCTCATTCAATGGAACTACAAAATGCTTAAATAGATGAGAAAATGGTGTAAGGAATAGTGGAACTCTTCTGTCTTCTTTGGAAACAGCTGTGTAAACAGCCATCCAATGTAGATTGACTCACTAAAGATTTATTTCTCAAAATTCAACATTTTTTAGAACACTATAACATTATCTTGGTTAAATGCAAGATGTTAAATCAAAAGGCACTCTTAAGGGGGAGCAAATGGGACTAAAACAGTGGCAGTGATGAGATGTTCTCGCAGTGATTACTCGGGTTCTCAGGGGAAACTGTGAAATGGGAAATAAATCACATTCTGGCACCCATCAGCGTGCTATGTATTACTTTTTTTTAAGCAGGTCGTGGGGTAAAGAGCATACTAAAACCTGAAAGGCTCTTGTCTGGGCAGAGAAAGAAAAGGGAACACCTTTAGGATGACAATAGAGAGGGAATGACAGAATGGGAATGAGAATAATTTGTTTTACCAGCTCCGAGGTGGAGTTATTCTAAAAATGTATAAAAGAGCAGGATAAGATGTATGTATATAGAATCCACTCATAGAGACTTCTTATTGTTTTTACCCTCCAATCTTCATGTTAATACCTTTGGGTGAAAGAACAAATAATTATTTGTGTTGTGAAGAAATGGTTTTTACACTCATTTTAATAGGAAGTGTCACAGCATTGTGAAAGAGAAAGAATTTGAGGTGTTGTGTTAACAGAGTTGGGAAGCAGAGGCAGTAGCCCAGAGAGCTCTTCTGAGAGTGGGTGATTTCATCCAGGAGGAGAAAAAGGCTGCAGAATCCCTTCCCCAAAGAGGTGAATACTAGAGGAGCTAGAAGGAGCCTGAAGATCAGCTCATTCTGCAACTTCTAACACCTACTGATTGTTTTAACTCAAGTATTCATGAAAATGTATTGAAAAATTCATGCAGTTTGCTTTAATTTTATATTTTGGAATAATTGCGGTAGACTAGTAGGCTCCCTTTTGGTTATAAGCTCTCATCATTTTCACCAATAAAAATTACTTCATATTGTTCCCTTGGGATTGTAATTGCATTAAGAAATGATTGGCCCTAATAAACTACTACAGTCTGTGATAATTATAATCAAATAAGATATCCATATAAAAGCATAAAATTATGCTGAAGCAAATGCATTCTTGATCATTAATTAGTGAACTATCAAAGGCGTTGCGGATGGTAGTCGTTTTGTGCTTTTTAGAATGAAGCCTGACCATCGCAGCCTTGACTACGTGCAGTAAATTTATTTTTCAGTTATTCTTGCATCAGTAAATACCTCTGAATGTGTGTTTATATACATATCCTATCTGCTACATATATAGTCTCAGTTGCTTTTCATATGTGGAAATATCATCAGTAAGGGTATTTGTTTTAATAAGACTGTGTCATCAGTAAGGGTATTTGTTTGTTTTAATAAGCCTGTAACACTGTACAGTACTTTGCAAAACAGCTAAATGGATATGGCTGCAGTTCTTGAAAGGTAAAATACAGAACAGGAGTTCAGATGCAGTTGTGTGTAAGGGCAGCGGAAGAAGTTTGGCATAAGCAGCGTCCGTAGAAACTGCTGAATTTTTGGAGTTTTGTGAAGAGGAGGAGTTGATGTTTGGTGGCAGATTGTGCCATGTTTGAGTGTCAACGCAGGGAAATGAATCAATGAGGAGAGAAAGAAAAATTAAGTGGACTCTGTATTTGGCAGACAGTAGTGAAATCAAAACGGCTCTCTGACTCAGCGTTGGGCCGCTGTGTTTGATAGCTTGGGTTGCCTCCTCATGGGACAAGGTGGAAGAATTGATGCTTTGCAGCTGTGGACACCTCAGTACCAACCCACGTTCTGCCAATCTTGGGTTTTTGCAATGCAGTGCAAGTTTAAAGGCACAATATGCTTCCTATTTCTGGAATCCTTGGAGAAATAGCGGACCTACGAAAAGCAAATCCAAAGTGTTAACAAGGACAGGTGGGCCCTTCCGTCAAACTCTTGTGAGATGCTGCCATCAAAACTGTTGCAAGCACAGCTTTATTTACAAAGAATGCCAACCAGAACTAAAGATCAGGAGCATCATTATCACCAAATTATCTTGATCTAATAATAGATGACTCTCTTGTGTGCGGTAGTCAGATAGAATGTGACATTTTTGTCTTACGGTAAGTTCCCCTCTAGTTAAACGGGTATCACAGCTGTCTTTGAGTTGCAGGAAGACTTTGATTCCTAAATCCTATAAAGTGGATTTAGGTCCCAGTTTCCCTTTTATTGATTAAAAAGTTAAATTTAATTGTTTACACAGTGTCTCTTTCTATTTTATGCATTTTATCAGTGAAATACAGGCCCGCATCTTTGACTTCAAACATTTACATTTACATAATCAGCACATTTACCATTCTCCCTCACAGTTTACTTATTGCTTGAGCTTGCCTGCCTGCCATGTGATCTGACCACAACAGCTAACCACTCCTTAGTGATAATTTACATTATTATTGTAATATGGATTAGGCATCAGTTGGAAGCGAGTTCCAAGTCGATACTGGTTTTTTTCCTGTGACATCTTAAAAGAAATTATTTAACAGTCTGATATCCATTTGGAAATTCAAAGACATTGCTCAAAATACTTCTTGACAAACTGAGGTTCATCAATGAAACTTAGCAATTGGCTGAACATCCACAATATAGGGCAGCGATAAATGAGGAACAGAGTAGGAATGAGGACTCAGTCTGCTCACCTTGAATTGATGCTGGTGTAACAGGGACCAGAATTTGGCTGTCTGTCTTCTCCTTTGGAAGATGATACCACAGGTGTTTCTGTCAAGTGACTGCAGGTCCTGACACTCATAACCCCCCCGAGTGGAGAACATGGACGTAGTAGGGGAAGATATTTGGTCATCTTGTAAAAACATTTTTCTCCTTGAGGTAGCAAACACGTACATAAAAGTAGACTGGAAGAAATTAATGAATTCTCCTGCCTGCCCAACCAATTCATTTGTCTGGGGCTTGAATTCCCTAAAGAGAGGAAATATGAAGGATTTTATAGGGTATAGCAGCTGTTCTTCTTCCTCCGTGGGGTAAAGGATGTGCATCGTTGTGGTGGGTTGACCCCGGCTGGACGCCAGGTGCCCACCAAAGCCGCTCTGTCACTGCCCTCCTCAGCTGGACAGCAGAGAGAAATATAACGAAAGGCTCGTGGGTGGAGATAAGGACAGGGAGAGATCATTCACTAATTCCCGTCACGGGCAAAACAGACTCGACTTGGGGAAATTAACTTAATTTATTACCAATCAAATCAGAGTAGGATCATGAGAAATAAAATCAAATATTAAAACACCTTCCCCCCACCCCTCCCTTCTTCCCAGGCTTAACTTTACTCCCAATTTTCTCTACCTCCTCCCCCTGAGCGGTGCAGGGGGATGGGGAATGGGGGTTGGGGTCAGTTCATCACACGTTGTCTCTGCCGCTCCTTCCTCCTCGGGGGAGGACTCCTCACACTCTTCCCCTGCTCCAGCGTGGGGTCCCTCCCATGGGAGACAGTCCTCCAGGAACTTCCCCAACGTGAGTCCTTCCCATGGGCTGCAGTTCTTCACGAACTGCTCCAGCGTGGGCTCCTCTCTCCACAGGTCCTGCCAGGAGCCTGCTCCAGTGTGGGCTTCCCATGGGGTCACAGCCTCCTTCGGGCACCCATGTGCTCCGGCGTGGGGTCCTCCATGGGCTGCAGGTGGATATCTGCTCCACCATGGACCTCCATGGGCTGCAGGTGGGTATCTGCTCCACCATGGACCTCCATGGGCTGCAGGGGGACAGCCTGCCTCACCATGGTCTTCACCACAGGCTGCAGGGGAATCTCTGCTCCAGTGCCTGGAGCACCTTCTCCCCCTCCTTCTTCACTGAACTTGGTGCCTGCAGAGTTGTTTCTCTCACATATTCTCACTCCTCTCTCCCGCGGCAGTTGCACAAGTTTTTTTTGTTCTTCTTAAATACATTATCACAGAGGGGCTACCACCGTTGCTGATGGGCTCCGCTTTGGCCAGTGGCAGGTCCCTCTTGGAGCCAGCTGGCATTGGCTCTGTTGGACACAGGGGACGCTTCTAGCAGCCACCCCTGTATCCCCCCGCTACCAAAACCTTGCCACGCAAACCCAATACAATTGTGATCAGTAAACCCCACTATCTTTTATCAGTGTGATTGGCACCCAGTGACTTGTTCTAACAGTCTAACTGTTGAATGCTGTAATCCTTGTGGGTCAGATGACATATGCTGTTGTTACTGTTGTGCGCCATTTATGTGTATACTTGATGCTGAATTAATATTTTAATGTAGCTTGTATAAGCAGTTTCATTATAATTGCATGATTTAGGAGTTTAAGGTGGCCATAAAAAGGTATTTCTGAGTCTCACTGAAGTTTCGATGGGGAAAATCTGTTTGCCCATAAATTATGAATGTAAAAACCCCTACAGACTTGTTGTTATGGCTGGGTTTATTCACATTTGAAACTTGAGAAGGGCTTTAGTGCAGCCTTAATCTAAGGAAGAGTTTATAAAATGCTCCGATTAGTTGTATTTCAAGAAATTAAAAGCAGCTGTTATCATAAATATCTTTGTCATGTATAGTGTTCTTCAGTTATTACATGTGAAATGAAATTAATTATTTGAAAAGATGAAGGTCTGTTGCAATACCAAAGATTCTGGACTTTCCAGTCGGAGAGCCGTAGTGAGCTTGTTTTTCTAAGGCATTGCAGCATCTAATAAATGGAAAGAATCTTTCTAAGAGCGTTGATGCAAAACATCTTTATTTCTACTTACACAAATATTTGTGGCTGATTTATTCCCAAGACTAAGCTATTTGAATATGTTGCATTATAGCAGGCACTTGTGTTTTTACCAGCGTTCTGGCAGAGTGCTCTGCTCGATCTGTTTTGGGAGAACGTGATTCTCCATCTTGTTTAGTTGTGGTAGTGACAGGGCTTGGGACTACAGCTGCAGGAATGAAAATCCACAGATCTATATGGACCGAGAAAAGAGAGTCCATCTCTCATAGAAGTCGAAGTGTATCTGTCTTAAGGCACATTTTTCTCTCCTTGTTTTTGGGCAAGGAGGAAGCACACCTCAGATATAAGTATAGCCAATTGATTAGTGTTAGTGTAACTGAAATCCCAAGAGTCTAATCATTATTAGTCCAGATCTAATTGTAACAGAAAAAGAAAGAAGAGTAATGCAGTTAAAGTTATTATACACACAGTTTCCAGGTTCTACATCTTTCCTGGTGTTACACTCACCCTGCTGCTCAGTGTTCTAAGGTTGGTGCTTTCATCCTGGTGGTGGTGGTGGGTTGTCAGCATCTGGAGTCTTTTCCTAGGAGGAATATGAAGTTCATGATAATGGTTTCTTCTTCTTACAGTGAGGAAGAAGATCCTCAAATGGGGTCATTAATTTCCTAACACAGTTTTACAACTTTCTCTTTCTTCATTGGTCCATGTTACACCCCTATTTACTGTATACGGTACCTTTTTTGTATGTTAGATTTTTTTTTTCTTCTTTTTTTTTTTAACTCCCCAACCCGATGTTGTCCAGCTCCAGGTGTACATTTCTCTAACTGACCACTAATGAGTTAGCAGAAGCAGTGGGGTCTCTAGTGCCAGCCTGCACCCCATCACGTGTCATTCCCTGCCTCTACTTCTCTACACTACATCCTTTGTATGCGCGTCCTGGACAGGCCAACTAAGGTGGTGATCTACTAGATGAGCTATTCACAGGTACGTAGGAACTGATCAGGAATGTGGTAATCAATAGCCTTGGCCACAGTGACCATGCGAGGGTGGAGATGATCTCTGGAGCATGGGCTTTTAGCTTGTTTAGGGAATTAGAATCCTGTGGGAAGATATCCTGAAGGGCAAAGATGATACAGGAAAATGTGATCCAGAAGAAAGTCCCCAAAACCATGCTGTTGGAGAAACTTAGTTTAGGAGTACATATGCTATTATAGTCTCTCGCTTTATTGCTGAGTTTGATGCGAGGCTGTCTGGACGCATGGTGAGAAGCTTCTTTCTTAGTCTGGTGGAAACTGATTGCATGTGGAAATACATAAGGCTATCACGTGGGTATGGTGTGTGATCACACATCCGTCATTATCAGGGGAAAATTCTTTGGGCAGCAACTATTGTAACCAGACAAATTGAGATGAATGGAAATGTTGGCTGAGTAATCATTAATAATAAGTATTTCCATGTGTAAAAATTAATTTATTTAGTTGCTTAGTTTGCTTGTCAAGATTGTTTTATTGGTTTAAGTTAGAAGACTTGGGAGAATGGGAAGATGGTGCAGTGAAATGGTTTGGGAAGAGTGATGGGACAATAAATAAAACTGGTCTAATTGATGGAGCTGTTTGAGACCTTTAAGTAGAAGAATCTATGAGAAACCTGCCAACATTACCTTCTTAATGACTGAGCTCAGAGGTCCGGGAGATATTTTCCTCTCCTTACTTCTTAAGGGAGTAAAGTAGCAACAGTTTAAATTTAGCATACCGGTTTTAGTGTAAGACAGAATTTAATGTGAATTTTTTAAAAACACATCCTGAGAACAGTAAATATTCTTTAAAGAAATGTAAATTTTTTTGGTCTGTTTTAAAAGTACCTGAAGATTATGCACATTATTAGCCATATACATGCATTCTGTTTATACTTTTTGGAACCCACTTTCTATATCTGCAGTAATATCAAGATTTGATGTAAACTAAAAATCTTTCTTCATCATCTGAGAAAGAACTCGACTCATTTAAGGTCAATTTTCAAAGATGAGGAATATCTTGAATTTCTAAACTTCAAATAGGACAGACTGTAAATATTTTTAACGTTTAATTAATATGGATTAAATTTGTTAGCTCCCTTCATTGATTTTTGCCATTCGACCAGTCATTTCTATTTGTATATATAAAATATATGGCTTACTGTTAAAAGGATCTTAAATCAAATTGGCTTCATTTACTTCAGAATATTCTGAATAATGGTTATTATGGGAATCATAAGAAAGGAATAGACATTTCTAATAGACGACTATTTCCAAGTGGCTTGATTGAATTAAAGAATGCCCACTGGAATGAAAACTCAACTAGGAGCAGTTATTTCAGTATCCTTAGTGGAAGAACCAATTTTTCTTATTTCACGGAACTACCAGTCTGATTTATCTGCAGCTGAGTGTTGTCCATCAGTTCAGGGTGTAGACAGATTTATTAGTGCTGCAGTTCGTGGATGGATATGCCAACTTTGCTGCTGTGAACTTTGTAATTCTTTAAACCTGCCTGGGGAGAAGACTAAGAGCTGGATTTCCGTCTGGAAGAGGCCAGGTAGCCCACTCCATTTCTCAAGAAAACTCTTTCTGTAGCAGTTTATTGTTTCCTTATGGTGATACTGAATCTCCATGTACTGGTTAATGAACCAGCTGGGACATGCTAATGAGCTGGTTCATATGGAAACAGCTTACTCATATAAAAGCAGCAAAACTAAAAGCCCTTTGAAATCTGTGGTTCAGGAGTATTAGCTAAGTGTTTTTATTCCCCTGTCTCTCCCAAATCACTCCTCGTTCTGCCTGTCCGGATTACTCTCAGGGGGGTTGGAGTAATTAGATGAGCGGATTTCAGTGTTTTGTCCATTGCCTGTCATCATGTCATCTCCAAAAGTATCCACAGCCTCCACTGACCTTCAGGACGCTGGAAATGTCTCCTCAGGGAAGGATTAGGAGCTGGCTCCAGTATTTCAGAACCCATGACATGGCAGTCATGACATTTTACATATGCTTCTGTTGTATCGGGTACAGACTGAGTGAAGACAGACTGATTGATTCCAAAATGTGAGCGAAATGGGATAATTTGGATATAAGTATCTCATAGCATGTGTGTGTATATATACATTTGACAGCAAAGTTATGCACATTCACACATATATTCTTTCATTAAATAACGCAGGATTTTTCTTAATCGGATGTGCCTTAAAATATGAAGCATAAAGGGGTATTGGTCTTGGCTTATCTTTTCTCCCATGCAGGCATTCCTGAGCTTGAGCACGCAGGTGTTGAAAGGTTACTTTGATAGCGTCTCCTTTCAGTAACGCCCCGTCAGGACTTGGGACTCGCCCGCTCCTTTGATGAAACACTTAGGGCAGCAGCATCTTCTGTCAATATTTAGTAAGTTGTGGGATTTCAGGTGCTATCATGATGAACCTAAATGTGACCTAAATTGAAATGAAAGCAGCTTGAGGCCGGAATGGCTTTTTATCTTCTTGAATCGTGTTTGAAGTTGTGATTGTTCTTTGAAGCATATTTAAATTAATAACCACTGCATTTTCTTGACAATACTGGTAGAGATAATGTGGGATTTCCATTATTCTGGCCTGGTTTTCGATCATTTCTCGGTTACAGTGAGGATGATGAATGAACATCGCCAAGAAATGATATTTTAAAACATACCGTTTTGCCATGTTGGTGACACAGTGGAACAAAGTGGTTACCAGTACTGATGTTTAATTTAAAATTGTCTAAAAATTTTGTACTTGACCCCTTTATATCAAGGTTAACTTGAGGCATGCTTAGTTTATGCAGGTTTCACAGGCAGTCATGACAGTAGCGTAAGTGTTAGATTTGTTTTGCAGGCTAAATGATCATTTTATATATGAACTAGAACCATTCAGGGCTACAAAAGAGAACTCTTTCCAGTTGAATTTTC
The DNA here is from genome assembly GCF_000699145.1 of Aptenodytes forsteri. Taxonomy (NCBI): domain Eukaryota; kingdom Metazoa; phylum Chordata; class Aves; order Sphenisciformes; family Spheniscidae; genus Aptenodytes; species Aptenodytes forsteri. The sequence continues at coordinate 3,282,557 of NW_008794155.1, read as the reverse complement.
ATGCAAAAATCTTTATTTGTAGTGTAAAACATTAGAACAGCTAGGTACTCCTGTGTAAATTAGTAGCACTGTTTATAAATATCTCTGCAATTGAAAGCAGCAGAAGTACCAGATGTGTAATTACATTAGCACAGATATTCTACCGAAAGCTGCTTCTGTGAAACAGAAACAAGCTTAATGTGAAAATCTTTGCTTTTGAGAGCATGCATGCTATGCACATCATTAACCTGTTAATTAAATCTATTAAGGGCTACATCTTTTGAGGCCTTGTTAAATGATTACTTATGTATAAGAACGTTTGTTTCTAAAAATCTTCAGTTGCAAAGTGTGGGCTAACATTGTAAAAGCAGATGCTTAAGTTTGGATGTAAAATATGCATATAGCATATGTGTATCTGTAACTGATATTTTTCCATGTTACCATTCTTTTACTTCAGAAAATCATAGAGTGATATCTTTCATGGCAACAGTGACCAGACTTCCAAGTTCAAAATTGTTCATCTCTGCTCAGCAAACAGCCCCAGCAGAATACCTGAATGCTCCCTGCACCCTGCCACACCTCTTAGTGGTTTTCAAAAGAAACATAGATCTATGCTAGCAAAGTCATCCTCGGGATATATATTCTCAGCTGTTTAAACACCTCAAAGGATGTGGTTTTATCCCTTGTGCTGAAACTTGTGAAAATGTATGTAAAGGTGCACGTCTGTTAGGATTTCAGTGATAGCTGAAGACTGTTCAGACATATGTAACCACTATAAATTCAGAATAACATTAGCACAACATCTGCCAAAAAGGTAGTGAAGATCTACCACTATTGTAAGGCTGACCTCTGAATAATTTTAGGGCACGATTTGATGTTTGAATACTTCCATCTTTAAATTATTGGGACTGATATTCTATTTTCAGTTTTCTTTACTTCAGCAGTGTAGATAGTGAAAAGAAAAAAAAAAAAACCCAAACCCTGCCCCTTCCCCTAAACATGCTTGTTCCCACCCTGGGACCATGGGTTAGCACTCTGCCCGCTGCAGGACTTGCAACGCTTGGGCTCGTGTTAGTGGACTTACGCAGATTTATGGCCAAGACTAAGGTACTCTCTTCTCTGTTTATCCTTAGAGCGTTACTGGCTTTTGCCCTGGGGAATCGAACTCAACTGGAAAAAGAAAAAACGAAAAATAAAATGAGTAGAAAATTGCTCTTTATGTTGTAATGCTTTATTGCCCCGGTTCTAGGTTTTGTTGCTCTCATTTGGGAGGTAGGTTTGCAGAGAAGCACTGCAGCAGAGTGGCTGTTTCTCTGGGTAAGGTGTCGTTGTTTGCCATGTCCTGCTCTCCAGCAAGTAAATATGTGTAATGTGCTAGTTATAAAAAACCCAAACAACTAGTTCAAAAGCACCACGGGATAATACAACCTCTTCATAAGATCCCTGGATCTCAGTCTGGCCTGGTGCACAGATCTTAATCTGACAATGTTTTGCGTTCACTCACCTGCATGTGTAGTCATTTGGAATGATGCCTAGTAAAATCTGCCTCCAGATGGGATGGAGATTTTTCTTTCTTCACATACCTATCTAGATATGCTATGCTTACTTATATTTTGTAATTCTTGTCACAAGATTCCCAAGATTTTTCTAATATTAACACCTGCAAGTCTAAACGAGGTAATGTGATCACGTTCTCTGAGTGCAAACTCAAGTATTTTAGTTATTCTGTTCTGGACCTTGCAATCAAAAAGCTGAATTTATGATGTGATGGGAGATTATTTCAATTTGGAAATTAATGTCTTTGTCACTGCCTTCCTTTTACATTAATTTATTCCCCTTCCAAATTGAATTGTTGTGAATTGGGTTTAGTTATTTACGTTTTTTTGTTTTGTGGGTTTCTTTTTTTCAGAGTTTTTTTTTTTGTTGTTTTTTTTTTTTTAGTATTTGCTGTATGCCTGTCATTCTTCCCTGAAGTAAAAACCACTTGCATCTTAAAGCCTTTCATCCTGGTTTACGCTGTCTGGAAACTTAAGCTCTTTGGCCCTCTTAGATTGATTAGACGCTGCTCAACGCTCAGCCATTCCTCCTGTCAGCAGCCTGTGCTCACAGCATCTGCTAGACGAGCAGATTGATTTACTGCTGGAGAACACTTATCATTCTAAAATTTCGGTATAGCTGCTTGTATTGTTTATTCCTGCACAGCTATTTCCAAGTATTGCAGAGAATTGTGCTTTTCCAGAATACTTTTCCTCTAGAATTTGGAGCATTTAAGAAGAGTGTCTAGAGTAAATGGAAATTTAATTATAAATAATTAAAAGTGGATAAAAAAATATGGACTGTAAATAACAAAAAAGAGAAAATGCCCAGTAAAAGCAGTTTGTGTAGTTCTACAATAACCTCTGTCCAGTTTTTTTAGAATTGATTGTGCACATATTTAAAAATAGTACTTTTCACCTGAATTAATTATGCTATCCGTTGCCAGGGAATTGTTATCAATGGTGTTCTCCATCTATGCAGAAATACTAATTAGTAGCATTTTGGGGCACCATGGGAAATCCTGCCCATTGTATAGCTCTTCTATAATGCTTATTAAGAATAATGACTCTCCAGCCCATATGGTTGAGAAGGTATTTCTGTATAAGTGTGTTCCAAGAACTTCCAAGAGCTTCAGGCAGCCCCACTTCTGCTCCAGAGCAAGGGGAGTACCCATGGGCAGAGGGGCTGCCCCAACTGGGGCTCATCAGAGGTCCCACCTGGAGAACAGCCCCCGGTAACACATCTGTACCTGCGCGCACATCAGCTCTGCAGGGGACTGGGGGCGAGTTAATGCAATTCCACCATTTAACCCCAGCCAGACTTGGTAGCACCTCGGTGTGCAATTCTGAATTTTGATTCCTTTACCGTGGCATAGCGATCGCTGTAGTATCTGAAAAAGTATGCTGGCTTCTGTGTTGTAGTGGGTTATAAAATATGTAAGTTGGGAATAGCATGAAGCCGAGCAGAAAAAATGTAGTTCTCCCTTAAAATGATGTCTGGAGAGGGATGCACATGTTTCTGTGATTACGTGCATGTGAAGTAAATTCTGATACTTCAGAAAGGTCTTGCAGGTGTGCAGATATCGCTGTGTTATTTCACAAGTTCTTCTGTGAAAGAATTTTTTTTTGTGGAAAAAAAATTTCAATTTTTAAAGTTTTGAAAAGCAGAACGTTGCTATTATTTCAATGAACAAATATAATTTAAGCTTCATGAAAGAGTAAGAAAATTAGAAACCGCGGTTGTCACAATTTGGAAGAAGGGGTGGCAGTATCTTTGGTGTTTGCCAGGTAACGAACTATTGCAGAACTAATACAAGAATTCTCTTAGTGTCTTGGAGCTTGAATACCAAGCAGACGTTGAACCGCTGCCGGTGCTTCTCCCCGAGCTGTCCCACCGAGGCCCTATCTCAGAGCCGTGGACCTTTGGCAGCGAGTTTCCTGGTGCGGTTCCTTTAGGAGTCCGTTAGTGCTGATCTTGACGTTGTTTGGTAAGGTTCGTTGCGGAGATGTGGATGAGGCTGGATGTGGATGTGGACTCTTCCAGAACTGAGTGTCTCGCCTTTGCAGCGATCCTACCCATTGTTGGGCTATTAGCAGGAAGGTGGACCTGGAGTGAAACCTGGGCTTTGCATGCCGGAAAAATGACTTGGAGTGACTGCCTATGTGAAGGGTGGTGAAGGGAAGCCAACATACGGAAAAGCAGAAAAAGCCTTGTGCAAAGCTTGCTGGTGTTAAACCAGCAATGTAAGGACCTGTATAAAAGTGCAGTGGACCTTCTGAATCACCCCGTTCCTACAGGCAAATATGAAATAATCCCGTTCATAAATATATCCAGCTCCCTTCTGCTTCCCTGCAAATATCAGAATAGACCTCCTCAGCCTCTTACTTGGTTGTGCTTGAAGGGATCTGAGCTTTCCTATGGGTTGGAGAGAAGATTTAAACATAACTAGAGAGGAGGCTGGGGATCAGAAGAAGGTATCGTGGAGATGGGCATCCAGCAACGCCCATGGATTTCCTCTGGTTCCCCGCTGGTAAGCTGGGCAGTTTGTGTTGCAGTAATCAGTGTGTAACCGATGTTGTATTGATTCTGGGTGTTTCTCATGGGGAAATAACGGTTCCTGTTGGGGAATATAAGCCCCAAAGTCAAGGTGGAGTGACTGGAGAAACATTTTTCAGCTGCATTTTCTATTAAGGTTACATTTACAAACACCTTATAAAGGCTATTATGTTTTAAAAGGAATCAGTTTTCATAGATGTTTAGAATTTTAAAAAGGTCAGAGTTTGATTATAACTATCAATAATCCAGTACGGAGATGTTTTTAATCTCACATGCAGTATACTACTCATAGTTGTAATCTGCTGATAACATCTATTTATACTTTTTCTTTTTATAGTATACATAAATTTATATACATCATGGCCTCATCTCCTAATGTCAGTTGCTACCAAGGCAAGAAATCTGTTCTCACAAACCCTCAAAATGTGTCAGATGAGTATTACAGAAGTGTTTTGGAATGTGTGTGGGGCTTTGTTTTTTCTTTTTTTTTTTTTTCTCCTTTGGTTTTTTTTTCTACTAAGAGTTGAAAGAAATGAATATTTTTCCCTGGGCTGTCTCCGGGGTGTGGGCACATGATTGAGTAGCTCAGCTAATGCAGTTTACATTAGTGCTTAATATTGAGAAGTCCTGCCTTCAAGTGCCAAGGGGTTAGTAAATCACTGAATTTTCATAAACAGCAGTGTTCATTACATTTTGCTGCAGAATGTCTTTCTTGCTGGAGTGTGTCTTGAGTGTTACCACATGTGGATAATAAGGCAAAAACCTGAAATGTAGAATTGGAACAAACTGCTGCATGGCTATAAGTCAATGAACTTCACTTTTATTCAGGTCTAAAATAAGATGAATAACTAAGCTGCTGAATTACTCATTTGTGTAGGTCATGAAAGTTTAAAAAAGTGCTGCAGGTATTTAAAATTAATCCCAGGAATCAGAGGAATTTTATATGCCCTGTGTGACACATTGCAAATAGTACAATAGTCTTTTATTTTGTATAGCATCTTTCATACAAATTATGGTAGAAAGTGTTTTACTGAATTGCTGTTAATAATAAATAGCAAAATAATTGAGACAGTTAGGTACAGGCGAGGAAGAAAAGCTGTATTTTGGCTGAGATCTGGCAGTAGATGCAGGGAAGGCGTACAGGAGGGCTCTCCCAGAAAGCAGGGGAGTGGGCAGTTACGCTAACAACAGCTATACTAATATTACCTTGTAATATAAAATACCTAAACGTATCAGGTCTGGTATCCTAGACTCTGTACGGAGCTGGTCCCAAAGATTTTAGTAGTCTGCAAGAAGAGGTGTGGCTGGACTGAGTATACGGACATGGAGAGAGCATGATATACAAATGATAGGACTTTCATCAGCATAGTAAGGTCTTTGTCTGAATCATTAAAAATATTTTTCTTGGCATTTGACAAAATATTTGTCTTTGCATCGTGCCGAAAAAAAACCCACTGGTGAGAAAATGTGTGGTAGTTCATATGATCTTTAACAGTTTGGTTCATAATAAATAAATATACATCCAAGTCTCAAAAAAACCCATAATTCTCATAAAATTACATAAAAACTACATAAATCTCATGAAAAAATCTCAAAATAACCAATTCTGAGGAAATCAATTCAGTGGAACTTATTTTTTGCCACTGTTACTAATAGTGAAGATTGATTGGTTGTAATGCCGTTAGGAATAAAGCTCGTGTTGTCTGAGTCAGTTGTTGTCTGTTCTCAGAAATCACAGAATGAGTTGGAGCTTTCCATTTCATATAAACATGCTCTGGTGGAAGGATGCTAGAATGACACCCAAAGTGGTTATATGACCTTTCAAGCAGAAGTATTCAATTAAAGTGGACACTGCAGTGATCTTCTGGAGTTATGAACACGTCTGGTGGAGTTATTCCTCAGCCAGGTATTAATGAAGTCGTATGTCTCTGTTATGATATTTGGGGATCTTTGTCTAAGAATTAGTACATTCTGTTTAAAAACAAATTGTTAAGGTCTAGAACAATTGCTCCTAAATTTGATACTTAAACTGAAAGACAAAGTAAAAAAATTTTAGAAAATAGGACTATTCCATAGAATCATAGAATCATTGAGGTTGGAAAAGACCTCTAAGATCATCGAGTCCAACCATCGACCCAACACCACCATGCCCACTAAACCATGTCCCTAAGTGCCTCATCTACTCGTCTTTTAAATACCTCCAGGGATGGGGACTCCACCACTTCCCTGGGCAGCCTGTTCCAATGTTTAACCAAATTAACAATTCCAGTGATTGTCCATTAATTTTTTCAGTGTTCCTTCACTGTTTTATATAGCAGATGTGACTTGGAGAATATCTATTAACTGTTTGAAATAAATTACTAAGACAATACTCTGTTTAACTGATGGCTGATCTTGTTCTAAGTTTGCAAACTAGTACATAGCTACAGGGGCAGAATAATTGTGGGAGATGCTTGTTGTTGAATGAATTCTCAGATGGTGAAATGGTTGCAATTAAGCTAAATGTCACATTAAACAGAGCATAATTATTGTAGCAATCCTTATTAAGCAATAACATACTTATTAAGCAGCTCTTATTGGGATTCCTATTTTAGGTTTGCTGTTTAGTGGTGTTTCATCTTGTTTGTAATATGTAATTATTGTCTGAATAGCCTGCTTGCCTTATGCTTGTATGACCTGTGTGTCAAAGAGCAGATGTCACTGTATCCTTTCAGTCACCGAGGCGAGCAGCTCCGGTGCTGGCACGATCGGCAGCGGAGCGCTCTAGTGCGGTGCACAGGGGGGCTTCCCGAACCGGGGGAACCTTGGAGGGAGCCGAGAGACCCGACAGGAGCCCGCAGCTCGCGCCACAGCGGCTGATGAGACCTGGGTGGGGCCAGAGCAATGGCGGCCGAGCCTCCCACACCTACAAAGAAGCCCCTGGGGAGCGCTAGTGACCAGGAGAGCCGCCAACAGGGCGTGGCGTGGCAGCAAGGGCGTGGCACGGCAGTTTGCGTGGCAGTTGGGGAGGAAGGGCACTGAAGCTCTGCCAGCTTGACCAGGGAGCAATGGTATCCACCCGGCAGAAAGCCACGGCCTCTCCAAGCTCTGCACCCATCACGACTGACACAGCTGCCCAGACAGAGCTCCGGCGGGAACACGCTGCCAGCCAGGCGCCAGGCTGCGGGGGGTGCCCTGCCCTCTGGCCAGGACCGGGCGGCAGCAGTGAGCACGCCTGTGGGAGGTGCGCCCAGGGAGAGGAACTCCTCCGCTTAGTGACAGAGCCCCGGGAGGAGGCGAGTGGGTTGAGGAGTATCAGGGAGAGCGAGAGAGGGACAGACTACTGGAATCGCACCCTACCTTCCCTGGGACAGGCCCAGCAGGCAGACAGGGCGCATGACACGGAGGATTCCCTGTCCTCTCTGCCTGGCTGAACACAGTGATGTAAGGGGTAGGGGGCAATGGTGACAAGTTGCTGCCCGGCACGGCAGGCGTGTCTCCTCTGTGACCACCCCACCTTCCCGGGTGCCCTGGCATAATAGGTACGAGGCTTGGCAAGTGGAACCGAACAATAACGGGGACGATGGTTCGTCTAGCTTGGCGGTGTCGCCAAGGTTAAGTCGGCCAATGCCCTGCGTCAAAACTGCTTCCATAAAGAAAAAAAGACAGGTCATTGTCATAGGAGACTCCCTTCTGAAGGGAACAGAAGGCCCAATATGCAGACCAGA
>NW_008794155.1:3273405-3273945 GCF_000699145.1 Aptenodytes forsteri | reverse complement strand
TGGAGTGCTGCAATGGATGGCTATAGACTCTTCAGAAGGGACAGGCGAGGAAGGAGAGGTGGTGGGGTGGCCCTGTACGTTAGGGAGTGTTTTAATTGTCTAGAGCTTAATGATGGTGACGACAGGGTTGAGTGTTTATGGGTAAGAATAAGGGGGAAGGACAGCAAGGCAGATACGGTGGGAGTCTGGATATCATGGGTGAGTTCCAGCCAACCAGGATGAAGAGGCAGACGAAATATTCTATAAGCAGCTGGGAGAAGTCCCACAATCGGTACCCCTTGTCCTCGTGGGGGACTTCAGCTTACCAGATGTCTGCTGGAAATACAAAAGGGCAGAGAGGAAACAGACTAGGAGGTTCCTGGAGTGCGTGGAAGACAACTTCCTGACACAGCTGGTAAGTGAGCCTACCAGGGGAGGTGCCCCGCTGGACCTCTGGTTGTGAACAGAGAAGGTCTTGTGGGTGATGAGACGGTTGGAGGCTGTCTTGGGCATAGCGATCACGAAATGATAGAGTTTTCAATTCTTGGAGAAGTAAGGAGG
>NW_008794155.1:3271188-3273242 GCF_000699145.1 Aptenodytes forsteri | reverse complement strand
TGGTGGGGAAGACGACCAGCCTGGCTGAACAGAGAGCTTTGGCTGGAACTCAAGAAAAAAAGGAGAGTTTATGACCTTTGGAAGAAGGGGCAGGCAACTCAGGAGGACTACAAGGATGTCGTGAGGTGATGCAGGGAGAAAATTAGAAGGGCTGTGCCCAACTAGAACTTAATGTGGCTACTGCCGTAAAAGACAATAAAAAATGTTTCTATAAATACATTAGCAACAAAAGGGGGGGGGGCTTAAGGAGAATCTGAGATAGTGTAATTACTTATGAGTCCTTGCTTACTTTTTTTTTTTTTGGTAATTTTTCATTCTAAATTCACATCTGACATTAAATAATGGCCACTTCTTGCTAAGGCTTCTGCTGCATCTCTCTCTATCCTGTTAGTGTAGGGATTGGTAAATCTGCAGGTATTGCAGAGTAGTTCACGAGCAACATCCAGGAATGTATAAAATGTACTAATGAGACGAGTTCTGTACAGTAGTGAAAGAGTGGTGGTAGGTTTGGTGAGTGTAATTTGGCCGGTCCTCTGCTACAACTGCTTTGTATTACTCCATGGGGTGTTTTAATGCTATTTTTAATGCTGTTTGCTATCCTAAGAAATTAGTAAATCCTTAATTGGTGTAATGTGTTTCAAGCTCCCGTTGATGAGTAAAATACAGTTATGCACTATGCTGAAGTGAAACAATATTACTCTTGAATTTTTGCTTTAAAAACAGAGTGGTAAAACCTGAAGTTTTCCTGTACTCAAACTTCCACGTCTCAAAAAATTAAACTGCCTTTGCTGAACTGCTTCAGGGACACAAATGTTGAAATAAGCTCATGATACAATTGCATTGCGATGCTTAGTCTTTGTGCTAGTTACTTTCCTCTGTTAATAAAAAGCCACCTAGTACTTGAGGTTTGAATTCTGACTATTATTTTTAGTGAGATGACAGTATATACATAATCCGATGTCTGGTTTTGAATCTTGTTGCCATTTGTATAAGACTATTCTTTTAAATCAAGGTGAAGTATCAAGGATGAACATTTAAATTGTCAATGGACCTCTTCATGTACCTGAACTTCAAAAGCATATTTAAAGATTCATTTTTTTGAATATTCAGTTTTTAAGCACATGGAATTCTGTTGAAAGCCTGTCGTCAGTGTAGTACAGCTTGTAGAGCACAGTATAGTCTGATGCTGCCTTTTCCCATTCAACATACGTGTCACGGCTGAGTCCTTACCTTGGACTGATATCTTTTGGTGTGAAATAGAGGTGTAAAAGGGACAAAGATATGTCACATAGCCTGCAGGATTCAACAAAAGCTGGAGCTGTCTGAACCCTGACGACTCTGAAAATCCCTCTTGCTCCCTGCCTGTCCACCACGGGAGAAGGTGCCAGACCGAGGGCAGAGTTGCACTCCTGGCCTGGAGGATGAAGGAGGAGGAGCACCCGCAGAAGGGACACGGCAAGAGCGCAGGATGTTTTGGAGGAGAAGCTCGGCTGTATCCAACTCCTATTTACTTTTCCTCCTTTATTAACAATGAAAAAAGAACAGGATTTTTTATTTACTTATTTTTATTTTTTATTACACAATGTCAGGCCCCTGGCTCTGGAGGATTAATTCCTCTATTCATGAAGAAAGAACAACGGGATTACCAACAAACCCACCATCAGCTGAATGAAATACCTGGTATTATAATTGCAGCCATTATGGGGCTGTTTTTGGTTTTTATGTGTGTGTTTGGTTTTGTAGCATAAGCCTGTAACTGATTCCGGTAGTTTTAAAATCAATTTTAAAAAACTCGAGTAGCATTTCTTATTATAAATCAACCTATTTATTGTAAGTTCATTTTCTGCCTTGAAAAAATACAAAAGATACGGTAGTTGCAGGGTATTTTGAAGTCAGAATTACATGTGCAATGTTCTTACCAAGTGAAATGGCTCTGTTACGAGGCATTGGGTCCGTATTGGGACCGGTACTGTTTAATATCTTCATCAATGACATAGACAGTGGGATCGAGTGCACCCTCAGCAAGTTTGCATGACACCAAGAGCTGAGTGGTG
>NW_008794155.1:3268688-3270138 GCF_000699145.1 Aptenodytes forsteri | reverse complement strand
CCTCGCTACAACCTCCTTTCAGGGAGTTGTAGAGAGCGATGAGGTCTCCCCTGAGCCTCCTTTTCTCCAGGCTAAACAACCCCCGTTCCCTCAGCTGCTCCTCATAAGACTTGTTCTCCAGACCCCTCACCAGCCTCGTTGCCCTTCTCTGCACACGCTCTAACATCTCAACGTCCTTCTTGTAGTGAGGGGGGGGATGATCATCAAAATCCCTTTAATATGTTAAGATTTGGCCCGAATGCTTTTTCTCTACCTTTTCTCTTCAGTTTGCAAGCAATTTTGTACTTTATAGCCCTCAGATTATTTTTTTGGCTTGGTGGGTTTTTGTTAAATAATACCGTCACAGAAAAATCTTTCTGTTTAGCCTTGTCTGATTAAGTTCACTTGGAAATCCTCAAATAAGATTCATATGATTACATATATATGTTCATGTGCTCCAGAACTAAAACTGACATTGCTGGGTTTAATTTTGGTTTCATTTCTCCTCCCGAATAACTAGCTTTACCACCTCTTACAGTGCCACGTGCTGCAAATGGAAACGACTTGCTTGATGTACGTCCCAGGGTAATTCAGAAGTCGATGCACGTGAGGTGCCTTCTCTGCTCTCAGAGCAGCACCCTGCGGGACCTGTCCTGCAGTACATACACTATCATATCAAGTCAGTTCCTCCATTTTGAACTCCTGTTAAGAGTATGTTCTTATTTTCATAGTATTTATCACCGCGGATGATGATTCAGCTGCTTCCCAGTGGAGTTTATTCCATTGACTAATTGCTCTATTAAGACTGTTTTCCTCTTATCTAACTTGACTTTCTTTTCCTATTAGATTATTGTTCCTTTATGATCATTTTTATATTCATTTGTACAAGTGAAATTAAATATTCATATTTCCTCAGGCTTTGGGATGCATTTTACTGCTACAGAAATGTGCCTGGCCTGCCTTTAATTTGAGATGTTGTGGGGCATTTTTTTTTCCCGCAGGTAGTGATGGGAGTACACGAGGACAAGAAATGACTTGCAGCCTTTAGGAAGCTTTTAAATGATTTTAGGGACCAGCTGGTTGTTATTTACTTTTTAATACCTGGCAGGGTATGGTTTGGATGCTACTGGGTGTCAGGAAAGATCCATGGCATTTCTCAACACCCCCTCTTTTGCAGGTCACTGGGGCCGGTGCGTAGGTGACTGCGGCTCAGGGGGCATTCGGAGTCGGGCTGTCTGGTGCACCCACGTGGAGGGTTGGACAACATACCACGCGAACTGCGACCAGAAGGACAAGCCCGAAAGCCAGAGGAGGTGCTTTAAAGTCTGCGACTGGCACCTGGAGCTGTTCGAGTGGGAGGTTTCGGGATGGGACAGGTGTGGGCTCGTCCCCTTTGCTGGCGGTGAGGTGGGAGCCGGGGCTTGCGTCACCGCACAGCACGGGCTGCAGCGCCGGAGCGTCCGCTGCCTCC
>NW_008794155.1:3263058-3267391 GCF_000699145.1 Aptenodytes forsteri | reverse complement strand
GTGAGGTGCGGCCCGGGGCTTGCGTCACCGCCCAGCACGGGCTGCAGCGTCGGAGCGTCCGCTGCCTCCAGAAGCTGAATAGAACCGTTGTCGCTAATGAAATATGTGAGTATTTCATGCCGCAGCCGCCCGCTGAGCAAGCCTGCCTGGTGCCCTGCCCGCGGGACTGCGTCGTGTCCGAGTTCTCCAGCTGGTCTGAGTGTGGCACAGGCTGCACCAAGAGCTTGCAGCACCGGACACGGGCGGTCATCGCTCCTCCTCTCTACGGGGGTGCCCCGTGCCCGAATCTGACTGAATCTAGAGCCTGCGGTGCTCCCCCATGTCCTCTCGGGGAGGAGGAGCACACCTACAGCCTCCGAGTGGGGTCTTGGGGTGAATGCCGGCTGCCCCATCCTAAAGACGTTGACCTGGCGGGGAGGACTATGCCGGATTTCGGTTCAGACTCTGGAGAGCGAAGCACGTCTGGACTTCAAGGCTATAAACCCCACCACCGTCCTGGGGAGGTGGAGATAGGTTACCAAACCAGGCAGGTCAGGTGTGTAAGGAGCGATGGAAAAAACGCAGTGCTGAGGTAAGGGTGCTTCATCTTTTATTTCACCCCTAGTGGATTTGTTTGACGGAGTGCTTGCTCTGTGTGGCAGCACCACAGCAATCGTGCTCACGTTCTTGAGTTTTAAATGTGAATTTTTATGTGTTTTCTTTATGGTCTTTTTTTTTTAATTTAATTCCCCTCTTGTAAAGCTAACATGCTGAATATTTTGCATACTTCTACAAATTGTGACTGTTTAATTCATTTTATGTTTTTAATAATTCTTTTTTTGTTGTTGTTTTGAGGAAACATTGAGGAAACGGAATTATATATAACTTTGCACTGTTGCTGGGCCCTGGCTGTGGGAGAGGGAGGTTTCATTCTCAGTCATGTACTGTGTAGGTTTGGCAGAAGAGGCTAAAATTGCACCAACTTAAACACCTTCATTCTTACAAATCAACACTGGATAAAATAAGTCTGAAAAGTTCGGCCTTGCGAATTTATTAGAAGGTATTTCTTGGAAGGATAGATCAGTGAGCAAACCTGTGATTGTCCTCCTGCTTACTGAGGAGTCTTCCCGCCTGGGTGTAACTCTCAGATGCTGATACGAGATACGTGACTTGCTTTTCTTTCTTGTCCTCATGTGTTTTATCTATCAATTTCTCTTAGTCTATGTAGGTTGCTGTGCTGTAATTCAAATGTGAAGGTTACAGTAATGTGCAGCAAATAATCGAAAGATTTATTCTCTCCATTTCTCGCATTTAAATTTAAGCTATCTAAGCTCTGCCATTTGACTTAAGGTTAGATATGGGCAGGTGCCAGGAGCTATAGATGACTGAGAAATTGATTAAGTTCTGAGAAAGTCAAGATTTCTGGAGAACTTCTCATGTTCTGTTTTTCAAGGATATTAGAAGTTCTTGAAAAATCCGGCTCCTGAATTTTGCAGACATCAATCTGTTTCTCAGTAATCTATAGCTCCTGGCACCTACACAAACTCAGATGGCAGAGAAGAGGGGTTATTTTACGTCCAATTCTCTACCCCTGTTAATATCTGCAGTGGTTTTGCACACATACTGAGGTGAAAATATACATTCTAGCCTTTTTCTTACCCCCTCCCATTACACCTGTAGCAAAGTACGGATTTTTTTAATTGGTTGGGAAAAAAGCCAAGCTTTGTTAACTGTTCCAGCAGTTTCTAACATCTTGACCTTATTACTTGTCTCTAAATATATGCTGATTCTAAATATACAGATTTTATGCTCGTGTAGCTGCTTGACTTTAATGGAGTCACTTGTGATTTATGTCGCCGTGCGACCAGCAGCAGGTTTATGTCTGCTAACACTTGTTAGCTCTTCTTATGCCGCTTGTATCTCATTCCTTATCAGAGGCTCTGGGAAGGGGATCCTGACTTTGTTAAAATTTCACTTGCTCTGCCCTCACACACTCACTGCTATATTCACTGTAAGAATGGGGAATGGAAGACACTGTTTCTATAAACGTTTTCTCTTTGTTGTGCTACTGTGTGAGTTGTACATTGAATTTCTGGATGACAGTGCAGAGGGTCCTGGGAGCTTTAGTTTTAGTGACTCCACCCCTGATGGAGCTGTCTTCTTCCTTGCTCCTTTCTGGTTTTTTTTGCTGATCTAGCCCCCTTTTTGGGAGCATACAACTCCATTAGCTGCCTCCTGGCAGACTGTTTCTGCTGAGGCTGTGTCTCAGGTTTACTGCAGAAAGCTGAGCCTGACCCATCCCTTACACTTACTCCAAATACAAGAGGAAAGCCCATTGATTGAATAGAGGACAAAAGGTCATGTCACGTTACAGTGTCCAGGTAGTCACACACTTTACCTTTCTCCTTTTGGACCTAAAATCCAAACCTAAAAATCCAGCCTAAAATCCAATCTGTGTTTAATTCCAGGGCTGGAGTGTCACTGATATCAAATACCCTGACAACGACTCCCTTTAAGCATCCCCCGGTAATGTCCTCCTCGTTATGTTGCGCAGCATATTTGCTGCCATTCTTCTGAAGAATGGACCCGATCTTGCAGATGTTGCTTTACAAGAGAGATGATATTTTGGCTACTGATAAAGAAGAGTAAATGCATTTGCATAACCCTGTAGCGGGGTTTGGCAGGCAGCCAAGCGTCTGCTGTAAAACTGGAAAGAAGCGCCTTATTTGTGCTTTTTCATTTTCCTGGCCGAGGTTTCCTATTGCGACTAACACCGTCAAGTTAAGTACAGATGAGAGATACAAATTAAATTTCTGGAAAACTGAGGCAAGAGAGAGGAATATCCCAAGACGTGCTTTAACGGCGGGCTCTGAGCTGCTGGTCTGCCAGGGCTTTTCCACCACCCTGCCTCCCGCCGCTGCCTGATTCTTGCAGGAAAGCAGCAGATAACGGGAGCGGTCAGCTAACCACCCCTGACTGGTTGAAGGCCACGTGAGGAGAGGAACCATATGCTCGTCTCGCCTCCTAATTTATAATGCAGTGGCAAAGATGCCTAATTTATTATCAAGGTTGTTTAATTTACTGGTGTCTAATCTCAGGGCTGTGGAGCAGCCAGCGAGGCCGGCGAGCAGCAGCAGCCGCAGTGCTCGCTGATGGGAAAGGGTACCGGGTACGCTCCTTGGCGTGAAAGAACAGTCTTTTCCCAAAAACTGGATTTTGGTGGGCTTGGGTGCAAGCTGGTTTTTAAAGACTAAAAGATCGAACGCATTCACTTCTTACAGATGCCAGATTGCTGGCAGGACATTCATTTTGGCCTCTTTGCTAACAAGTTTGCGATTGATGGGAATGGCAGACGGGGTGTCCTTTCTCTTGTGAAATAGGTAGCAGTGGTGGGAAATGTGCCTGATATTTTTTTTCTGTTTTTCACTGATGCTTCAGTTATGCCGTTGAACCCTGCAAAAAGGATCCTTTGTTTTTACAGTGAACCCTCAGGTAGGAGCTGAAGAATCCTTTGCATTATAAGGAAAATTTTTTCTTTCATTTAAACAATTGGTCCTACGAAAATCTGTGTGTCCATACCAGTCTTGAAGGTGCAAGCAAAAATCCTAGCAATTTTAAAGGTAAAAACCGTAAACAGGAATTACTTGGAGAGGAGCACAAGCGCGTGGAAGATTGGAGGTGCTGTGTTAGGGAAACAGAGCTGGGGACTGTTTTTGACAAAGTATTTTTTCAGTTTGGAGGTTCTGCATTTGTCAAAATGGAAGGAAAAGGGAGAAAGGAAGGAGAAAGGGAGGGACAGACCTTTTTGAAAACACTTGAAGACAATTGAGCAGCAGAACATTAATAAACCTTGAGGCAGGTTCATTTCTGCTGAGAAACAATTTTGGTGTAGAAACTTTATATTCGTGAAAATAAAAGGAATAACATCAAAACAGAATGATTGTATGGATCTGCTTTGAAGCTTTTAAAGGCTCTTTTTATTTTAAAAAGCTGGAAATTTTTTTTCATTCTATTTCAGATAGAATTCAGAATTCATTCTATTTCAGAAAAAGTTTGTTTTGTGTTAAATCTCATGCCCAGTAACAAATTCAAATATAAGCACTTCCATGCATATTAAAAAAAACCAAAACCCCTCTGAAAAAGTTGCAGGAAACATATGTGCTAGAACTTCTGCTCTTTTTGGTTTTCTGTCTTGTCATAGTTGTAAAAATCTACTGAATAGTGAGACAAAGGCACTTGTATTCCTTTTTTATTTTTTTTTTTTAAAAAGTTCATAGAATCATAGAATCATTCGGGTTGGAAAAGACCTTTAAGATCATCGAGTCCAACCGTTAACCTAGCACTGCCAAGTCCA
>NW_008794155.1:3228973-3262812 GCF_000699145.1 Aptenodytes forsteri | reverse complement strand
TCTTTTAAATGCCTCCAGGGGTGGTGACTCCACCACTTCCCTGGGCAGCCTGTTCCAATGCTTGTCAACCCTTTCAGGGAAGAAATTTTTCCTAATATCCAATCTAAACCTCCCCTGGCACAACTTGAGGCCATTTCCTCTTGTCCTATTGCTTGTTACTTGGGAGAAGAGACCGACACTAAACACTAGACACTAAATTGTAATTTAGTGAAATGAGTGCGCATGGCTAGACATTGAAATCCTAAATAAACTTAGCCTGATTTTCTAACCTCATGTGTGTGCTCACTAAGCATATTGAGAAGTTAAAGTCAGGAGCAAACAGTTTTAGGGTTTTTTTTTATTATTATTATTTGGATTAGGAGTCTTTTAGGTACATATTTCTTAAACTCTTCATTCTACGTGTAAGATGACAACAATGATATAATAGAGTTGGATTTGGGTTTCTGTTTACTTTACCTTTGTAAGTGAAAATTCAGGTCAAACTCAGTCAAGGGATAACCCATCCGTCAAGGCTGAGGTAGAGCAGCATTCAGCTCTTTTCTTTGTCTCTGTAATTTGAATTTCCATTACCCGTTTCCTAGTGGATTGTGCTTAACCACTGTGCTGTTGTACGTTTTTAGGAAAAAATTATTTGCAGTTTCTAGTGTTGACATTCTTCTGTTCTCTGGATGAATACAAAATTTTGCAGTCCGGAGGTGGAAACGCTGTGCTGTGATATGCTATTTGATGGTTATGATTTTGATCTGGGACAGGAGATATGTGTTCACATTCCTCCCAGCAGATGTTGGAATCAAGCCTCGGTGCTCAGGCTTGAAAACAAATCCCTGAGCTATTGAGTAAGAAGGAGATTTTATTTTCTAGTGTTCTTTTAGAAAGTTTTGTCTCTCATTTCCTTTGCTTTTATTAAAAGCACATGAAACAAAGGAACAGTAACCGCTTTTTTCATTTCAATAACATTTTAGAAATAGTGTCCAATAATAATTGGGCTTTTTTCTTCTGTTTTCAAATTGTGCTGAAAGCCAGCTGCTTCCATAGCCCTAAGATTTCAATGTCTGCCTAGGTAGCGCAAATGTAAGTCAGCATTTATTTTTAATTGAAACAGAGGATCTGGTGCATTAAGGTTTGGAGACACCAAAACTTAGACATCTTAGACACCAAAACCCTGTGTTTGTTTGTATTATAGGTCTCCCAGCTCCCTTTCCCTTTTGTCAGTTGTATGGCAGGCAAATATTCCCCATCTTCCTTACCACCCTGGTGCAGAAGGGGCTGGTGTTTCTTCTGCCAAAGAAGCCTCCGCTGCACAGATTGAATATATGGTATCGCCAGTATCCAAAACAGCCCTGGCAGCCCTTGGGGATCCTAAAATACATTTTGAATCCTTGAAGGTATGCCTGTTAACACTGATGGCCAGTTTCCTAAGGGAAAAGAGTGTTTGGATGCTGTTAGAAACATGGCAAGACTGTGTCCGTTATTAGACCCTAATATTATTTGCCAAGTGCAAAGAGCAGGTAGTGTTTATTCCAGCAGCCTGTAAGGTTGGGTCATTGATTACAGAATGGGAGATGACGTTAGAAAAAGGGAAAAAATGAGAATGCATTGTTATCAGTGTAGCTTAGCTCACTTCAGGATTTTCTTGCTCTGCAGCACGTGGATTTGAGCATACGTTCCCTGGTCAGGCTTGACACTTCTCAGCCGGGGAAGAGCTTGGCTGCTGAAGCGGTACCCTGTCCTACTGGTGCTGCCTTCCGTACCAGCAGCATGGGCATGGTGATAGCTTCTTGCTGCGTCAAATTATTTTGGAGATGATCCTTTCAGTATAAGAAGTTCAACAATAGCCACCTGTCTCATCCTCTAATCTAAGGAAATGCATTCACCTTTCATTCTGAATGCATTGATACGGTTGGGAAAGGAAACCAGGGATAATTTCTGTGCTGTGCCCAACCTGGTTTAATGATGCACTGCTCCTGGCTGGTCTCACTCCTTTTTCCTGCTGATAGGCGTGTTTCCACTCATTTTCTTGCGGTGGATGTGATGACTGTGTGACTGTAAGGCGTGTAGCACCGATGCACTGAGCTGTTGGAAAATTTACTATTTTTTGGTGAGTTACTTTTTGTCCAGAACAGAATGGTGGTGTGGTTCAGCTTGGGGCTGCACAATTACAGCATCTCGTGGGGGAGAGTGTGGCTGGAGATGGAGGAGAAGAGCAGCGCTGCTCCGTTGGCAGCAGCCTGCAGTTACACAGTCACAGGGGACGTGGAGCTGCACGGTAGGAGTGGTACGTGGGGCTGCTTTTCCTCCTCCTCTTCTTGCTTTTCTGCTTGTAGTTCCAGGACTATGCGAGTGTAACAGAGGCATGAGTAGCTTTCCTTTGGTTTAGTGGGTTTTTTTTTTGTATGTGGTTTATTCCCCTTCAGTACACAAGAGAGTAAGAGGGCTCTCTGCAGCTTGAGTGAGTTAGGCTTCGTGCTGCTGCTGTCTGCTAACTAACTGACCCATCTTACATGGCAAGCAACGTAACATAGGTTGTGAAACAATTTCTGTAGTTTTACAGTATCAATCCAAGTGTGTAACATCAAAAAAAGCATCAATCACACAAGTACCCTACTATAGGGTTACTAGATTGACTCCCAAGAGGAAGATCTAACCTGATACATTAATACGTGGAAAGTTAGTTTAAAAACAAGGCTTATGTAGTATCTCCCGTCCCCAAAACCTTCTTCCTCTCCCTGCTGGTTCAGATACAGCCACAGCAGCGCAAATACACGTCTGGTTTGCAGCCTCAGATCAGTGAGTGTCTCGCACGTCTGCACTTTATCTGTATTAGATTGTCCTAAATACATCTGCGACATGGAAGACTGTGTCTGAATTTCATGCAAAAGCATGTTTTTGCATTTGTCTTTGTGTTGCTTGGTGTCACAATTAATTGGACTTTGAGGCTCTGAGTGAGTAGGTACAAGGTAAATTCGCTGTTAGGCAGTTGCGTGTGATTCTCCCTCAAAAACACCTACTTGAGCAGAAGGATGGAATTGCCAGCTCCATGTCTTGTTCACCTTCAACAAGAAGGTCAACATCAACCAGGTCAATGACGTTATCTCTTTAGCCTTTTGTAGTAGGAGCGGCGGAGGGATTTTTAGGGAAAGAAACAGCTATCCAGTCTTTGCATACTTCAAAGGCTTTTGCAAATAGGGAGGATGATTGCTGGGCAGAGATGTCTTTTGAGGACAGAGTGTCAGCATATGTTTGAATCCATTAGGAGAGGTATTGTAGGTATTGTCTCACAAAGAATTGGGGCTAGCAATATTTATTTTAAAGAAGACCCCAAAGCAGATTTTTAAAGGCTTAGTTTTGTTTGGTATTTCAGTAACGATCAGGCCAGACTTAAATCTCCTTTGCAGTGGTGCAACCCCAAAAATGGATTTGGGTTTTCGTACTGGTATCTGAATGCGAAGTCTTGATCACTCTTTAAAATGTGAGATCAGTTACCCTCCATGCTGTGTTCTTAGATAAACTCTAGTTTTCTAGTACAATCAGTGAGGACAGTGATTTGTATGTGCTACTATTTTATTTACTCAAAATCAGGAATTCTTGTTTCTTGTTAATGTTGTGGCACGGGTGGCTCACCTGATAACTGTTGAAAAAGCATTAAAAGAGAAATAAAGTTACTATTCATGTGACTCCACCTAACCTGATGTTCCAGACAAGACTCAAAATCTCTGTGTTAGTAAGTACAGATATAATGATCACTACTTTTCCGTCCCCTTCCCCCTTCGAACCTAGTTTAAAGATAATAATAGATAATTTAAAGATAATATACCAGATAATTATACCAGAGACAGCTTTGGAATCAGTTGTATTTGACGTGTAATAGAGGCATGAGAAATTTTTTTGAGTTGTAAGCAAAAAGAATTTTATTTTGAGGGGGCTATATCACATGCTGTTTCTACTTTATGAAGTTGTTAAAATAAACCTCAGTAAATTAATCCTCACAGCACCTGTGAGATTAATGAGTTTTATTCCGGGTGAAGAAACTGAGACAAAAAGTTGTTACACTTTTATTTTTTAGTTTGAAGTATAAATGTAAGCCACCGAATGCTGTGTTTTGCTGGTAGTTGAGGGTCTAGTCAAACTTGATCCAGGTATCAGTGGGAATATTCCTATTGATCTTTGTGAAAACGGGACCAATTTCTAGACTGGAGGAGAAGCGAGTGAATGTCCTTTATCTTCTCTGCTCCCCCTATGAGACCGCCCTGCAATCCTGAAATGATTGCCCCAGTCTGTTTTCTTCAGAGAAAGTTAGGTTAGTCAAACTGTGCTGTAAGTAATGCCATGTGAGGTAATGGCTGGTTCCCTGGCAGCAGCTCTGGATTTCACACCTTTTAGGTGTACGTGTTCCTTAACAGTTGGCATAAGCCTGACCATGAGCACCTGGAGGCTGGAGAAGACAAATTTAGAGAGAGTTCACACTGAGTTCATGTATGGTCTTAATTTCAGAGACCGATTTGCATCGTCAGTATAACACCGCAGAAATTCTTGGTTCCTTTTCTCCTGGTGATTCCTTTTTCCTGGGTTTAATCTTTTTTTGCCCCGTCCTATCCTTCGTGGTGCTCCAGTGACGCCTCTGCTCGTACGTACCTCAGTCCTCTTTTGGTATATCCTTTCCTGCTCTGTTACCTCAGCTATCTAAGTTTTTTGAGAGACGAGAGAGGTTTTTCTCCCGTTCTGGGAGATGAGTGGTGACTTTGTGGTTGATCTCCGGCTGGGGTGAGGTGAAGCAGAAGCAGCCGTGCTCTGCAGGGTCCCTCCCAGTGCACACTGGGCGGGAGAGCCATCAGCTGGCTGAGGCAGAAGCAGAGGAGCAAGGAAGGACGGTGATCTTAGCCTGGAGGTTTGTCTCCAACCCAAAGTATTTGCTACATTTGCCTTTCTTTTCTATATTGTGAAAAGCTATTGTAAGTTTAGGACTTTATTTTATTCTGGGACTTTGTATCTTGATATTCAAACCTCGACAGTTGGCAGCTCTTAAAATCTGGTTTTCCATTGCATTGGGCCTTGTGTGGTGTCTTGATGTGTTACAAAATGAATGAGGATCATGTCCTAATGTCAGCAGGGGTAATTGAGTCCCAAAATACAGCCAGAGTTGCACCATTCCCAGGGTCTCCAGTGGTTTGTCAGGTTTGAAAACTCTCTGACTTTGTTTGACAGCGTTTGTTTGATAACAGCCTCACAGAACCAACACCTTCCTTATTAGTGTGTGACTATTTTTTAAAAGAGCAGAGTTGCTCAGCAGGACGTGCTGACACCTGGACGGATGGCAGACAGCTATGTCTGTGCGGGGGGTGATGGGAATGGTCACCAGTGGCAGTACTTCTCTTGGGCTTGGCTTTTATTTTCCGTCCTGGATAAATTGTGAAATTCTGACTGCACAGGAGCAAATATAGTGCCTTTTGCATCTGTTTTAACTTGAAATAAATGAGGTATATTATTTGCAAACTACTTGGCATGCAAGATTGCACCCAGAACTCCTTGGAAATGCGTTATGTGCACTGCATTACAGCTCCTCTTACTTTCATTGTATTGGTGTTGAGGCAGGTCTTCTGATTTACCCCAAATGACCATGGATTTCTTCTTTGGGAGTTTGGCTTGAAAAAAAAAAAGAAATGTATTAAGCAAGACCTCCTCAGCTTTTTTCTGTGTTCTTATCGCAGCCTCTGTGTGCAAGATCCTGTGCCATTGACCTTCAAGTCCTGTGTCATCGCTAAAGACTGTGAAACATCCGAGTGGTCCTCATGGAGCGCCTGCTCGCGGACCTGCGGCTGGGGAGATCTCACCCCGGGCTTTCGGAGCCGGCGCCGCGGCGTGCGGAGCGTGGCGGTGGGCGCTGGGAAGCAATGCCCGGAGCTGGAAGAGAGGGAAGCATGCAGCGTGGGAGGGAAAGAGCTGCTGCAGCCTTGCCCCAGGTATAGCGAGTGCTTTTAGCCGAGTTTTTGGAAGTAAAGAAGCCCCTATTTGATGACTGCCTTGTGCAAAGCAAATCTTCTTCCTCAGTGTTTGTGTGTGGAGAGGGCCGCATGTCATGCTTTCTCTCTGTGTCTAAAAGATGATTGATTTGATCGTTGTTAACTATGATTAGCAGTATTATTTATTGTTAGTAATATTCTTGTAATTGTTGCTATTATCGTTATTGCTATTACAATAATTACACTTATATACAGAAATAAATTTAAATTACACCTACTACAGTTTATATTTTCATATTTTAAAAACTGAGAGCAGATACTCTTGTTCTCTGGAGGGATTTTCATACTGATTGCTGTTTCGGAGAATTTCCTCAGCTGCACAGAGACTGGGCAGGTCTCCATGGCTGTGCTTTTATTGGATTTGAAATTGTAATTTTTACATAAGATTTAACGATTCCCCTTCATCTCCCCATAAAAAAATCCCAGTCCTCCTTGAGGAAAATGGGAACTGATCAGAAGTAATAGCTTGGACTTTACTCGGCTTCCCTCTGGGTACTTCTTGAAATGGGAAACTTTGCAGTCCCCGAGTGCTTGCTTGGTTTATGGCAATCTTTGTTCTGGCAGAAGGTGAGGATCTCGCCTTTCTGGTCTGCAAATCCATGCCGTTATGCTTGGCCAGGCTAGCGTACGGGGTTGCTAGATTGCTTTGCAAAGGAAATAAAATATTGCTTAATTTTTCATGTGACATGTTCTGAGATTGACTGTAAAATGCTTCAAGATTGATAAAATTTTATATGCATGCAGACAAATCTCCCTGTATGTTTAATAGGAGGTCTATTCAGTGATCAAGTCATGAGTTTCTGGGGCTTTGCCAGATACTGCCAAAACCTTTGATAAAGCCTTTGCAAGATACATTTCTTAGGAAGGCGTAACCTCTAAAAGTGTCTCTGTATCATTGGGTTCATTCAAAATCAAATGCTGATCATTTTTATGCACCCTGATAGCAGAAGAGAGGAAGTATAAAAAAAAATATTCTGTTGCTTGATTACATCCTACGGAAAGGCTCTTACAGAGTGATTTTTGCTTCTGCCCAAACGCACATCAATTTCAAAGACAATAGATTAACACATTGTCTCGCTGATTTTGTATAGGAGCGTGGGTGCAGGTGACACCTGATTGGGGTAGACCGGCTGGTAGTTAATCAGGGAGTGAACAGACACGTGTCTGTCCCTAGTTTCTCAGTTCTTCTACTTTTTGACATTGCACCATATTAAAGTGCAAACGATTGTAGCTTGCTTGGTGTAGAGCCAGGAGAGCCCAAAAGGTGAGAACCTGTATAACACTGATAATTTTCTCGTGGTGCCACTCTTGATATAGAAGGAATCCTGTTGTTCTTTCAGCTGCTATGCCCCGGTTTTCATGAGCCCATGAACTCTTAAACCTTCCCCACCCTGCCATACCTGCACACCTTCTGTCTTTCAGGCAACATCTCTGGTGAAGTATATGCATGAGCTAGGATAAGCTGCCTAATGAGCTAGCCCAGAAAAATAAGATTAGACTTACAGGTTAATAGAGCCACTTAACTAAAAATACTGCAAAACCCCCCCAACAAAACAAATCTCTGGTATTTAGTTAACTGTTACTTCTAGGGATGTAATATCTCAAAATGCAGGGGGTAGGCTATGACCTTGTCACTCTATGCAGTGTTGAGGAGAATTTTACAGTAGTGCCTGGTTAGTAGACATTGATTTGGCCATTCAATACGGCAGAAACGATCAGGAATGAAAAGCTGTAACGTTGCAGTATGTACTGTGGGTCTGCTGGACATAAGGCTGTGGGGGCCAGAAGTTCGTATTAATGAACAGAAGCCAAACATTTTTAAGTGTATTATTTAACTGTCAGCAGCTGGTAAAGGATGTTATCGGTCCATGTTATAGTTTGCAGCCTAGTGATTTGGTGGTGGTGTTTGGGAATTGATGACCAAGATACTGGAACTACTTCAGTCTGGAAAGCAGTAGCTTTCAGCCATAGAGGGATGTAGTGTTAATCTCTATAAATAATACAAGAAGTCTTTGATGCTCCTGTTCTCCTTATTTAAGCATGTTCTCTTTGCAGTGTAATACCTAGAAAGATGATGCTTTTTTCACCTTAAATATATGCTGCCTCATCTGTGGCTTTGCTAAGGCTTACCAAACAGTTATCTTTTCTTTCTTCTCCTTACAAGAAAATGATGAATTTAAGGAGATTCAGTATCAGCAATAAAAGGTGCTCTCCTTCATTTGTCAGGTCTCAACACAAACTGTTCGTTCTTTCTTTCTGGCTTGTGTTTGCCTAATCAGATTAGTCTTAAAATCTTTTAAGATGAGAGTCCTATCTACTTTCCTGGTTCCTGGAAATCTGCTTTTTGCTATTTTTTTGGTTGATTTTAAGACAAGTAGCCTTTCCTTTAGCTTTATTCGTTGGGCAAGAATTTTCCAAAGCACGTTCCAGGCACGGCAAAGAAAATGGGTAAGGACATAGACCAGAAAGAGAGCAAGTCTCTGAGCAGGAGAAGGAAGGGCATTCTCTAGAGGCTGTTTTTTAATGCAGGGACAGGTAGCCTCCCATGACTGAATGAAGGTACATATGGCAGACTACATCCACCAACATAGGAAAACAGCAGGTCAAGAGGTAGCACTTGCAGAGTTGTAGTCAGCAGGGGGAGATGGCTGAAGTTATATTCCAGCCTCCTAAAAGGATCCAGAGAGGAAAAAAAATACCTTCAGCTTCAAAACTGCTCCATTAAGTATTACCTCTATGTCCATGGCAAGGCTACAAGTTACAGGTCCCATCACAGGTACATGGCAATTAGTGTAAATTTGCTGTTAAATGGGAAGGCCTTTTAATTTTATGGCTGACGTTCACAATAACTTCTTTAATCAATAGTTTAAATGCAAGAAAATAAAACATTTTAACTGCATGTAGGACTCCAGAGCTCTGTGCTTTGTTTTACTTTTGGTTATTTGTTCTGAAGGGATTAGATTAAGCGCTTAAAAAGCTTAAATACGTAGGAGGTGATTCTACTTTCTTTTATTGTGATATAAATTAGGGATAGTTCAATTAAAGTGCATGGGTATATGCAGGTATAAAACTTGTGTAAGCGCTAAGAGCATAAGTCCTATAGACTAAAGAGACCAAGAGGTTACTATAAATCAGAAGAATATTGAGCACTTGTTTGTTGCATAGCTGTCACTGAGTCATCAGTTTTAAAACAATGTATTATATCATTTTTATCCTTGATGTGTAGCTTTCATGTTCACTGGGAATGGATAGATTTTCCAGAATTATGATTATGTCTTTAAATCTTTCATTTTGGTTGTGGTTGCTATGTTACAAGACAGGGATTTAGAAAAAACACCTCTTTGCTTTGTTGGAAATTCAAAGCTTTTCAGAAGTTAAATGATGGAAAATGGGAAAGTTTTCAGACCTGATTTTTTCAAAAGGCTTGAGGTTACTGCTAAGTTATGGGTGTGATGGTATCACTTTGTAAATGAGGCCCATTATGTGTCCCAATTAAAGATAAGGCATTAGTGTGAAGTAGGAAAGACTTGAAAGGAAATGCAGTGAACCTTGCTGGTAGGCTGCCGGAGTTACGCTTTGGGAATGGTCGCAACACTACTTTTCAGCCTTTTGACCTTCACTGGTCTTGGGCACGCAATGATGGCCTTGAATCAGCTAGGCAGCTTCATTGCCTCCCCTCGGATCAGGAACCATCCATGGTGAAGCTTTGGTTCTCCAGCTCCACGTTGGACACTTCTCCTGCAGCTGCGGTTGGGTGTTACAGTGCGAGAGCGCGCTTTGCCTTGATAGTAACAGAAACCCTCAGGACCTGCTCTTTGGCTTCCTCAACTGACGGTCTTGAGCAGGGAAATTCAGAGCACTGCTTATGATGTGGAAAGCTGTTCAGCTTTACCAGCCAAGTTCCCTCCTAGATGCCCCAAGCACTTACTTTATTGTTTCTAAACTAGCAGGTTTTGCTTGCCCATTTTCTTAAGCAGAAGGATATAACTGTCTGTGGGTTCTGGAGGTCCCCATTTGGGACATTATCTAGCTAGCCCTCTAACCATTGGCAATGGGGTCTGTCAATCTTTGGAAGTAGCTACTGTAATACTCAAACAGTACTGTAACTCAACCAGTGTTGTCAAAAAGTGGAACAAGCCTATTGGGAAGCCAAAGGAAAAGGCTGAGATTTTTTTAGCTATAGAAAGACGTCTGTAGATAAACATGGGTCACAGCTAGGACTGTAACTATACCGAGTTTGTGTCAATCTAACTAGATATTGGTAGGAGTTAAAATGAGATGTTAAATCTATTGACATTTGAAGTTGTCGTCACCGACAGGTTTTGGCATAGGGATCACAAGACTACACTGGAGCTGACCAACTTTGATGATCCAGTTGTATAATGTCCCTTCCACTTCCTGAGTTATCACACTCTTCACCCTCTGGGGATGGAGAACAAGGTGGCTGGATCGACCTCTTAGCTTAATGCTGGTACAGCGCATCTTTGGTGCATTGGTGGCTTTGGTCATCTTTGTTCAATTGGAGAAATTACAGTCGTGTGGTAAAACCACTGTGGATATTGCTGATAATTTGCAAGTACTGGCTTGAGGTTGCCAAAGTTACAAAAAAACCTGAGGTGTTTGTCAGCCAGTAGAGTCTGTTCTTTACTAATGGCTATTAACAAGCTTCTGATTAAATTTAAGTAGAGATTATGCAGTTTCTCTTCATGAAGTAATGTTAATTCTCATTGTCTTTAGTGTAGTCCATGGCTGGGCAAACTAATGCCAAGTATCGGCCACGCTGCTTAATACCCTGCAGTCTGGCACAAAGCTGTTGAGGTCACTGCATCCGTCTGGAGAGGTCTTGCGTTAGGTTTCCCACTCAGTGGGATAGCAGTCCCTTGGATACGTTTCTGGTGTAGTGGGGTTGTTAAAGGCCGTGAAAACGTGTACCTTTTAAACAACTAATGCTTGGGGGTCAGGATACGTTACCAGAAAACTCTGGACAGCTGAGGGCATGTCCAGCTGGGAAAAAGCAAGATGGGCTGACGGGGCTGAGGCTTTAAGCTGCTCACAGCAGAGCCGGTGCTGGCTGGAGCACTTGGTAGCTGTTCATTAAAGACTGTTCTGTGGTGTAGCACAGTATCCAGTTAAAATATTTAAAGGGATTTTTTTTAGATTCAGGGGCTGATGAAGTTTAATTATCTCTGAGCTCAGATTTAGTTATTTTGCATAATTTTAATCACCGATGGCCTAATTTTCATAGGTGTTAACTCCCACAGCTCCTGTTGAATAGGAGAAGCAGGTGCTCACACCTCTGGAAATGAGTCTTTAGGATCCAGAGTTCACGGCTGACTACCTAAGCCAGATACTGATAATCAGTTTTTCTTTAGTCAATTATTGTTTTAAGAAATACTTCCCTAAAACAACTATTTCCATGGCTGTGGAAAGATGTGTGTGTTCTATGTTTAAGCTTCTAGTTTTGAAAGTGTAGACCTGAAGAGCACGATGTCCTGAAGTGGTGTGGAGGAGGAATCCTCTTCGCCCGGTGTTTGATGAAGAGCACTTTTCATTGCCTTTATTATAAGAGGAAGGTTGCATTTAATACTGCGGGCCCAAGAAATGCGATTAGGAATTCCCAGAAGGAACTACTAGGGGAAAAAATTCGTGGCTGTGCTTTATATGTTGTGGGAGTTCAAGTATTTCATGCTTGTCATGTGAAAAGTGTATTCTTTATTGTTTTCTCTGTTGGTAATAAACCCTGTGAGTGTATCCAAATTTGCACATGATACTGTATATTAGTTAAGAGAGCATGACAGCTCATCTGAAAAGTACCTGTAAATTAGAAGTAATTGGCAGTATTCACAAATGTTTTCCATGAGTAAGTGTTTTCCAAAATTCGTAAGTGCTTTGTGGCTAGAAATCATTCTTATGCCCATACTTAGAACATAAGAAGTTAAGAGAACATTGATGTGTGCTCAGGCAAGCTAATGTATTTATTTTTCATATAATTTTGAGATGCATGTTTCCTTGCCATAGCTGTAGTCAGATACTCGCTATGGAGAATACAGAGAATTACAATGTGGAAGGCTTTTTCTGCAGAGGCGCTCCGTTGCGCTTGAGGTTACAGTGATCAGTCAGCAGGTTAACAAACATACGTAGTATTAACAACTGTGGATCTGCTGTACGAGGAGAGAGCGTTTATCTTGAGGATAAAAGAAAGAAACTATTTTACATAGTTTACATTACGCAAAGCCAACAAAGGTTGTATGGAAAAGGTAAACTATGAAATTTAGAGGAGCAAAGGAATAAAGCAGCAGAAGTGTGAACAGATTGGTTATAAAACCAATATTGCCTAAGATTTGTGTTCGGGAAGCTGAAGAAAGGCTTAGGGCTCTTATTTACTCCACTGATACCGTGACCTGTGATTTACATAGTTTACATTACGCAAAGCCAACAAAGGTAAAAGGTAAAAGGTAAACTATGAAATTTAGAGGAGCAAAGGAATAAAAAGTGTGAACAGATTGGTTATAAAACCAATATTGCCTAAGATTTGTTCGGGAAGCGCTGAAGAAAGGCTTAGGGCTCTTATTTACTCCACTGATACCGTGACCTGTGAATCAAAATGATTTATGCCTGTGAAAACTGTTGTATTAGAAATATGCTCTGCATTTTCAGACATGATGGGGAAATAATTTTTGCTTTCCGCTGATACACAATATTGTTTTCCCTATGGGTTTAAGAAGTTCTTCCTGGCATTTAAGCTGGTACATACCAATGATGATTGTCTGTACAGCATTCACATATCTGTGCCCAAGAACGTTATCCTTCCTTGAAAATCACTAATGCTCTTTAGGTGTGAACTGAATATAGAATGAAAATATTTTTATCTAGAGCTTGCTGTGTATCACAACTTCTGGAAACTGAAATGAGAGAACTGAGTTACTTTAGCCAATCCCTTGAAGAAATTGGTAGTGCCCTAGGCGTTTATAAAGCTGTCACCTGTAGAAAAGCCGCCTGGTGCTTGGAGCTCCGTTGACATATGTAGGGTTTTAGCTATTTAAGTGCATTTCGGAGTGAGGCGTTCAGGTCTTGGCAGAGAGAGGTGGTTTGGTGGTTTCAGCCACGTTTGAAAACTAGTTTTTGCACTTAATCGAACCTCTTAATCTTTGTTCCTTCTTTGCACCCTGCTCAAAGGGTTTGTCAGGATGATTTAGTGTTTCAGAACGCTTTGGAGATTAGTGCTATGTGAAAAATTTTACACAAGTACTCCAGACAAATAACAAATACTTAACCTTTGTAAATTTAACATTCAAAATGTCTCAAAACATTCCCTGTTTTGAACTGGGAAGTGCTGCTATAAAGATTAAACCAATTGTATTTTGTCATCTAATAAAGTACCACTTCCTCACCCATAGTCTTTTCAAAAACTTGTTTTACCTGTTTTTTTTTCTTTCCAAAGGTTTGCCTGGAGGACTTCTGAATGGAAAGCTTGCCAAGTGTCTCTCCTCCTTGACCAGCAGGACCCTCGCCGTCACAAGCATGTAGGCCTTTGTGGAGGTGGCATACAAACCCGGGAGGTCTACTGCGTCCAAATCACCGTAGAAATCGGGATGCACCGACTGAAGGAAGGTACGTGCGTAGGGTCATTCTGAATTGTCTGGCCCAAGGAGATCTGAGTAAGAGAAATGCGGGAGGAAAAAAAAAGATAACATGCAGCCATTAGTAGCCTTTGGCTAGCTAATGCCCTCATTGTATCCATGCTTACATAGGGAGGTGTTACTCAGCATCAGAGGGAGCAGGAGGACATGGTCCTCAGGGTCCTGAGGAACTGCCAGGAGCCACAACCTTCTAGGGTGAACTGATGCCCGTTCTGTAGGTGTACTTGTATGGGAAGGTTTCAAAGGATGAAGGAGCTAAATTATGCTTGGAGTTGAGTTTTCTTCCTCTCTCATATATCAGGTAGCCCATCCCCTTGGTAGTTGAATCCATTTATCTGTGGTTTTAGGCCTGGTTTAGAGTATAAAAAAAGATGTCACACTCCATTCCGGATACGGCTTTAGCCTCTGCTTCAGATTGATACACAATCTTTCTTGTGATTTGAAGGGGAAAGCAAAAATAATATTGTCACAACTTCTGAGCAGACAGACAGTTTTTGGACTCTGGAAGTGAGTTATTTTTCTTTTAGAAGAATAATGAGTAGATACAGATGCATGATGAATAATTCATCTTAGGCTGTTTTATTCACTCTATGTAGAGAGATCTTGCAGAATATGTTTTTGAGCAGAGATGTAAGATAATAAGAAGACAATATCATATCTTAGATTTATTTACTTACAAAGGCAAAGCAAATGTTTCCTCGACGCCCAGTGTGTCCTAGCATCCTGCACAGACTCTGAGATTATAGAAAACCAGACCCGTTTTAATCCTGCTCAGTCCATGCATAGTTGCTGCTTCACCTCTCCCAAACATCCGGCACTACCTTGCTCTCCCAACGCAAGCCCCCCTCTGTTGTTCTGCACAAGTATGCGATGCATATGACTTTCAAAGTAAGAAAAGTGCTGTTGATGAGAGGCGTGTAACATTTCTTGACTGTCTTCATCCTTCTGACCCCTTCTGTGGTCCATGCAAGCCACTGTACGGCAAGTTGGTGAGCAGCAAGCTTTAACTGACTTCATTCACACTTCTTTATTCTTTTTCAGTATTGTGAATTACTCGAGAAGATTAGAGGAGTGCATGTGAAACCCTTATACCAACATAGTTCGTAACAGCGTTGGTGCTATATATCCAGTGTGTGATCACCTGCAGGTTTTCCCCTTGTTCAAAGTTAAGTTAAACTTAAAAATTACAAGCTCTCCTCTCAACAAAAAGAAAGCACTGGGATACCTCTTCCTTGTTTTTACAGTTCTAACCCTTTTGTTTTTAAAAACAAAAAAATTTCATATAGGCAACTAAAAAAACCAAACGTGCAGAACAATTGTACAAGTTATAAATTATTACTGCCCTTCCAAGGCAGGAGTGCAGATTTGCGGTAGTCCTTAGAAAGTGAGAACCCCATCTACTGTCAACATAGTCACGTGCAAATAGGAGGAGGGAAAGCCTTCCCTATTATCCCTCCCTATCCAGTAATATTCAGTGTGTCTGATTTATTAGCCGATCAATTTTTGTTCTGTGAATAAATAAGGAATGACATCTTTTCTGGCCTCTCTTCTGGCAACTTGAACTGATAGAATACTTTTATTCGTCACTAGGGCATCTCATATTTTATTGTACCATTTTTTCAGTGATGGGGAGAAGATGAGGAAGTTAATCCTTCTATGTATAAGCAAATATAGAGTCTAATTGCTACCATCAAAAGTACAGTAATTTTTCTTTCTTCACCTCTTGAGTGTCCTTAAAGGGATCATTCAGGAATCAAACAAGCGAGTCTAATAGGATATTACCATCCATCACAGTTGTTATTCTTCTGGTTACTTCCAGTGAGAATTTGGATCTAGGCCCAATGACATATGTGAAAGAAGATTTTGTCCCGTGGTCTCTCCAGCAGCATTCTTGGATAAAATATGTTGAATCCTAGTTGGAGACAGGTACCATCTGTGATGTATTTATACATATTGCTCAAAGCTCTTTTGTCCCCCAAGGATATCTCTCCCATTTTTCATTTGCTTAGTCTTCCCATCTATTTCTTCTTTTATTAAAATGTGTATATTTAGAAAGGGAGCCCCTGTTTTCTTGAGTCCCTATGTATCAGTTATTCAGAAGGTTAAATCTGCTGAAACAGGAGCCCTTGTTTTCTTGAGTCCCTATATATCAGTTATTCAGAGGGTTAAGTCTGCTGACATCTTTCTTTATTTTGATTATAAAATTCCAACTTGAAGATACTGGAAATGGAAAAACTTCACTCAGATATTACTTTCAAAAATGCATTGATATTTCATATCTTTCTCCCCCAAGAGGTGACCTAACTAAGAAGTCCCTGTCTTGATCCGAGAGAAGTTACGTATTTTATAGGCCTTAAGGAGGAAGTCCATACTTTTAACATGGGTGATGAGTATTTGGAGGCAGAAGGTCTTCCAATCTTTGAAATCCTTTGTGATATTCTTGCATTCTGAGACTCTTACATCTAGATGAAGCTGGCAGGGAACACTTGGTAAATGTGTAAAGTGTTGTGTCATTCAGATATCTGTATTTTTGTGTATGTAGGTAAGCCAACGTATAGGCACCTAAGTTAAGAGACTGCGCTATTTTTAATGTTTCTGTCCAAGGAATCCACATCTCTATTCAGTTGTTAGGCTTCTGTTAATTTAGAGTGAACTTTAACATAATTAGCTTTAAACAGATCCTTGTGTTTTTTCTTTAATTATCTCATTGAATTTTAACACATTTAAATATATAATGCTTAATTTTCAGAGAGATGTGGTCATCTAATACTTCAAGTTTATCATTTTTCTTTTGATATCCAGAGATAGAAGCAGCGAATCTACATGTTTGAAATGATGTTGCTTTTAAGGAGGAGACAAATTTTGCAGAAAGAGTAGCATAGAATATGCAAGTGAGCTACCTATGGTACAGCTCCGATCTGCCCTTTCTGCCCTTCATCTCTGGATACTCCTCGATCCCTGTGCCTGGACATCCCGTGTCTGGAGTAAACTGTAGACACGGTGGTGGTTACCCTTCTTCTTACCTCTTTTTTAATGTAAATCTGTTCACTGGTATGGAAGCTCTTTTAAATAAAGCAGAAATGCAGATCCTCAACTTATTTTCAAAGCCAGACGCTGCTAACATGGGACACACTTTTTCTTCTCTTTTGTAAGTGGGCTTTTCTGGATTGAGATAAGATTTTTGTGACTGTTGGTTTTATAAAATGTTATCTGAAATGTGTTTTCCCACAATAAATTTTTCCCACAATAAATTTTAATTAATCTGGGTGAACATCACTAACTAACAATTCCCAGTGTACCAACAAAAAAGACATAGGTAAAAGCAATGATCAGTTTATGAAATCTCTCTCCTTGTTTGGCAATACAGCTCTCCTCTCAATCACAATAAATGTGTCCAATAATATGGGAATTAAAATTCCTCTTAGAGTCTGGGAATGGTGTCTGTGTTTATGTTCAAACAGTTAATAAACATACGAGGTTCCTACATTTAATCTTCTTCCTCAGGAATTTTTTACCTTCTCTCCCGAAGGCCAGGGAGTATCCTTTTGCTTTCTAATTAAATTTTGCTTTTTGGATTTATCTAGAGACTATAACTCTTTACCAGTAGTCTGGGGGATGGCATCCTTTATAAAATTATCCAGAAGCATCTCTCCTCTCTTCTCTGAACTAGTTACCTACTGTCCCTAGTGACTGGGATTGCTGTTCTCTCCATATTTTCTGTAGCTTTCTAACTAGGGATGTCTGCCCTGTCAGTCTTTTGTAAAATTTGTGCCTTATATATCTTGACGTTTTTTCTTTTTTACTTGTTTGAATGAGATCCAATTTACCTCTCACTTTCAGAATTTCTTATAATGTTTTTTGGAGCCTGTCTGCTTAAGTTTTAATTATAGGACTGAAAAGACCTTTGTGAAATGCTGTTCTTCCTTGAATCTTCTTTATTGTTTACCCAGCATAGTAAACTTGGCTAATAAAATGTATCTCTTATTACCATCTCACCAGCAAATCATTGCAGTTTCCTGTCTTCTTAATCTTTGTTATTTTCCATCTGAAAATCCACATTAAATTCTCATACCTGTACAAGGTTCTAAAGTTTTGTTTACAATTTTTTTGCTTAATGAGTGTCTCCATCATATTTGTCTCCATATATTTATTTTTATATGATCTTGGATTTCAATAGCAGGTATGTGAGGTAGTTGTGCCTTCGTTATTCTTAGATACCTTTTAATGTTGCCCTGCAAAACTATTTCTTACAGAAGTCTTTATTACTTTTATATCCCCCTTTCCTTTGAGAGATACTCAGCCCTCACCAGTTAGTAGACATAATTTCTTGTCTTACTTATTCCACTGTAATTCACCAGTCTATACCCATTTTTGCTTTATTTTTAGGATGCAATTCCACCTGGTTCATCTTACATCAGATTTTTTTTATAAACTTGTGTGTCACCAGCTGTAGCAGCAAAAAGTCCTTTAGTCTGTTCACAATTCAAGACTTAGTAAATACTCAAGTACCTTTTCGGGTCTAATGGTTGCTTTCTGATCCATCCCTGTGTGTATTACATTATGTATTTTTGTCTTACAAGCCACGTTACTGACAGAATCCCCAAATGGTCTGAAAGTGAAAGTTTCAGTTTCATCTAATGAAACTACTTATACGAGTTTCAAAATGATAATTTTATGGCCATTATCCTTTCTTGTTTTCCACAAAGTATTGAGCTTTCTCCCTACTTCTGATAGACAAAAATGTCTAATCCTTTCTTATCTGATGAGTGAACTTTTCAGACTATTCTTAATTCCCATATGGGAGATGTTTTGGCACTGTATTTTGTTTTCCAGAAATTAGTGCCTCTTTGGAGTTGCACAGAGATGAATTTGAGGACTCCTTTCATTCATATCTTGTATTATTCTGCATTTATCCTCATCCCTTTCTTCCTGCCCTTTTGTCTTTTTTAGCTCTAAAATATGCGTTTTTGCATTCTTTGCTCTGTACGCTCTGTTTCCTAATGAGGGTGCCACATTTTTTTCCCTGCAAGTTCTTTGTTCTGCTCTGAATCATGATCTTCCAATGCGTGTCTTCTGGGGGATTAGTGTTTCAAATTGGTACATGTGGCATCTGCTCAAAAAACTATGGAAGTAGTTTCAGGAAGAGAAAAATGCCGACAGAGAGCCCTGTTTGAACGTGCCACCATCCCCTTGGGTGCTAGCTGTCTTGTGAGCCACCAGGTCCGACTCTTTAGAAACAGTAAGTTGGTTGTGCAGGTTGTTGCCATTTATGGCTGTTGCCATCCTGCATATTTATTGGGAAAAGACTGTGTTGATGGAGATAAGCTGCCCGTAGGAGTTGGTGCAGGATATGCCCTGTTGTAATGAATATGAGCCCTGTGTGGAGTACGAGCCCTGTATTAAATGCACGCTGTTTTTTTTTCAAGTTTATGCTGGTGAAGCTGCAGGAATGAGAAGACTGATTTACTCTACGGAAATTAGAATTTAGGGACTTTGATGTTTAAATCCTGTTGTCCTTGTCTGGTTTATGAAATTGAAGAGGAATAGGTTAGAATATATGAGTAATGAGAAAACTTGACTAGGACCACAGGGGGGAGAGAACTGATGGTCAGCAGTGGTGTGAAAAAAGCTTTGTTTGACTGGCTTGTGGTACAGCAACAGGAGCATCCAGCCTGCGGCTTAGTTGACCTGAATCACAGAAACCATGTTCTCAGGTGGAAGAAGAACCCCCCTCTAGGGATCCCTCTCATCCCAAACTAGTTATTTATCATTGGGATGACTGAACTGGCTTGAAAAGATGAGAAATACACCTCTGAAGTGTAGAACATAATCAGGCAAGTCTGCATCAGATTTATATTGCTAGGATGCCGATTTATTGATCTGTAAGCTCACCAAATGCTGAGCAGAATTTACAAGATACAACTAACGTAATGGAAAAATAAATATGTAACAGCTGGCTTCTTCAGGGGAAACCCTTTAGAAGCAAGAGAGGAAATGATTTTATTCAGATCGTTGCGGTGCTTGACAGTAGTGTTTAAATGTGTATTTCAAAAATTTTAGTTTGAATCCATTAGGAAAAAAACATTTTCCCTAATGTCTCTTAGAGGTGTAATATTTTCAGTTTTTTCTTGTCTAGAAGCTAATTAAAGGAAAATGAAGAGAATAATGTATAAAAAGACTTTGACAGTGAAAGAAGTGTGCCTTCTAAAAGCGGCCTTATAAAGAATATGTCTTTTTTGTCAACAAGCTTTTTGATATGAACACAAAATATTTATCCCTTTATAAATACTTTTATTTATACAGCTGGCTTTGGTGTGCAGCAAATAATATGCTGCCCAGTCAGTTCACATGAGATACTAGGTTTTAGTTCAGGGTCTTATCTTTGAAATCTAAGATTTTAATTGCATTTTTATTTTTGCCATTATTTCCTGCCACTGGAACTGGATTAATTTTACTGAAAACAGCGACAGTTTGTTCTGAGTAATTTTGTCCCGTTGTTGTTATGAGGACGGGGACCTGCATTGTGTTCAAACAATAATGTTGAGTCAGATGAAAAAATAAAAGGATTTGTATGTTCAAGGCTACACCACAAACTGGGACACTGGGGAGAGATAACAAAGCCCATGGTGGCTGGGCTGGTCCTGGAACAGGAGACATTCGAGATAAATCAAGCTTGTGAACTTGGGCCTGCTCTGTACGGAGCAGCCCTGCTGCTTTCAGGATCCGAGCTGGCATGGCCATGCCACGAGTGGACTAGCTTAGCGTGTCACCGGCTTAGCTTTGGGCCACCTGTACCACGCCCCAGTATCACAGACACATCCATAGTGGTGCTTTTTTCATGGTACCAGGGCTCCTGCAGTGAGGCAGCATTCACAGAACAGATTTCTGCTCCTTGGTGCTCCTTCCTGTTGAATGAACGCTAAACTTAGCGATGGGCAAAGTTCACACTCTTACAAGGCTTTCACGAAGTATATCCCCACCTTTGGGTTTTTTCTTCCGTTTTCCTTGTCACCCTCTCCGGCGGTCTATCCCAGTCATTTCCAGCGTCTGGTGGCCTTTTCCGGAAAACAGCCAACAAGGCTCAGACATCCTGGAGAATCCCTTTTTCCTTCCCGTCATTGCCTTCACTGGCATCCCAGCATCCCTGTTGCCTCCACTGTTTTTCCTGGACGCTCTTAATGACTTGTCGCCTCTGGTCTGCTCAGTCGTGTGACTGCTGGTGGGAAGTCCCATGTTCACTCTGAATTTTTGCCAGATCTGCGGTTTCTGTCAATAATCTCTGCGAATTCTGCTGTAGTGAAACACCACAATATCCCAGTTGGGATCGGGATCCCATTGTACAGCAGAGGATATGGACACGGGGAAACTTTTTATTCCATGGAGTGCTAATAGTCTGTGTCACTTTAATAAAATTGCGAGGATCTTTATTGTTCTGAAATACATTAAACCATTGTTGCTCTTGGCAATCCGCTATTAACCCTCTTTCATGCTGTGATTAGCCTTCTATTCATACTTTGTTTCTTGTCTGTTAAATAGATTTTAATTGAAAATAGGACTTCAACTTTGTGCCTTGCGGCTTCAAAACTAATTGATAAAAAAAAGCATAAAGGCACCCTTTCCATCAGGCATGGGGTGCATTAGGCTTTTTAATGGAGGGATGCACTGGACTAGGGTTGGTGCTGTTTCCAGGCTAGTTAAATTACATTCACTGCTTCTCCTTTGTCTAATCTTTTGTTTTTGCCATAAAAGCAAGTCTTTCAGGTTAGAGAAATTACTTACAAATGTTGTGCTGGTTTATCCCTATTATGTTGTACACATGTAGCTGTTTTTATAACGCAACTCATTCCTTTGTGATTTTTCTCAAGTAATTTCCCTTCATATTGATCCAAGTGTCTTTGGTTTATAAGTCCTGGCAAAGGCAGTGAGAACTTTTACAAAGATATGCCATCCCTTTCTTGTACCCTGGCAATCATTAATTTGCCTTAGTTTTGCCAAAAGATATGGTACACATCTGGATTTATTGCCTTGAGAATTGAATATGGTTGCACCGGTATATAAGAGACAGTCCTGATACTCTTTACTTGTATTCCAGATATGTCAGTGATATTTAGAAATGTCTCATTTCGGTGTTAATAACAGAAATACTTGGTTTTTCATTGTAAAAAGGAAATGAAGTTAAGGTCCAGGGAAAAAAGTGTTATTTACCTCCCGAGGAGTGAAAAACTAACTTTGAAAGGAATCACTGCAACTAAAATGCCATCCTATATATTTCTCTCTCTGTCTGGCCATGAATGCTTTTTAACATAGTGTTGGTATGTATGCCTGCAAGTATGTGTCCATATGACTACATTCACAGATAATTTATTTATTGGCTTAAAATTACATTATGGAAATAATCATATCAGAGCTGATTTCCTCTTCCACTCTTCCTCCAAATCACTACCTCGTAAAAATATATAGGGAAACAAGATACTTTAGAACCCAATTTATTATCTCCTGCTGGTAGCAATAACCTGAAAATAACAGCAAATAGTAAAATTCAAACTTGAGGCAGACACTGGTGCTGGGAACCGCCGTAGTCGCATTTATAAAGGATAGATCCAATATAACAGCTATAGAAATGTGCAATGTTTCAGAGGCTCCCAGATTAGTACTTGATTGCTTTTTCAAGTTTGTTCTATAGATTGGGAAGAACACGGGATTTTAAAAGGTACGAACAAGCGTAATAAAAAAGCTGCTACTTGAATTAGAGATTTTGCCTCCCCCTCTCGTTCTTCTCTTCCCTGGCTTCTGCCTTTCCCCTTCTGCCAAAAAAGTGGCTAATATTTTTCCAAGGAAAATAATTACACAAAAAGCACTTTTTCTATATGAATGTAGGAAAATGCCATTACAAAGTCAATTATTGAGCAAAATCAGAAGGCTGTCTGGTACATAAAGGCAGTCCTAGCAGCTGTGTTCATTTATCATTGGCATAATGTGAGGTTTTTTTCCTGAACAGGACATCCCCAGCCAGGCTATCTGCGCCTTTTTGGAGGCTGGCGTGTGTGAGAATTTTGTCATTTAAAAGATTCACAGAAGAAACCCACCTTATAGTTCCTTAAAAAAAAAAAAAAAAAAGGTATTTATTAGAGTATGAAAGAATAGCGATAGAAAAATCACATCAAGCTTTTAAATAAAACTGATGGAAATCAGAGCTGTCAATCAAATGGCTGAAGAAGGGATGAAACTCTTTTATAGAAGACCCCGCTGGTCCATCCAGTCACTCTGGCTGTCGTGCTGGAAAACATGGCTCTTTATACCCGCCTGTTTTTGGAAAAGGATGCTATTGTATATGCATTTATTAATGCAGCTTGTTTCTTTTTGTTCTTGTCTTATTCCTGAAGACTTTCACTGGAGGACTGTAGTCAGTGTAGAGTGAGTATAAACTGGCACAGACCTAGAATATATTTGGATATTTGATTAGAATAGTCTGTGTATTTTCTGATTTACATTTTACAGAATATATAGAATTACTTAAGGAAGTGGGTAAACAAGCAGTCTTATTCTAGTGACAAGTAGGATGTTGGTCCTGGGAAAAGCATTCCCAGTGCTAGAATTAAATGGGGCATCAGCCTGAGGGAGGAAGAGGGAGCGGGAAGGTGGTTGGCAGGGAGAGGAAGGCAGGGTTTTCCTCCAAAATAGGAAAGAGTCTTCCATGAGTCTGGGATGGCTGGTAGACTCAGCTTACCGACAAAAACCTGCCCCTTTAACTTTTTGTAATCAATTTTTCTTGTTTTTCTTTTATCCAAACTCAATTTAAAATACCCTCAGCACCGCTGGTTGTAGCTGGTTAGTTTTCAAGGCAGGAGAACCAACCTGCTTTATCTAGTGACTTCCACATTTAGATAGTTAAATTGCAATATAGAGACAATCTAAAAATCAGTGAGGGGGAAAGAGCCATTGCTACGATGACGCCTTGAGTTAGAGCAGATTAGGACTGGACTTTATTCCTTGGGTTGAACGTATGCACTCAAATTTATTTCTTTTCATTTCTTCAAGTGAACTCTCCAAAAATGATACAGTTTTGCAACGCTTGATGCTGAAAGGCAGGTTAAGCCATGCATGAGACTTCTTGGTAAAATAAATACTCTTATCCTTAAAACTCTA
This sequence comes from Aptenodytes forsteri, assembly GCF_000699145.1. Lineage (NCBI taxonomy): Eukaryota > Metazoa > Chordata > Aves > Sphenisciformes > Spheniscidae > Aptenodytes > Aptenodytes forsteri. The sequence goes on along the minus strand of NW_008794155.1, from coordinate 3,239,009 downwards.
GTATTTATCTCATTCTGTCTGTCACTTCACTTGCAAGGTCTCTAGAAAAGGTCTGTTTATGTTAGCATTCAGCTGAATTGGATTTATGCCACCTTGCTGTAATCTCTAAATGAACATGTCAAAGGCCTTACGATGTCTCAGAAATCATTCAGAAAATGGTCTTTTTTACGAACGTATTATCTTTCAGCTTAGAATTAAATTGCATCTGTTGTTTAATCCTGTTATTCTGATGAGCTGGAATCATAAGCACTGATATTGCTCTTAAGTCCAATAATGATTCTATGATTCTAAGTCTCAACTTCAGGATCAAATCAAAATTTATTGGGCTTTTGAGCACTGCAGTCTTGTGTTTCAAAGAAAAAAGTTGTGTTTTTCTTCAAATGATTAATTTTAAAGAAAATGGTAAAATATCAGAAAAAGAAAAGATTACTCATATATTGGGCATATTTTTATAAATTCTTTTCAAGTCAATTCCATGCATGGAAGCAAAGAAAAATAGACATTAAAAACAAAAATGAGGATAAAGCAAACTCAGTAGCTATAGAAATTAATGAAGTGTTGGTAATACCATGGCAGAGTAAACTCAAACAAGCCTTTGCCTTTTGAAAGGCTGCTTTGATATTGATTTATCTAAAGAGACAGCCAAATTCAGCCCATAATGTAATTAAAATGCAATATCATATAACGACTCAGAAGATAGATTTAAGAGTCTTTCCCCTTCTTTTCCTTCCTCCCTCTGCCCCGAATAAAAAGGCGAGAGAAGTTAATTGAAACTAGAAATCTCTTACGATAAATGAAAATACAAAGGGAATCAGCTTTCCAGATTTATTGTCAGTATCAACAAAACTGGTACTTTGGCAGAGTTCGAGGTCGGCTCATCTCATAGATGAGGAGGTCTGGAGATCCATGCCTGCCTTGGGTGCAGGCAATTCAAGTAAACGTCTCACCTCCCAGGCAGGAAAGACGCTTTCTGCATATGTCTGGGTAGAAGAAACCGAAAGCTCTGCTCAATTGTAATGAAAGTAGATGAAGAAAATTCAAAGGTCTGGATCCCGCAGAGAAGGCAGCGCCCCTGAAGGGGATGGGTATGGGGAGATTCCCCCATCCTCATGCTTTTGTCACCTGCCTCTGCCTGGCTCCCAATTGCAGTGTGAGCTTTTTGGATTTCCTTCTTATACGTCTTTCTCTTCAGTACGGAGTAAAGAGGTCTCCTTGGCCATAAATGCGGGGGATTAGATTCCAGTTTGTTGCTCCAGCATTGTAGAAAATCAGCACTGAATTTATTACTAAAGCACCCGTTTACCATTAAGCATAGTTTTAAATGGCCTGCTGAATATGGATGATTTAGATAAAACTTTACGTGCCTTGCTGAACAGAGGATTAACTTTTTGCTCTGGGAGATAAGACCCTAAAAAAGTACTGCTTTTTGGTGCATTCGGGAAAACTAAGGCCAGCAGTAAACTTCGGAGCTCTGTGTGTTGGTCAGGGCAAAGTTGCAGCCCTGCTTTTCTTTTTTCCTTTCTTTTTTTTTCCTCTTAGTTACTAGACCAGTTGATGGGAAGCTATGCCTGGGTCCTGCTCCCTCCGCCTCCCAGCTGTGTAACCTGCCGTGCCCCTCCGAGTGCGTGGTGTCCGCCTGGTCAGTGTGGGGCCCCTGTCTTCACGAGAACTGCCAGGATCTCCAGGGAAGAAGAGGTAACGGCTGCTCTTATATATCACTTGCAGCATTGGGGAATCTAAAGCGAGTAATGGAATATTATAAGATTGCAAAAACAGTGGTGTCAAATTCTACATTGGGAGCTTAATGTATTTTTTTTTTTAAATTAATCTAACATAGGATGAAGCTCTTAGATGTGTGTACAGGAGTGGAATATGACCTTTAAAAGCTTTTTGCAGTTATTCTTGGGAGAAGAAAAAAAAAAAAGTAATATTTTCAGCCTGATTCAGCTCTTTTTATCCTGCACTGAACTTGGAGAAAAGGAGGATTTCTTGGGATAGCAGCTGCAAACCTCCATAGTGCCAGGCTGTCCCTCTCTGATCCTCCTCGGAAGCCTGCCTGCTTGGATTCGAGGGCAATGCTTGGGTGAGGTTGCAGGGCGTCAGGACTGAAGTCCCTCCTGCCTTCTTGGAGTTTAGGCTCACCCGAGAGGTTGTTCTCATTGTTCTGGGTTTGGTTTAAATTCCTGGAAGAAGAGTATGCAAATATAATTTGACCCCCCCTGGATCTTAATTGCTCAGTGTACGTGTTTGTTGCTGCAACACTTTGAGATTCATTGCAGAGTCTTTCCTTCATTTACAAAATAAGTTGAAAGATGACTGTTGGAGTTCATATCAGGGAATGAATATTATTGTTTGGAAATTACACTTTTCTGAAAACAACATAAGGTTTTGAAGTGACCTGAGCCAGGCAGAATTTTTCAAATTTAAAAAAAAAAAAAAAAAAAAGATATTGTTAAGTATAAAGATTTGCAAAACCATTTCATTTTTAAATTGTTTTGAATTTCTTTTTGCTGGTTTGAGAATGGTAGAACTTCGATCTGTTGTATTCTCTGGAATGTTTTATGTTTCATTTTCTTTTCTGTTTTGTGGCCAAGGCATTTCCGTGTGGCCCCCACTAATGCTGTTATTTGCCCCTTGTCTGAGACAAGGAAAAGACCATGTAGGAAAGACCATGATGTATTTTTTTTCTGCCCTTCTTAGAATTCTGTGTCATTTACATAACAAAACATGCTGAAAGATACTTGCATACTAGTTCTGCATTTTATAAGCAACATGACTTTTGGTTTTATTCGGAAGGAGGTAGATTATGTAATCAATTCGTTCATTATTTCTGTAACCTTCTTCTTCCACTTTACATTTGAATCTTCCAATTTAACAGGATGTCATTTCAAAGAGGTCTGATATGCATTATGTATCAGAAATCCTTCCACCTTCATAAGGCAGAACACTAATTTCTTAGTAAACTGCTCTGCTGTATCTCAAAACAAGTCTTTTCATTAGTGGATTCCCAGGCAGAATATAGATGTCCTTTATATCTTCAATTCCTTAACTGTTGCTCTCTTTTTATCTTAATGTTACTTAATGTTACCACATTAATATATGCATTAATATATGCATCAGTGGCAAATTCCTATATTTGAACATGTGTATTTCTATCTAATGTGGATGAAAAGGAAAAAGAAATGTGAAAAATGTTGGTTGTTGGAATTCTTTACGCACTCTTAGATTTTGCATGCCCGGACTGTGGGCACATGCAGCCAAGTGCCGTCCTAATCCATTCAGTTTCTAAGTGTTGTACTCTTGTTTGTCTTTGTATCCCCCAGTTCCAGATGCCCTAGGTAGTCCTCTTGCTACTAGATTATTGGTATAAATATTTTTTGCAGCTGTCCAGTTAATTCAGTTTCTCTTTTTTCCAGGCTTTAGAATGAGACAAAGGCAAGTGATCGTAGAACCCGTAGGCACTCTGGCAGGTTGTCCGCATTTAATTGAATCTATTCCTTGTGAAGACCCGATGTGTTATGAGTGGATTGTTTCAGAAGGAATATGTGTGACTCACCATGGAAAATGTGGACCTGGAAACCGCATCCTGAAAGCTGTATGCAAGAACAAGAGAGGTACGTAATGATATCATTTTAAAAGCCCCATGGTTTTTCGTGCCTCCTTTTAAAATGGCATTCTGCTGCAGAGCAATTGCGATTATTTACAATAGCTCCTTCCTGAATTTTTATGAAACTTTCATATTTTTGCATTGACTGTGATGCTTACAAAAGCCTAGCGCTGATATTACTGGGGATTTTGCTTGGAGCAAAATAAAATATTCTATTTTGTCATAAAGGAGATGGCTCACCAGTACAGGTCATGTGTTGTCACTGCTGGCCTTATCACAACAACAGTGGGATACCAATGGCCTGGTTCTCCCTAGAATCCTTTTTTTTGCACATCTTGTAATGAAATAGGGCTGTCACTGAGGCCAGCAGCACTATGGGCATTCACAAAATTAATCTGGCCCCTAGCATTTCTTCTATCCTCAGTTTTTAACGTGCAGCCTGAATGTTTATCTCAGTACGATAACCCTCTTACGGTCATGAGAAGGGACGCTCGGTTGTGCTGCCAAATTTAATACAAGAATTAGATGTAAATGAAATGATCGTACTAAGTAATACTTGGCAGCAGTTTGAGACCTGCAGTATATTCAGTTTACAAGTTGTTAATAATGAATAAGTACATTTTTATATGACGTTTACAAACAACCAGCAAGAGCTTATTTCTCGTGCATGGTTTGAACCTCAGCCAAAAGTTTCATTTCTTGATAAGGTCAGTGTTGTCAGATCTTTAGATTCAATTACATAGAGCACGATTTTGCAGTCCTTAGTCACAGTGAGACTGTGCTATCATCTCAAACGTGGCAAAATTACGGAACTTTAGAGCCTGATATTATATCTGAAATGCAGAATTCTTCTTTTACATGGTGCTGAGACCGATCACAGGAAACAATTTCAAGTCGATAACGAGGGGTTAATTGGCAAGTGGTTAAAAATAGTGTGTCATTTATGAGGCATTAGAATCTAACAGAATGAAATGATGGCTGCTTTGTCTGAAGAGCACAGATCCTCCTGAAAGACATTGAAAGTATATGTGCTTTTCTTGTAAGTTTGTGAAAATGGGGCAAAAAAAATCTTCAACTGTTACAAAATGACAAAGCCACAATATAGTGGAGAGCAAAGAGCGGCCTCTGAATTTTGTCTGAGTGGTTTCTTCCGATGTGTGATCATAACTTTAGGTCCGGTCCTGCAGTGATGTGCGCAGATGGAGTCTTGTATTGCTAAGGAGCACCATGTACTTCACACTGTTAAAACTGTGCCAACATCCACTTTTATGCTCCAACTTGCGACTCGGAAGGAAAGCATATAACATGGCAGATGCTCATTGATCTCTGATCAAACTGTACTCTGTGGCTATGATCCTTAAGAAGCCATGCCTTTGAAGTGTCTCTTCTTCACTTAATCGTTCAACAAGATATTGGAAGTTTCACAGTACCCTTTTTCACTTCAATTACTCTGTGCGTGTTCTAGTTACAAAAAAAAAAAAGTTGGGACATTCTTCCCACCCTGCCACCCCGAGGCAAACATTGTCACTGGACGTGATCGTTGTCCAGTACTAATTGAGAAGGTTTCACAAGGAAATATCCAGATCACTAGGCAGATTAGAAGCACTGTTTTAAACTTTTCTGAATTACTAGTTTTAAAATTTTCTGAATTTTTGATCCAGTAGGATAGGACTGGCAGAGTCCTTAAAGTCAAGGTTGGAAAAAAAAAAAAAATCAATTTGTTTCTTTTTCTGTCAATCCAGTAATATTAGTTGCTTTGTTTATAACCTTTTTTCCTTCTGTAATGTTCTCTTAACTAGATTCCCATTGCAAAAAGTGGTGTATTTTCTTGGATAAAAGCTGGAGTAAGTGTCAGAGTTGCATAAAGTGTTTTGCCTGGAATCGTTGGTCAGTTGGTAGTGGGAAGCCAGTAGGGAGTCATATGAAACTGTGAGACCTATCAATTACAGATAAAATAGCATAAGGCCTATACTAATGCATAGCGTTATATAGTTCAAAATTCTGTGCGAGTAACTGCTCTGCTGAAAGCATTTAGGGTAGCTGCATTATGTGCTGGTATTTTCATTTACTTAAGTATCTTTTGTAGAATTCGGCTCCATATCCTACAATCCAGTCTTTTATCCAGTGATTCTGTCATCTGTGCCTGGCATTGTTGCTCAGTATTGCCACTGAATGCCTAAAGGGATAAAAAAATACATTTTTTTGGACACCATTAAATGACAAAATCCAATGTATCATCATCTCAACAACAGTTCATTTGGGCCTGGAGTATGTTGATTAGAGTACTTTGGGTCTTCTGTGTATTCCTGCCTGCAAGACGTCTTCATTTTCATAGAAATGCCAGACTTTTTGGCATTATGCTCTCCTTTTTCTCTCCTCTTCTTGCTGCAGTGTGTTAGTTCACTTCTCTTTAGAAGTTAGAAGTAGCTCATCTGTCAGTCCTATTTGTGTCAGCCAATTTGCGGAAGGACTTGGCATCACGGCTTCTTGCCCTTGCCCATCTCCTCCTCTCCCTCCATCCACAGCGTGGCTGAACCTGTGTCCTTCGCTAGCCTGTGCTCTGCTGTGTAATGCTGGGCTGTTGCATACTGCTCTCCATGGCTCAGAGACCTGAGGCCTTTTTCATGAGGAGACTGTTTTTTCCCTTGCCAAAAATGAGCTTTAATTACATTGACTGCAGCGGAAGGGGACTGGCCATGTTTTTCAGTCCTCTCTCCCATGGCAGAGGACTTTGCTGCTGCCGGCAGAGCCTGTGGGATCCCATTGGCCTAAACTTCCCTCCAGCAAGGTGGAGCTTGGAGGCGCGTCTTTGTCTCTGGTATATGTTGATAGACAGTGAGTGAAGTTAACAAGGCGTTAGCCCTTCTCTGTCCCACTTCTGGTCACCCCAGTGTCTTTCTCCCATGCCACATCTCTTGCACACTCATGGTGCCAGCTCATGCTGTGAGAGAGGGTTGGGAGGAACCTGTTTGGGAGGTGAGCAGGGAGCAGTGGCTAACTAACCTCTTTCTCCAACTGAAACCTCACCTTCGGAGCCTCTTGTAGTGTCCTTTCTTTCCATTTTAAAAAGCCATCCTTTCTGGTGAGAAGATCTTGTGGTACTGACCCAGGTAACAAACTGCTGCTGGCCTGAGCTGGAGCTTGAACAACTCAGGAGTGAGTCACACATGGGTCTAACTCTGGTTTGCAGGGTTTCTCTGAAGAATTCCCCGTCAAAGCAGTATCTCTTTGTAAGGGCTTGTATGAATTTCAGTGATGTAGCACTCTTACTTCCACTCAGTCTAGAGGGACAGAAATGACTTCTTGTTTCTTAAAGGTTAATACAGGGGGTCCATAATGAAGGGGCCGCCATAGGGCACGGAGTGCTACTCTACTTTCATGGAGTAGCTGGAGTCTGTAATTTGTGATTTGCAGCAGTTAGCATAGATGAGGAGGAATGAGAAGACCGTAATCATCTCATTACTTTGTCATTGTTACGTGTCTGTCTGCTCCCACCTCGTAGTGTCTCTAATCTCTGTTAATAAGTTATTGAACATGCATATGATGCTTGCGAGAAACTCGTAGTGTCTGGTCCATATCCCTCGAGTGCACCTCTTCTGTAGCATCAGAAGACAGTAGTGTAATAAATCAAATTAAATTAAATAATGTGTAGAAATGCAATGAAGTAATGCATAGAATGGGAGAAGACCTATATTGCACGCTTCTTCCAAACAAAATTCTTCAGCAAAGTGTTTTTTATTTAGCTAGTGAAGGACAACAGATACTTTTGGGGAAGTCTGTGAAGCCAAAAGAATAGAACAGGAAAATGGATGATGATGCTAAAAATTGGATTGTGTAAGAGTATCATTGGGTACATGGATCTATAATTCAGATCAAAGAATTAATTTGAAAACTCTTTTTTTATATTCACAGACAACCCAAGATTTATTTGTGATTTTTCTCAGAGTTGTTGTTTTAGGTTGTTCAACAAGCAATTGAATAATCTCCTGTTTGTAATGTATTCTTGATCAAATAGTTGCAAGTATTTGACATTTGAATTTGGGTAGTCTTGATTAGAACTGACAAACATTACTGTGCATTGACCAGATGAAAATAACTCTCTGAAAACTTTCCAGTTCATTTGCTCTCTGTAAATGTTGCTGCTCAGTAGATACAAAGCCATGGTAACATTAGACAGCAGGACTTGGCTCAGGGTCAGCGGGTACAAGTTCAGTCCAAACAGGAGCTGGTGTGTCTTTGTCGGTAGTTTCCCAGTCTTTTGGTTTAGGTGCTAAGAAATACAACTGGATTTAACATGTAAATGTTGTTGGGTTCAGTCTGATGAAGGAATTTGGGAACCCTTTTTATTGTATTTTTCGTATCTATTTTAAACTGTATTAATAATAGAAAAATAGACTGAAACAAGACAAATGTTGAACCAAACTGTGGTTTTTAGAAATGCATGTTATAGGCATGTAGCTTGTGAACAGAGCAGTTGTTATGGTGAGGACTACAACCTGAGAACATATGTAAAAGGAACTACAACAATAAATTCATGAAATAACAAGTATGACTCATAAAAGTAACAATTCATTTTTCAAGCATTTTATAAATGTTTCTGACAATTTTGTAAACTAAGTCTCACCTATTAGCAGTGCTCTTGAATAGCGTGTAAAATGTTATTACTCAGAATCATACCCGCAAGTTGTCAGTCTATTTTGTTGTAATTCCCATGTCATCATTTATTAATTTGCTTCTGCTTGTTCTGATTCCTACCAGAAGAACTATTAGTAACAAAGACGATTTCTCTGTGATAGTGAGCAGCATAATGTCTAAATAATAAAAAACATGAAATAATTTATACCCAAAGGCTTAATTGTTTTAATCAGAAATTATAAGATCGGCAACAAGGTTTAATGCAAAGGTAATGTGATTTTGCTGGATTCAGGTGGTTTTACTCTACTCCTAGTTAACAGATCTAATCACAGCTCAAAAGCTGCTGAGTATTTGCCTTTCTATACTGTCAACTTGGGTATCAGGGTTTCTTTGTTTTGTGGGAGTTAAAATTGTGGGGTTGTCTTCCTTTTTGAGGACAGTATTTATGACAGTGCTGAATAATCTATCGGTTCCTTATTCGTGCACTGTTCACACAGTGATAGGGAGATGCAGGTGCCAAACCCAGAGGAGCAGAGTCCGGAGGTGCCCAGAACATTGCTGTCGCTCTTCTCCTGTAGCACCGAAATGACTATTCCCGGGACCTGTCACAAAGCCACCTTCTTCAGCAGCACCTCACCTAGGTGCTCCCAGGCACTTTGGAGGTTTCTGCGCACCCTTCCCAGCCTGTTATCTGTTAAATGAATAATATCTGGCAGGTCCTGGGACTCCCGGCTGTAAGGGGCGAACCACCCTGTTACAGACAATCTGCCAAGATGGCAGCTTAGCAATAAAACATGCTGCAATCCTACTGTCACAGCTGTTACGGTGGCAAGATGTTTTCTTTAAGTGTTCTAAGTGGAATAAGCTGCTGGCTTCAAGTTGCAAGAGTTATCCGAGCCGGGGGGGCAGCACCCATCGCCTGAGCCCAGGCTCACTGAGCCTCAGCACTGCCGGACACGGGCTGCACGAGCGGCAGCAAAGAGCAGTCAGGAACATAAATTGTTGTGGAGTAAAAAATCAATCATCCTCACTTCAGCAGTGTTACGCCGGATGATTAAACCTGTGTTTTTGGTTTTCCTTTTTCCTTTTTTCCCTGGAACTAACATTATAAAAAAACACCCCCCCAGACAAACCAACCAACCAACCAACCAGGGCATATTTGCAGGGGGTGGTGAATAGAAGAAACCCACAAAATAAGGGTGTTCACCAACCTTTTAGGCATGTTGCTCCTTTTGCTTTCTAGCAGAAAACTTTTATACTATTTCTGCCGCTGTTCTGGCAGTACTGGTAAGAGTCATTTCAGCACGACAGTTTTGTTTTACTTTCCTGTGTGATCTCTTTGGTTCCAGGCAGTCGGTATCTAGAACGTGGCACTTGTCAAGAAGACAAGCGGGATTTTGTTTTTAAGTGTTAGTAAGTTCACTGAAAAAGTACATGTTTGGGATGAAATACACCTGTTTCCCAATTTCTGTTCCATTTGACAGTTTTATTTGTAAAACTGGAGAACAATATTTCAGAGAGTCAGAATGTTTTCTTTCAGCTTTTTTTTTCATATTAAATGTTTAATGTTTGCTTTTCTGGTAAATGAACTAGACCAAGTCTGAAACGAAATTAAAAAATCAAAATATTTTTAAAAGAGTGTGTTAATATAAAAGCAAAATATTCCTTTTAGATTAAGCAAACATTTTGCCTTATCCTGAAATTACTTTTTTCCTAAATCCTGTCCCAATCTCTCTTCAGTCTACTTAAAACAGTTAGTTTTTTCTTCCTTTTTTTTTTTTTTTTTTTTTTGTT